>NC_062541.1:12210543-12538043 GCF_022655615.1 Tachysurus fulvidraco
TCTCAAGGGGCGTTTGTAGTAACATTAATAGTGTGTACTGCTGGGCTGTTGGGTTGTATAATGTACTGCAATGTGTCACAAAGTATGTAGCATCTGTCTTTGACTTATTTACACACACACACACACCCACACACCGACACTTTGGTCTTACCATCCTTGTGAGAACCTTCCACTGCCATAAATATTAAAGCACCTAATTCATATTAACCTACATAACCTAAATCTAACACTAACCTTAACCTCAGTAACCAAAAAGAAACCTTTTGACTCTTATATTTGTTTAAGCGAAAACTGCAGGATTTTTCAACCGCAAAAAAAAAAAAAGGTCCCCACAAAATCAATACTCTCAGCTAATCCTATTCATTTTGTCCCACCAGGATCTAAAACCAAGCCCACTCACACACCATGCATCAATCCACATGCTTGCTCAGATTAAAGAGCAGTAAAAAGCATGCAAGTGAGAAAGTGATTGAAGTGGATACATACTTTGATACTCACCGACATAGCGGATTCGGAAGCCTTTCTTATTGGTGCCGTGGTCAGCTGCCCAGCGTAGCAGGAGCTGATGGCCGGTGCTAGTGATGTTGAAAGGAGTCGCAATGTCACCACTCAGAGTGGCCAGGGTCTGACCGTGGATTGTAGGACCTTAAGACACACATATACACATACACATTATCATTAAGCATACACATTTACATACATTTAATTACATAAAGAATTATTTGAATTAATACAAATAAAGTTACAGTACAAGAAAATACCAGCAACCAACCAAAGATTCATTGTAATAACTAGTGTATTTAAACAAATAAAATACTATGAATACGATCATAAAATATAAAGTACAATACTGTTCAAAAATCTTATGTGCTGTAAAATTTCTGCAGTAATCTGCCAGTTAAGAAAAAAAGTTTAGAAGCAAGTAAGAGCCAGAGCCTGCAGAAGAACTGTGGCAAAGTCTTAAAGTTGATTGGAAGATAGTAATAAAAGTGCAAAACAGCAGTGTGAGAACTGATGTAATTTTTTTGTAGCATTGTGTATGAAATTTTCAGACTAAAAGTTCAGTCATGCCATAAAAACTGAACTTCCTATGCTCTGAATTATACACACGTGATGATTCTGGTTGCACTGGAGGATAAGGTCTAATTTTGCACTCTAGGAGACGTTGGAGATATTGGAGAGTGCAGTAAATATATACCCTGGCTAGATGACTGCCACATCTGCCATATTATTTCTAAAATTATGTATCAGCAGGTGTAGGTGAATTGCAAAATCTCTTTGGTCAGATTTTTATTATTTACTTGGTTTCACTACATACAGAGAGGTGAGCTTAAAGAGCCATGCTGCAAGACTTGCACTTGCTGTGCCTGAATCCTGTGGAAACCAAACACCTCTCTGTAGTCACATACCTGGCACTTTTCCGACATTACCTGGTAATAGAAAAATAATCAATGATTTGTTGGTGTTACATAACCTGACACAACCTTGAAGGGTTTATATCATAACAATTGACCCATGCTTGCAATTTCTGACTTATTAAAAAAAAACAAAAAAACATATCTATATTGTTTCTAGCTCGGGTTCTTGCTGCAACTTTCCAATTATCACTGACCTTTAGCAATAAATAGCTGTCATGTCACTATACAGTAGGATCTCTCTTTTGAAGTTAATAAGCCAGAAAAAAAAACAAAACGGCTTGTCGAGTTACAGTAAATCTTGAAACTTTAAAGAAAAACATACTGAAATGCTGACACTGGAGACTCCTTCCATAAATGTCTCCTTATGGAAAGCTTAACCACGTTGATGGTTATTAAATAACAACATACTTTGTTTTCTATTACTTAAGCTTAGATTGTGTGGTGTGTCATATATATAAGTCTCTGTGAGTGAACAGTTACCATAGAAACAATAATATACTAGAAACAGAGCATTGTGGTTTGAATAACAGCCAGCACGACTGTCAGAGCTACTGTTCAAGAAAAAGATAAACCATGACAATGATCTGAGTTACATTCCATGTGAACTGACAAAAGACACACAAAAGGCAGAAGTTGAGCAGGATACGTACACCAGGATACGTTGAGGCTTTCAACCAACCTGGTTTATGTTTCACGTTTCAAGTGATGTTAACAAAATCTAATCTGCCCAACATGTGCAATGTGCAGAAGCCCAGAGTCTTAACCACTGAGCTTCCACCACATGAACAAGAGCAGGCTGCTTGGACACGTTTTCTTCCAGAGTGGATTGTGCCAGCACCAATTATCTAGCCACCACATATCCTGGTCATGACATAGGTGTCATGCATTACATTACATTCACTGTATCTGGCAGACGCCCTTATCCAGAGCCACGTAACTGAGCAAGTGAGGGTTAAAATCCTCATGACCTTCTGATCAACATCTATCCACTGAACTACCACTGCAGGTTATGAGGTCAAATCCCAGCACTAACAATCTGAGATTATAAATTTGTATTTATTTGCGGCACTTTCATGTCACCGCAACCCATTAGTGTTCCAGTGTTCACAAGCCACCTGTCTTCCTAGTGCTGACCTTACATATAAAGAGTCATGCTCTCCATCTCCATGTAGACTGAGTCAAGACTGAGATTGTCTCTCCTGTGCATCCCATTATCTTCCCATACCCCCCATCCAGAAATTTCACTGAATTCACCTTGGAATAACTATGTTTTCTTATAATTTCGGGAAATAATAATAATATCTCTGGTGATGAAACATTATGTTTGCACCTTCAACAAACAGGCAGCAGGTCCAAGCCTACATTTGGCTATGAGAAATGTTGTTCTCTCATCGCACATGAAGGTGTTATTTCAGCCTGGTAAGTGTCTTCATTTTCACTTAACAAAATCTATTTTACTGTAGGATCCCAAAAATTTTGTGGATGTTAAAAATATTATTATAATTATTTTACATAATTGTTTTTAATCATTATTCCTTTTTTTTGTATTGAACATGTAGTACTGTACCATAGACCTGAGCATTAATAAAATATTAATGAAACCAAAATACAAAAAAAGGTGTTAACTGTGTACCATCAAAAACTTCGAGAACGTCGTATTCCTTCTCGGTCTGAAAAAACTCGAAGTGTAGAGTAATGTTGTAGCCTTTCTCCACGTTGATACTCCATGAGCACATCTGCAGGTTGGGGTAGCTGTCTGGATAGCCCGGGCTCAGTATCACTCCGGTCGAATCAAAATGAACATCCTGAGCTGGACATTGCACTGATACAACAAAAATAAAAGCAGCAATGGTTTAGATGTGATGTTATAATAACTAATATATCACTATTTGTAGCATCTATTATAACATAACATCTTCCTATGTTCTGGAGCTTGCCATTACACTTGCTGGAGCTGGAGCTTGCCATCAAGTAGATTACATCAACATGCAGATCTTTTAAATCACTGTACATGAGATACAATAAAATAAAGGGTTTATTTGTGATTGTAAAAAGACACTTGAACAACTCACCCTGGCAGGTGGGAGGGGGACCATCCATCTGCAGCCTCTCGCCCAGCCGACACGTAAGAATCTCACTCCCCACCAGGGTGAAGCCGGGGTGACAGCGATAACGGATAATATCACCTAAGAGGGAAAGGGAAGGAGTAAATGGAGGAGAGAGAGTGCATACAATGATTAAGCTACTGTTTAATTAAGAGGGACAGCTAACCTCCACAGCCCTAATGGAGATAGATGCCATCGATATAAAGGTGAGGAATATTTATTCATTTAAGGTGTTGAAAAACTCTTAATTGAGCTGTAAACCTGGAATTTTGCTGCTCTCTAATTTGCTGGAAAAAAGTTCCAAAATGAAGATCATGGATCTTCTTTATTGACTTGACACTACTTTATTGTCATTTTCTTATGTAAAAAAAAAACCCCAGCCCTGTATATCAGCAGCTGAAGAGCATACAGCATGTGGGTGTATGTGTGTGGGAGAGTATGCATGGCAAGGTGAGTCCATCTGCTGTATTAAATGCTCATATTATTTACCACTGTCAGAAAACAGTGGCCTGTTTATCAGAGGCCTGTCTCTGCATTATTTCACTACTTCTACGCAACGTTCCGAGTGTGGAACTGTAGATCTGCATTTGGGTGAAGTAAAACACAACAGAGTGTGCTTAGAGAAAGATGGTGAGATATAGATATTCACTTCAATTCAGTTGTATCTGTATTGCACTTTTAACAGTGGACTTTTCCACAAAGCAGCTTAACAGAAATCTGGGTATAAAATATTTATTTCAAATTCAGGTTACAACCCCGCAGTGGATTATATTCATTTAACAGCACCTCCCAACGTGTTGCCTTCTACCTCTTATATACCACAGAAATGTTCCAACTAGTACAATTTATAATTTAATAATAAACAACCCATCAAACTGTTTATAGTTACATTTACACCAGTCTCTCTACTTTACCTCTTTCATGGAGGAGACAAAAATAAGCAGCGTGTTTTGTTACTGAGAAACCGGAACACATTTCCCAAGCTGGAATTCTTATGGACTTTACGATGTTCTGACATCTGAGAATCATTGTATAAATGTTAAATATTAAATGTCATCAAAGTCAGTGCTCTGAACAACAGATATAATAGATTATGTGGAGCCTCGTTCAAGTGCCTTGTGAAGGAGCTGTTACTGTAGTAATAAGAAATGTATTAGAATGAACACATTAATATAAATTTAGCATTTAAGATACAGCTGGAACTACTGTCAGAGCTGTGCTGTTGCAGAAAATTAATCCCCACCTTCAGATTAAACAGAGAATTGCACAACGCTGTGGAATAACCAGATCTAGCTAAAAGCATGGCATTTGGTTTGGCTCTATTATCTATTAAACGCTCTCTGAATATGTCGAATGCTCCTTGACAGAATGTTTTAAATATTGATCAGTGTTTTATGTTTTAAAGCTGTACCTAAAAACCCATAAATGGCATGATCAGTGGAGAAATAAAACTTCATTCTAACTCAAGAAGACATTTTATTTGTTCTTTAATTATCTGTAATTAGACGATCATATGTTGTGAAATGAACATGAGTTTCCCAGTTGTGAAGTTCATTCTACATTAATTCATCTTCTGGTAACTGCTTTATCTTGGTCAGGTTTATACAGAAACCGGAGCCAATCTCCAGGAAAACTCAGGATGTTAGGCTGGAATACACACTGGAAAGGATGCCAGTACCTTTACATAATGTTATATATTTAATGTTAGAAAGCTAGGGCTTGGCGTGCTTGCTGGTGTCTGCCAGAGCACGAACTGATTAAAGTGCCTGCTGAGAGAGCTAACTCTCTCTCTCTCTCTCTCTCTCTCTCTCTCTCTCTCTCTCTCTCTCTCTCTCTCTCTGTGTGTGTTTGTTGTATCTGCTCTGTAATTTTGGATAGCTAGCTAACATTAGCTGGCTAGTTCACTTCCATCAATTTGCCTTCAACAAGAGACTGTACACCACAGACCAACTGTGCATGCACATTAGCCAATTTGGGAAGGTGAGAGGATTGGCTGTGTTCCACTCAGCACTCTGTTTCAGACATGAGAGCGGCCACGGTGTAAATGTGCTTGGCTCCACAACACCGCACCCAGAGTCGACAGTAGCAGACTAGCCAGCCAAGCTTGAAGAAACAAGATACAAACAAATACAGCACATACATGCTATTAGCCTATTACACTATAAACTGCCTTTCCTGTTCAGCCCTGAATACAAAACAGACCATAACAATGGAGGACAGTTTGCAGTATGCTTCATATTTGATACATAACATTCTTATATGCCTAAGGTTGATGGCTGTGTTTTTTTTTAGCTTTAAAAACAATAATGAGGACAGAATGCAGCTCCATGTTGGTCCTTTCTCACACTCTCTGTTTGATCACAGGCTGCAAACTAGTGCATTCTCAGACTAATCTAATATCTATCGATAGCTTGATGGATATATTAGAGCTGAGCAATGCATTAAAGTTCTCATCAATATTACACACACACACACACACACACACACACACACACACACACACACACACTGTATTAATGCTTAAAAGCTGAATGTGTCATTTATTTTTTAAAGTGTTTTAAGCTTTACACTCTGAAAAAACATTACACTCTGCTCTGTTGTCTGCCCTTTTGTTTAATTTGTACTTTCAATCAGACAATGAGAGTGCAGTTAACTTTTCATTAAAAGAAATAACGGGTGGATGGAGTAGTCTGTCTTTCACACGTCACCTCCGTCACTGCTGATGTTCTAAAAATGTGTCAGCGAAGAAAGCTGACAAAATATCATTCAGCCTGAATGTAAATTAGATCTGTATAATTGCCTGACAGGACTGTCACTGATAGACTGTATGATTCGATAGCCTGGGGTAGAAAGAACTTAGCCCCACTTCTACATCCTGTTCTATGCATATTTCTGATAGTGTAATGCCTGAATCCACAAAAATTCCAAAACAGACACTTATTACCAGCCATATGATATGAATCCCAAATATAAAATCTGCTACCCGATGTCTTTTTTTTTTTTTTCCATTTATAAGACAAGGCTTAGAGCTTAGTTCTGCTACCCCGGTTGTGATGATGTGAACAATAAAGTTGTAGCTTCATAACCTTTCTATAATAGAAAGCCTACAGCAGCAAATAATTCAAAAAATCTTAAATACTTAAAGAGCTTAAATACACTTCTGCATAAAAATATACTGACATGGCACTCACGATGATTACGTTACAAGCTTTTCCATGTGTTATGTGCAATTCTTATAGCAACATTATGTGTAATATATGTCTAATAACACACTTATAGAATAAAAGTGATGAAACAATTTGCACTCAGTTTGTCTGGGTAGATTTCATCCCTTGTATTTTCTTTATGTTATAAACGTTAGAATTTACCAATTATTATAAAGTTCACTATTATTATTAAAGCTTATATGCCATTGTTTTTCTTCGCTACAGTCGCTACAGTGGATCATCCGATCCGTATATTTAGATTTTTGGCACAGGTTTGTTTTTGCCAGATGCCATTCCAGACACAACCCTCCCATTTATCCCAGGCTTATGACTGGCACTGAGAGTTATCCCCTCAGTGGCTCCACTGAGATCAAACCCAGCCTGTGGCAGTGAAAGACTGGCTAACCAACATACTTAATAAAAGTTAAACATTATACTTCTTTACTTGAGGATTATTAAGATCTGTTATGCAAAAGAAGGAAAAAACATCCTACCGATCTCGAACTCTGTGTCTTCCATTAGAGCGTCTGCATTGGGCACTTCTGGAGGAGGCTGGCACACTCGTAACTGATAAGCTGTAGCCAAAGAGAAGCCAATAACACACATTTTAAAACAGAGCCAATACAATCAGAAAGAATACAATCAAAAAGCCCTAATTGCTTAACCTTAAAGTGACTACTCAAATATTTTGGGTTTTAAAAACAGAGAGAAAGAATGAGAACAGAGAAAGAATGAAGACCTGATAAACAGTAGGAGTTACAATTCTGGAAGACTAAACAATCATGTGGAAATCTAATCAACTTGCACCAGTGTCGCTGCTGTTTCCTAAGCTGGTCATTTACATGAGAGTGTTTTGCAAAGTGAAGTGGAGGCCACGCTGAGCTGGCATTGAGGCACAGCTAATGACAGGGGCACCTGCAGAGGCAGCTAATGATGTGATTAAATATGGTGACACTGCAATGTGTAGAAGGATGACTATCACAGCGCTAGTGCTCTGCATCACAGTCACACAGGAGGAATGCTCCTCGCACATCTATGACGCACTGATTTGGTTAACATCACCAAAACCTAAAGCCATGCCAAGCCATGAATTAGCAAGTCAGGAGATGTAGCATGTGTTATTACAACAGTTAAAAGCAAAGCACAAGTCTCTGGACACTTAATGGATAAACCACTTAAGAGGAAACAGGATTAATTAGTCTCCTAAGGTTTCGTAGCTGGTACTTTTACATCATTATTATTACATCACAGTTTTTCTTTGCTTATATAGATAACAGCGTCTGTTAATTACTTCAAGTAGCATCACATAATTTTCTGTGTTAATCATTCTGGTGTTAATAAAGCTTGATCAGGATCTCGACGCTGGCGAGTCTGTTTGAGGTTCTGAAGCTGTAACTGTGGGAACAGCAAGCTGATTAAGATGGAGATCTATACGTATGAGCTGCTGAGGACATGAGTAGCTAAGGATAGAAGCTGGAGGACACTGCTTGTGTCACCTTGTCTAATGGAAAGCCAAGTTTAGATATGCACGACTTTACATACTGAAAGTCCACTGGGCTTCTGGATTCCTTCTTCCCAATAAACCTGCATATAAAGGTCTGGTCCTATCACTATGTTCAATATCTGTCTGGCTCTAATTGGCAGCCACAGCAGTGACATTCTTCATTAGTCTCCATGGGCTGCATTCAGAGACAGACATTTAAACCCAAAAGTTACATCAGTATTATGCAGGAAAAGATGCTTGTATTGAGAGTTATGCAGCTGCTTATGCCAATTGTCAGGGATCTAATCAAAAACAAACACACAAACAAACAAACAAACAAAAAAACATGGATAGAAAATGTAGACTAAAAAAAAATTTTTTTTCTTTGCTATTAAGTATGAACATAAAAGCAAGAGACATTAAAAAATATAATATACAAATGAGAAAATTCCAAACATATAAACAAACATCTAACAGGAGTCTAGTATAACAATTTATAAATACATAGCTGCATGAACGATTGTAATTATAACATTAATCACTGGAAATGTGATTTTTTTTAAGCCGCATTAATCTGCAGCTTATAAATAGTTCTTGATCCAGCACATCCTATTATTTAGCATTTTATTTCTTTCATATCTGACAGCTACATTTATGCACGTAATGAAGCAATGAGATACTAAATATAAAAGATGAAATGTCAAACTGTCAGAAAGTGGCACTGAACTTCTCATTCATGTTGATACAGAGCAGGAAAAATTCCAAGTTGAGAATGGCACATGTGAAACACACCTCTATTTCACACAAATCCCACCTCACTTTGGAACAGCACTTAAGCCTGTACAGTAGTTACATCTGGACTTTCAGTGCCTATGTGCACAATTCCAGTATTAAATTCTCCCTGTGCATGCTTAACTGCACTCCACAGCCCCGTGAGAGCATCTCTATTTCAGTCTATAATAATTGACCGAATGCTCTGGAGCTGAAAAAGCAAAAGGAAACTTGGTCGAGATGTTACTTGCTATTGAGCACATCGCTATAGTGTCTTTAAGCAGACTGTTGGTATCAGGATCCAGCTTTGGGCACATGCTTTGTTTATGTTCTGTGTTCACATGTCTGCCTCGCCCTGGTCTCTTCCTCCCCCCTCTGCACACCTGTTCCTTATGTGGTTAATTGATATTAGTATTTAGTTGACCACGTAATCCTTGTTGTCGTCCTTGGTCTCATCCCTTGTTGCGTCTTGTGTCGTGTCTTTGTTCCTGTTTTGTGTTTTTTAAGTTAATAAATCCAGTTTATTTTAGCTATCCTGCATTGGGCCTGTTTTTATCAGCATGATAGCATCAGCCTTGACCGGCTTATTGTGGGAGTATTTTTTTATGGACTGTCCTTCCTGCCCTGTTTTTCCCTGGACTTTTGTCCTTTTTTTTTTTTTTTTGGGTGACATAGGTTCGCATTTGGGGGTAGATACTGTCAGGACCCATCCCGGACTTTTGGTCATGTGCATTTGTTTGTTTGTTTGTTTGCTTGTTGAGTCATGTGTCTGCCCCGCCCTTGTTTACTCCTCCCCTTCTCTGCACACCTGTTCCTTATGTGTTGATTGTCTTGTGAATTTAACCGTTCTGTGGCGTGGAATCCTCATCTTGGTGTCACGTCTGTTGTCTGGTTCGTGTTGCTGTTTTGTTTCTTTTATTTAATAAACAAGTTTATTTTATCTATCCTGCATTTGGGTCTGTTTTTATCCTCGCATCGCTGACAGTTGGATAGGTTTCGGACACCGTTGTGTTTCTCTATATCTTAATCATATTTCTAAGCAGATCACTTTTGATTACCTTCAGTACAAACAGAGATGGTAATGTTATGCACCAGACATGAACGTGCTGAATTCTGAACAAACAGGTTTGATGCCTCATTTGACTATGAAGTCACTAAGTTAAAAAACCCCCAAAATGGATTATGTCTAAACAACAAATTCCAGGTCACATATTGATGTGCTGTAATCACAAACACAGTATTCTCCTTGTTAGAAATGTATAGCAGAGGCTACAGGATATGTTACTTCAGAAGTGGTTGCACTGAGAATAAATTACAGTGCTCTCTATAGTGATAACACGGTTTGGTGCACTAAGCTCCTTTACGTTGCTAAAATGTTCAAAATATATGACATTTACTAATGCCACTGGCTGCAAAAAAAAAATGCAAACGTGTACAATATGGCTGAAGGGCATAGCGGCTTGCTTAAATGATCAGACTGCCATTTAAGCAAAATAAATCCCCAAAACAATTCTCTTTCTCTCTATTGCACTTGTTAGTTAGAGGAGATGCTTGCCACAGGCAGAGGATCGATATGGAAGCATGTTGCAAGTCATAAACACAAGCAGACAACATTCAGTCCAATATCTGCTTAGATTCCTAATGCCTCTATGCCAATTTAATAAGTGTAGGAGCAACCTTGTGGCCAGTGTGGAGCCAGTTGTTATACAAATATACTTATACACATATTTTGGTGGTAATAACATAAGTCTATGAACCGCAGTACATAGATCAAACTGGACATGCATATTAGCCATTAGGGAAAATAGAGAGGATTATAAGGGAAAGTCTGTGGATGTTCGTCTTTGAAACTCTCACCATGGTAACTCAGGACGAAGAAGCCGCTGCCGCTGAAGTCGCTGTGGAACTTGATGAGGATCTGGTTTGAAGTGCTGTATACTGACTCCAGAGCTGTGTTCCCACTGAACTGGCCAATCTGTGGTGAGCTTTGGTCTGGTCCATCCCTGTCACAGTCACAAAAGCAAAACAAAACAAAAACAATCTAAATAAATTGAAATAAATGATGTTGCATAAAACCAAGTCATTAGGGAATGGTATCAAACAGACCTGATGTATAACAAGTTTAGCATGCAATGTAATATTCCAGAACGGAAGACCTGTATTCACAGGTGCATATGTTTGTCTGAATTAGAAGACAGTTTTTGTCAATTGGTGCTCCAGGTGTGAACCCAGCATAGCTTTTTAGGGTAATAGACTACAAAAAGAACCATTCAATGCATGGAAAAAAAAACTGACTAGAGTTCATTAACTCCTGTTTTTCAAAACCAGCTTGGGTTCTGTAGCAGATGCTGTGTTGCAGCATATTTAATCATTATTATAAAGTATTTAGCTTATGGACAAGCAGCTAACTGCAGGGCTAGAAATATTAAGTTAGAAACATTATAATAACAGATATTAATATCAACAAAACCTAACCACTTTAGACTAATTAAGTCTTATTTATAGGTATGAACGTATAATAAGTGGTTAAGCATTAAAAAGTAACTTCTGACTATTCAGAGAAGTTACATTTTTATGCAAAAGAATAGTGCAAAAGCCAAAAAGATGGTGACAGAGGTCAGTGGAGAATGGCCAACTACTTTGAACAAACAGGATTATGTGATTTTCATCTGTCCCTACCTTTATTTGTCTTAGTAAAGTGGCTGGTGAGCTTATTATATTTATATAATAAACACGTGTAACAAGTGGCTTAGAGATGACATTTTAAAGACAATTCGAATTGATGCCAAAAATAATCATAAAAAAAAACTGATCCAGAGATCAAAATCAGCGCACTGGGATCAGAGGGTAAAACACAGTCCTATATAAGATCATTGTTCAAAAACATCCCTCAGCCATAACATTAAAACTACCGGTAGCTACTGTAGGTCTCTATGGTGCTGCCAAAACAGCTTTAACCCTTTAAGACCTCTAAAGGTGTGCTGTGGTATCTGACACCAACACGTTAGCAGCAGATTCTTGTCCTGTAATTTGTGAGCTGGGACCTCTTTTGTCTTGATTAGAGACTTGTTTGTCTAATGCTTCACAGACTCTTGATTGGACTGAGATCTGGGGAACTTGAAGGCCAAGATAACACCTTAACCTTTTTGTCATTGTTGGGGGCTTTTTCCTGCTGAAAGAAGCCACTGCCACTATGGAATATATTTCCATGAAGGGTTTTACATGGTTTACAACAATGTTTAGGTAGGTGCTATAAGTTAAAATAACATCCACATGTATCAGCTCCGATTGTCTTCCATGCGATGAAGATTTTGGACCTCCACTGAGATAAGGCCAACTCTGTGAGAATCCTGAGGCATCTAGAGATTTACCAGCTTCAGTTAGACTCTGCAATACTAAAGAGGAGATGCCAACTCCATGTGGTCTTTTGCATCATTACAACATTTGTCAGACTGTATATTTATAATCACACCCATACTGTATGAGGATGAGGTTCCCCTTTGAGTCTGGTTCCTCTCAAGGTTTCTTCCTTTACCATCTAAAAGAGTTTTTCCTTGCCACTGCTGCCCGAGTTGCTCATTGAGGATAAATACATACACATTTAAATATATCTAATATTAATCATGAATTTTGTATTATATTAATCTTTATATTATTCTTTATAATAACCTTTTGTTCTATGTTTTTGTTTTGTAAAGCTGCTTTGAGACAATGACAAATGTAAAAAGCGCTATAGAAATAAACTTGCATTGAATTGAACTGAATGAATGCCCACAACATTACAATTAGGCACTTGTCAAAGTCACTTAGATACTTATGCTTGCGTATTTGTCCTGCTTCCAACACATCACCATCATGACCTGACTGTTCCCTCACTACAAAATACATTTTGTATACATCCCACTCCGTGATACACATCATTGTGAAGAGATAATCAATGTTATTCACTTTACCTGTCTGTGGTTTTAATGCTATGGCTGATGGCTGCTAAGCGGTGTATGTTGGTTACCCAGGAAATGAATTGGCTAACCAAGGAAGTCGTTAAATATACTGTAGGACGCCAACTGATACTCTGGATGAAGACTGCTCAGGCGTAAAGGTACACATATACATGATTACAACCTTATGGCATTTTAAGTTGTGTTATCTCGGTGATAAAACCTTTTTTAGCCTTTGCAAGCAATTTTTAAAACCAGCCTCATTTTCATAACCATGTTACCACTTTCCACAGGACCTCAGGAAAACATTCACTGATATTTTACATGATGAAAAAGCAGAGTACGAACACTGCCTTAATTAGAGGTTTTGATAGAGTCGATGATTTAGTGTTTTAATTAATTCTTGATGCAGGGATAACATATAAGCATTGTTTAGATCCTCTGTGATAAGTGGGAAAATTAGACTGGCTCATGGTAGATCATGATCATGCTCAAGGGGGGATAGGGGTCCATACTCCACATGCAAGAAAGAAGAAACAACATTTTGTCCACATTGTATAACCTTGTAATAATCAGCTTACAAGCTTGTTTTTATCTGAATCACCTTTATACGACTTACAGTACAGTTGGAGCTCTTGTCATAGTGTGAGACCTGAAATATCAGTTGTGTATATTTCAGGTTGTGTACAGAGTTCTTCGGTTCTTTTTTTTTATTTTTTTTATCAAAGGCTGACACAAACAACAAATACACAACCCAGCATGGGATTTAAAAGAAAACAACAAAACAAAACAACAAAAAAAGCACTGTAGTCTCTACCTCAGTTGTAGGTGCATTATTTAAAGCGGTTGGTCATAGAGAGCAGTGAAGTGCAGCGCTGACATCATTAATAAATAAAAGTAGTCTTCAGTATTCCTCCGAAAATGTGCAATACTGTAATACTACACTTTTAATTGGGCATTAATTCCTGAGTATCATGCTGTGTTTTAATTAATACAATGATACGGCATTGTGGAAGTCCTGTGAATTCTTATTACCGCAGGCTGCCTCTGAGTGTGTAAGTAAAACCTGATTCTTATTGCACTGTTTTTTCATTTCCTAACAGAGACATCATTTTCCATAATCGACAGGAAGAAATAATAACCCTCTGCATGCCAAGCTACAATACTTTCTACAAAACTTTTTCACAGTTCTTCTGCTTTCAAGTAGAGTTGAGTTGTCTTTTGAATTTGATTATTATTTTTTTTTGCTTTACTCATTGCCGTTTGATAGCACAGGCGCTAAAACCCTTAGACTTTATTTTTCCGAATCTAGTCCTCTTTTCTGCATGACTAAAGCAGCACACCAAATTAGTTTTTTTTTTTTTTTAAACCACAGACAGACAAAATGGTAGCTATGGCAATAACTCAGAAGAAAATGTAATTGGCCAAGCTTCTCTTCCTAAAGGGTAAGAGGAGAGACAAAGCTCACAGGAAATGTAAATGAGATAGGCAATGCAAAGATTTTTAACCTTGTTTAATTATGCATCCATGCATTTAAATGCAAAACGAAATGGAGGACAGCAGTTCTCAAGTTTTATGCTTCGATATCTGACTATAAAGTGAATACAGGAAAGAAATTATGCATAAGTTGTGCAATTTAGTGAGAAGAACATTTTTGAGCAGAGCAGGGTTTTTTTTTTTTTTTTTAAATATGAATGAACTTGTGCATTAAACCCATGCGTGATGAAGTCACTAATAATGTTCAGGTGAAAAAAAAAGTCACCATTCTGACTTGTAGACTTTAGCTTTAAAAATGCAAAAACACGTAGGAGTGTTACTTAGGGGCTTTTAACAAGCAATGCTGGATGAGCTTCCCCCAGCGTTTGCACTTTTTCCAGCTGAGGAGAAATCGGTGGCTCCTTCAACCTGGAACTCGATTAACTCTTTTAAGCATGTAATCAGTTAAATCTCTCAGCAGAGCTGTCCTACTTCCCCTAGCGTTACTATCTGACAAGACCATGCTCATGCTTCTGATCACAGGCGAAGAGATATTAAGTGATTTGGTAATAAGTTCCTCATTACATATTCATGAGATGTGTATGAGCTCTTTACCACACAGTGATGTAGTCGTAGATGGGCTCCGTGCTGAGGACTGTGAAGTTGATGTAGATGCCATTACCAGGAGGAACCCTCACGCTCCACATGCAGTCCTGGAAGTTCGGGTACTCGGCCGGGTGGCCGGGAGAGAAGATGGTGCCGTTCATAGAAGTAATGTTTCCTCCACACAGTGCTTTATGAGAGTAAAAATAACATTTAGTACATTGATTAACATTTAAACTAACTACCCCCCAGTCTAACACATGAGAGGGTTTTCAATATTTTATTTCAGATAAATCAAAATATTCTTTATCACAAGCCAGAGGAAAATTGCTTTTCCCATAAGCATCTATGACCCATTAAGAAATATCATTGAGGTAATGATAAGAATATACGCTTTAAGCCTATCTCTCATTACCCCAGCCTATTGCCTTTAACAAAAAGGCAGCGAAATACACAAATCACATTAGTTGAGTAAAAAATATTGCACACAACTGAGGACATTCCTTTTTAGAAACACGTTTCGTAACAGAACTGGACCTTATCTGACAGAGATAAAGAGAAAAGAGGGCCACAGGGATGCAGAATAGTGTTTTAAGCATTTTTACACATAATATATACAATGATGTCATACT
Organism: Tachysurus fulvidraco; assembly: GCF_022655615.1. Taxonomy (NCBI): domain Eukaryota; kingdom Metazoa; phylum Chordata; class Actinopteri; order Siluriformes; family Bagridae; genus Tachysurus; species Tachysurus fulvidraco. The sequence goes on from NC_062541.1 coordinate 12,226,176, forward strand.
AAATGCCTTGGCATGGAATCTTTTTATACATTTAACCTTGCTCTGGAGTGTATTGTGTGCTGTATTGTGTGTGTGTGTGTGCGTGTGTATGTGTGTGCACTTTGTAGTATAAGTGTACAGTCTATCAAAAATGTACTCAGTGGGTGATATTAATAATGCACCTGATACAGCAATCATTAACGCAGATCAATACCAAATAGAGATACAATTTTTATCCAAAAAATTCAATAGGCACTAATGTCACTAAACCTTAGAGCAACAACAACACAATCACAAACTAAGTGCATGTTGGGTAGCCTGCCATAAATAAGTCAAAACAAGCAGTCTAACAAGCATAATAAAAAAGAGAGCACATGAAAAAGAGAGAGAGAGAGAGAGAGAGAGAGAGAGAGAGAGAGAGAGAGAGAGAGAGAGAGAGAGAGAGAGAGTTAGCAGAGGCAAAACTTTTAGTCCACAATGTTAACTTGGACTGATTCTGTCAATAGAAATGTTCAGGAATAAAAAAGAAGTTGTTTCTCCAATAAATAAGAATACTACTGTAGAAATATAAATAACGAGCCTGAGCTTTAAATAGTTAGATTCATAATTGACGATTGTACTGAGGGCTTGTGTGGGGTTTATTACACAGTGACAGAAGACTCTGGCTGCAAAGTGTGAGGAGATAAAAAGTGTAGGCTAATAACTACAGAGTGATAATGCTAACTTAAACTGTGAGTGCGTCTACTCAAGTGAAAAGCTTTTTCATCTGAGCCGTTGTGTATTTAACACTTGCAATTAAAACGGTTACATTGAATAATCTTGAAAGTAGTGAATAATGCAGAACTTTTAGAGATTTACACACAGAATTAAGATATGAAGTGTCAGTATAAACTGGTCACCTTCACAGCGTGGCAAAGGAAAGTTCCAGTTGCGACTTGTGCCATGAAGGCAGGTGAGCGAGGTCTCTCCAATTAGGGAATAACCTGGCAGGCACTCGAACGACACTGTCATACCAACGCTAAAGTCACTGCCAATCACAATGCCATTCCTGAAGGGATGTGGGTCAGGACAGCTCTGAAGCTGGTAAGCTGAGGACCAGAAAACAACATAATGAGTCTACAAGGTACTCAATGCAGACATTAGTGTAAAGTATATCTGACTTCACATAGCAGGCAATGTACAGTACAAAAGTAAGAACAGCATGATTTAAATTCAATAAATAATAAATAATTAAATAAATACTATTTTAATTAAAAACAAACAGAAAAACAAAACGAAAAGACAGTGTTAGACACAAAAGTGACTTTTATAGAGAAAATAATAATAATAATAATAATAATAATAATAATAATAATAATAATAATAATAATAATAATAATAATAATAATAATAATTTCAAAATCCTTTGTGAGAGCTGGCAGATAAAACTGAAGAAATTGCAACCAGTGTAAGCCAGTCATAAAACAACATTAATAATGAGTTTCCGATATCTAAATCCTTCATTTGCAGGCTCCTATCCCATGTAGTGTCCTAGCTCACGAGAGCTGTATTTGCGGAGCACGAAGACTTTTCTATGGATATGTTGCATGTATGAACAATTAGTTATGCAGACTTTGATGACTACCTCAATATTGTATCAATAAGGATCATTTCTATATATTATCCTATTATTAAATGCTTTTCTGTTACTATTTTATATCTTCTGCTTCTCATTTCTATACTCTGTATTAGCATAAACGGATTTAATTTTCTGCTCTTTATACTGTGACTCAAGAAAAAAGTACATGTTGACACAAGAAAAAAAACAGGCGAGCTCAAAAACGCACACCTACACAAAGACAATTTCAATATCTTGAAATCCATATCTTGAAATCAAAAGTGAAGCAAATAAGTAACCGGTCTAAATACAGATTGATCTGAATATACTTGTTCATAGTTAAGGTGTAAATATCTAGTGTAAAGATTTAAATGAACGAGGCATAATGTTTTGTTGATCCTAGTGATTATATTATATTGAATGATTAGAAAACTCCACACGTACAAAGAGCATGCTGTGGAAAAGGTCAGCATTATTATCAGAGGTGCTTTCATTGAGGTAATTTCACTTGTTGATTTAATCGCTTTCATTATGTTAGTGTAATTGATTGGACAAATGACACAAGATTAACTAACATCATTAAAGGTTCGGTAATGTTTTTTATGTAAAGATTTCATGTAATGCCTAAGAGTCATGTTTTGGGAGTAAAGGTGAGCTCACCCTGGTAAGTGATGTGAAATCCAGGCTTGTTCTGGGAATAATCGCTATGGAAGAAGAAACTCGTCTCATGCGTGGTACTAAACAGAGACTCCGGCACCTGAGGTCCACTGAACCTGTCAATCACAGAACTGGCATCTGCTGACCCGCTCCGGATCTCCAGATAGTCATGGATGGCCTCGGTGGAGAAGTTAAGAAACTGCAAATGGATTCCTAATGGAATACATTTTTAATTACAAGCTGCTCAGTAATAACACGCCAAATCCTGAACAAAAACTCTACCACAGTCTGTTATACAGTATACTCTGTTTAACGTTTAGTGTTGATTTTCTCCCAATGAATGTTAGTTAAACAAGAACTTCAAGTTGCATAAAATCCGTATTTCCACCATTCGATTGGTTTGTCGTTTATCTTCATTATCCAGGTCAGTGCTATGATGGATCTTGAACCCATCCTCTTGAATAACCTAAGCTCAGGGTCTAACTGGAGGTATAAGCATTCAGTATTCAGTATAAGTATTCAGCTGCACCATCATGCCGCCCATATAATTAATTCCTCTTCTATAGTTCAACCTTCCTCTGCTGTAGTTTAAGGGCTAACTCAGATAGTGGTTTATCTAATATAACAGTTAAGCTTATGTTTGCTAGCTTGTTGAAATGTTAGCTACAGGTTAGCACAAAATACTTGCTACACAGTATATACTTGCTATACATAACACATGTATTTGTTTAATATCCACTGATTAATATGCACTGAATCTCATATGCTAATTTGCTACAGCAATATGTTAAAGAGCTCATATAGAATTTTGGATACAGAACATTTTCTTAGCTAAGTATTTGACTAGAAACATTAGTGTAATTACACCTGCAAGAGATTCTCCTAAGAATGCAGACTTCTAGCTTTAGGTGGAAAAAATAGTGTGTGTGTAGCCAGTTCTGTATTCATTTTTGTAAAGGTCATGGTGCCTTACCAAAGCCAATGGGTAAGGTGACGGTCCAGGTGCAGTCAAGGCCACTGGGGTAATTTCCAGGGTAACCAGGGCTGAGGAGCACACCGCTCATTTCAGTCAGGGATCCTCCACACTGAGCTGTGAAGAAGCCATTACAGACTCATTTTACCAACACAACTCATCAATACCACGCTGGGTTGTAATGGCAGTGGTTAATTTTTAATTTCTAGTGCCCATGTCTTGTTTAATAGTTGTCTCACTCTTGCTAGTCATAAAAGCAGCTTTTATATCCAATAGGACTCATTAAGGAAAAGTTCTTGCTCATTTCAATCAGGAAATAATTCTGCTTTTCTCACTGTTGGATCCGTGCTTTATTTAATTCTGGAGCCTGAGCAACCCGTTCTAAAGTTTATTCCGTATTATTTTGTATCCTGGCACAGTGCATACCGTTTCCCATCACATACAGATACCAGACAAGTGTGACAATATGTTTGGTGAAAAAGGTTTAAGTGTGAAATAAAAAAAAATTATCTGGCTGAATGTCAAACAGTGTTCTACTGTGTATGGAGTGCACTAGGTAAAGTGTATATTACTGAACGCTAGGTAGGGAAGACTTTTGCTAATGACAGCAGATTGTATAAAAGCTCAGAAGTATATTAGTATTGTACGGCTGCCTTTTCAATTGTACAAAAAAGAATAACTTTATTTGCCAGATGTGGCTACTGGGCAAGGAGGACATCCAAATTCAGCATGACTTCCATATAAACAGTATGATATACTTAATGATGGAAATAAACAGAAACGCAGGACAATGGAGGTTCATTTCCAGAACAGAATTGTTGTGCACTGACCGGTGGAAAATAATAAGACTGATGCCTAATTGTTGCTGATTCACAAAGAACAGGACAAATACTTCTGTATCATTAGCTAACAGCACTTCAGAGAGGCCTGCTGATCCTCAAAGAGAACAACACATTTATCACAGTGATATATCAGTTGCCTGTTGTTTTGACAAAACCCTCCTTTTCGTCACACCTTTCTTATTCCTAATGTTAAACAGGAGAAAACCTGCAGCACAATTGGTTGCACAGAGTAAGGAAAAGCACAACCCGATTGAATTGTGATCCCAATTACTTACTTTCTTTCCTTTAAAAAAAAATAAATAAAAAATGCACCTGAGAGAACCGACTATCGGCTTGGTCTGGTTTGTGACAGTGAAGGATTTATCCAATAGGAAAGCAGTGAAATGTTTAAAGAATGATTAAATGGCATTTCCGACTGAAAGAAAGGGTGCAGTAGAGCTTAAAAGTTCCAGCTGATAAGGCTAACTGTGGCAAAACATGAGTTAGTGGAAAGTGTGTGTAGATCTCAGTAATGAAAGAATGCCTTCAAAGGAGGAGAAGCAACAGAGAATTAGGGAGGATAAAGGACAAAGCGCACTGAAACATTACTGAGAAAAAGAAAAGATTTCTTTGATCAGGAACAAACCAAAGCACATCGAAACCTGTTACTGCAAAACAGAAAAGATAAACAAAGTCTAGCTCGTTCAGTGACGAAGCTTTCCGAGACATAAACTTGACATTGAGCAGAGCATGAACTGCTGTGGATCTCATGATGTCCAGGTGGAAAGGTCTAGAAACTAAGGACGGTTTAATGAGGAAGTGGTCTGATAGCGAACACGGGTACAAACTGGATTTTGTTGGATTTGTGGAGAAAAATGTTTCAGGACTCACTGGGCACTGTGTGTCTTATCTCCTCTGTACCCTTTTCTGGCTACAAGCTTTAGAATCTTCACACTTCTGTGTATTTGCACGTTTCTGAGCTTTTGAACACTGCAACACCATGTGATTTAGCTGAATTTTGCTCAACAGTGACAGAATCTTCTCTCTAAGTAATTAAAGCATTTTGTTTGAAGCGGTTATCAGTGGACGAACAAGTTTGGCTTAGCTATGAGCTATGGGAACAGATTTATGGCTAGTCATGTGTCAGTCGAAATGAACTGAATTCTTTAGAAGTACTGTATGTGGTTCCTTCGAGCAAATTCTAGACGTCTGGCTTGTAAGGTAGCCCCTGATCTCACTAAAGCTTATAGTGTGACCATCAAGCTTTGTGGGGATCTTCACAGATTGACACAAGGGGGAAAAAGTCCCTGGTATGCATAGTTGACTGTCTGCTTTGTGCATTTTAAATTAACGATGAAAAAGATCCTCCATTTTGGTGTCTTGCTGAGAAGCAGACAGAACACATAACGCTGTCTATGCTCGTGTGTCTTGATTTTATGTGTTTGTTCTGGGACCCGTATACCGCACAAATCCAATAAAGGGAATGAGATCTATCTAATTATTTTTATTTAGCTCTTTGGATTAATGCGCCGGTCTATCACATTGCGAATCAGTGAGTAAAGCTCTCACGACACCAGCGCAGCTCCCCTGCACATTGAAACTGCTGCAGCTGTCACTGATCATTTATTCAGCCTTGGTTCTCACTTCATAAATGTTTACTCTAATCTCTCTAAAAACAAAAAATAAACTCTTTTTCGCTCACCATCTGCTTATCAAACGGCCATTTCCATTTGTATTTGTTCTAATTAATTTTGATATGTCTAATTTTATTGCCTGGAAAACCAAGATTGGACTATACGTTCCACTAACAGATGAGATTGTCTGCTGAAAATCACCACCATTTTATGAGCTTCTGGTCTTGAAAAACGGTTTCCCCCGTTTTTCCTGAAAACTTGTTAACGCCCCAAAGTACGTGATAATTAATCTGAATGCTATTCATTGTTTTTGAGATTTAGCTTCTCTTCTTCTTTAAATTCTCTCAACGTGAATTTAAAACCCTGCACTGAGAGAAGATGATGAGAGGATAACCTCTCACATGGAACTCTCGGGCAATTTAACACATCCGTGTGTAATATTAACTTCATTATTTATATCAACGAAACGCATTCTCTATAACCCAGCCCGCCGTTTAAAAATAAATGTGTTTTATTTTGTGTTATTACGTTTATTCATATTCACTTGAGCTCAGGGATGTGTTGTGCCTTATCTGAGCTGAACAGAAAGCACTTGGAAATTAGTGTTAAAAAAGTCATATTGTGGGTTTTGGGTGCGCTTTCATTTGAGATGTGTGTAAGCAGCTGGACGGTTAATTATTCAACCTTCCGTTTCATGATTTTCGGGCTTGGCTAGGGGTAAAAAACAGAAGGAAGCAGGAACGCTTTCAGCTTTAGATTCTTTTAGGAGGGTTTGAGAAATTTACAGAAATAACCAATATATTTGGGATGCAGTTTGTTGAGCAATTTAAAATAAGATTTCAGAAATAACTGAGGGAATAAAAGGTAACGGTTCCAGTCAACTCTTTTGGTCACAGCTTGTTTCCTGTAGTACTGTAGTTCTTTGTTTACTTAAGAATTCAGTAGGGTGGATTTCTGAGATGTGTCCTTGCCAGTAGTGAAAAAGCTTTTTTATTGTAATTTTTTTCGAATTTAATTAAGTGAATAGCACAATATTTCCTAATAATGATTTCCATGAAGTTTTTTTTTTGTTAGTATGTGCTTTGGCTTAATTTTAACGTGCACTCCTGAATTTTGTGTAACCTGACGATCCGTGCTAAATCCGATGGCGTATCGCCTGAACGTGTGCCTCGATAAAAGGCACAAGACTGACTTTTGGAACAAATGAGTTAACATGGTCATTATCACTAATAGTAAAGTAAAAATAGTATAGGATCTTGAACATTGAAAATATGTCATGTTTCCTCTATGTTTTCACATTACCTTTTTCCAGTTGTAAATAAAATACCCTGATAAACAAACCAAAAATTTTGGACCCAAATGTATACTGTATTCAATATACTGTATTTTCCTACCAAGGCAGAGAGGCACAGGATAATTCCATCTCCTCACCGGTCCTGGCATACATGTGATGTGAGCATTACCCTGAATAAAAAAAAAGGCAGAAGATACTATAAATTCAACTGTGTACATCTTTGTACATATATATATCCTAATGAATATATTGTACAAGTTGGAATTATGACAGTAGGTTTAGAAAAAGGTGTTTTCCCACCTGTAAAGAATATCCCTGTTCACATTGAAACATTACTACATCTCCCACCATGTAGCGATCTCCCACTTTGATGCCGTAGGTAGGAGTCTGAGGCTCGGGACAGGAATCTAGACCAATTGCTACGGACACCAAAGCTGAAGTTAAATTCGCAATGGAATAATAGAAATTGCTGCACAAAACAACAACAACAACATAATTTCAATGTGTACAGCAGGTCCGAGTGACTGAATTGAGTAATATAAACACATTTGGATTTGTGCATCCAACATGACTTGAGATCACATTTTCAAGGACCTGAATGTGAATTAAACATATGACGCTGATGTATTGCAACAGACAAATCCAAATCTCTGTGCTATTCTACAATGCATGTTTAAAGTGCCTAAATTTATTCCTGTAGTTATAGTGTAGTTCCCATCAGTGTTAACCTCCTCTTGAGACCACACAATGTACACACAATACTCCTACATCATTCAATATAAGTATTAGAAACATGAAATTCATTTTTAGTATAAGCAATGAAATCATGTTTTGTTTAAAAACGTAATATTTGCAAATGGAAAAAAAATCGTAGAGACAAGTCTAAATTTTGAACAAGGGTAAATATTAAACCTACAAACTGAAACATTAATTTAAATGTATCTGACCTTTTTTTTTTTATAGTAATCAATAACAGTGATTCCTCATGGTTTTACACTCACTGTGGATTAGCTGTAAGTCTGCTAATGAAGAAGAAGCATCCTTTATTTATCACATGTACCGTATATAACACAGTGAAGTTTGTTTCTTTGCATATCCCTGATTGTAAGGAAGCAGACATAATACAAAAAGCCTGGAGCAGTGAGGATTAAAGGCCTTGCTTAAGAGCCCAACAGTAGCAGCTTGGCAGTGCTGAGGCTTGAAGCGCAACCTTCTGATCTATAACCTTGAACAGCAACAGTTGAGCCACTACAGCCCAGTGAAATCACTTTTTTGTTAAGAATTTTTTTAATATAAACTTCATAGAATAATTTTTAGCATCATGACTTAATCGGAGAAATGCACATTTCTTATTTTTCGGTTTATGGCAACAAAACCAGAATGTTACATTACTATGCTGTAGTTAGAGAAAACGTAGGAATTAGGTTTTAAATTCTAGAGTAAAATACTTTTTGAGTTGAACTGAATAAATGCTGCTGCTTAATTTCATGGATGAAACAGTAGTCAGGTTGTGTAGAGCAGGTGCAGTTCTCCCAGGACTCACACACAGATTATGTGGCTATTTCCAGAGTAAATTGTAAGTGACTTGGCTTTCAATGTCCTATTTCCATACATTTTATTTCATGCCAAACAATCCTACCGGGTCTAAGCCTTGTCACTAGTTGTTATTTTTACCATAAACGCATCTTAAACGCTCTACTAATAAAAATCCCCCAGAGAACAGATGCCTGTGTCATTCCACATAAATCACTGCAAGAAGAAAGAAGATTGCAAGGTTTTGACAAAAGGGAGGGAAGGACTAAAAAAAGTTTGCATGGTTAATTCCCTCAGTAGTACTTTGGTATTAAACACCTTACCCACTAATGCATCATGGCTAATTTATGGTGAAAGGAGAGAGTAAATTTTTCCCCTGCATGCCACAGGTGTTGAACTGCAGTCTAGCCTGCACTGCAGTGTTGATTTTTAATAAGAGATGAGTAGATGGATCTCAGTGGTGGGTATGAAGCTGCCCTCTGGTTGTACCTGTGTATTCCAGATGGAAGCCTGCTGCTGAAACACTGATGTCAGATACAAAGTTCAGGTAAAGGTTGTTGGAAGTGCTGTTCAGCAGCTGAGGAATGGTAGTCCCTGGAAACAAATGCAGCAACGTTTTACTCTCTGTAATAAGGCTTTCGCAACATATTAAAAATTAACAAGCTTGTCTCACTAATTAATGGCACTGAAATCTTTCACTTTAACCTTAATTTTCAGAAAACAGATGGAAATCACTTGGCTTGTTTAAGTAAATAAACAAACAAATAAATAAATAATAAATAAATAAAAACCAAACAAATAAATACTAATAATAATAATAATAATAATAATAATAATAATAATAATAATTTAAATAATAATAATAATTTAAACAATACTTTAACTAATAATAATAATAATAATAATAATAATAATAATAATAATAATAATAATAATAATAATAATAAAGTTTTCCTAATAGGGACCTGTCTTAAATAAAAATGTTCCTTATTTGTTTTCTGGTTTTTGAATAAATTCATCAGCAATGAAAGCAAAAATAATTACAACAAAAACCCTGAAGAAATGACATTCTGATAATAATTTTTTTTTTTAAATGTCATCAACTGAAACCGGCATTTATAAGTGAATTGGACAAACCTGACTAATTATTGCTGTTCCAGAAAATGGAATAAAATTGTAGCGATAAGTCCAGATTTTAAAGTCAAATAAATCTTAAAAACTGAAACATTAATTTAGATGATTATTTTTTTAAAGTAATCAAGAGCTGCATGGTTGTGGGAAAGCAGTGTCTAAGTGATTACTCATTGTTTTACACTCACTGTGGATTAGCTGCAAGTCTGTTAATAAAGAAGAAGCAGCCTTTATTTATCACATATACAGTAAAACACAGTGATGTTTGTTTCTTTGCATATCCCTGATTGTTAGAAAGCAGAGGTCAGAGCACAGATTCAGACATAATGCACCAACCGTGGAGAAAGGACGAGTAAAGGCCTTGCTCATGGTCCAACAGTAGCAGCTTGGCAGTGCTGAGGCTTGAACCCTAACCTTCTGATCAGTAACCCAGACTTTGTGATCAGTAACATGTTACCATGCAGTGGATAAGATTTATAGGTGTATTACTATGAGAAACATTTCACAGAATTCACTCACTAATCCACACATATCAAGGAACTAAATGCAGTCAACATAAGGCACATCTTAATATTGATATTGATTGTGCACTTCTGAATGCATCTATTACTCATTGAGGGCGAGTTTCCTGTGATACATTACTACTAGCTTGTCCACTTCACACTGGCTGCCAAGTATTTTACCCTACATAAAAGGCACCATGGGTCAGTGCTTGTACAGGCAGCAGAAGAGTAGAGGCTAGTATTGTTCCTCAAAGTCACATAAAGGTACAAATCCCAAAAAGACCTGGCTAATCAGTGCATCCTCTCCTCTGGCACCCTTTGAGTAGCACACATTGATATCTTAGCAGGTCTCTGGAATCAATGTGTTTGCACTAGTCACATTGTTTAAAAACAGAACACAAACGGTGCAACAGTCGGCGGTATCCGATAATAGACCCACCAGAAAAGGAAATTAATTGGCCACTCAAGCACAACACATGATGGTTGTAAAAAGTTTAGCACCTCAAAGCTTGGGCTTTAATAAGATGATGCTGGTCTGGAGGAAAGTTCCTCGGTGCTTTTGGATTTGTAGGCCGATTTTGTGAGAACAAAAGCCATAATGAGAGGATCATGATCAATTCTTCATAGCAATTATGTGTTACTTAAACAGCAAAGATTAAAGAGCTATTTAGAGACTGCAAAGGGAGAAGAATAAAAGCACTGTGTAAGTCAAGAGCTGGCTAGAAAAAAAAAAGACTGCAACAGCACCAGGAACATGATGTAAACTTGCAAAGTACTTGTTTTAAATTTAATCAGAATAAAAACATGTTCTTACCCGAATAACTTCCCAGTCTGGGTGCATTGTTGTCAGCTCCATCATAGAAATCCAGAGAATCCCAATTGTGTTCAGTGGCAAAACTCACCACTTGGATCTGAGCAAAAGGACAAAAGTACAAGAAAGTTGTTTTTAGTCTGTGAATGCAATGCCATGATCAAGCCCTCAAAATCTCAAACAATGGATATGATGCCTTTCCATACTGTAAGTGAACAAACACAATTCTAAATGAAAAGATCAAGCTACATTATGTCCTCTTCATTTGCAAATTAAACATTTGCCCTATACATAATTCATTAGATGTTAATGATTCCCTTTATTGAAGTTTCACTTTTTAAACTGCTGATTGCTCTATTGACAGGGTAGAAAAAGGTTCATTTGAAGGACTCGCTTCTTCTCTCACCTGGATTCCAGCTCCCTCAGGGACTGAAACCTTCCACACACAGTTGAGATTGTTGTCATAAGGTTCAGGGTAGCCTGGGGACAGGATGGTGCCCTTACGTGCCATCAAAACCCCTCCACATGGCACTGTCAAGGCAAAGCCCCAGAGAGAACACGCATTAACATCGCAACACGGCCTGGATTAGAGCAGGGCTGCTGGGTTTTGATGACTAATTGGAACCTTATAAAAGTGAAAAAGAAAATGCTAGTGTCTTCTCCAGGATGACGATTTACAATGTGATAAAAAAAAATCAAATGATTTAGAGGAAAAAAAAAACATTTTCAACAGTGTGTGATGCTATTTTGGAAGCATACCAGTAGGCATAATGAATCAGAAGCATGCTCATGCCTGGGAAATGCTCAAAGGCAGTAACTGGTAAAGTAACTTGTATTTGACTTGAAGAAAGCATTAGTTTCTGCAAGGAACCCCCTACTGATTTTTTGAAATCGACATTTACATTTCAAACAGACATTAGAAATTGTTTGGAAGCTCTTGTGGGTCGAAGAATACTGTGTTCTAAACTTTCTGGCCTGATCATTTAGTTCATTCACATTGCACATTTCGGCGTATTTATTTGGAACAAATGAAAGAGTGAATTTCAGAATTCAAATGGCATTTAACAGAGTAACATATGTCTGTCTCCCAGTGGAGAACCTAGCTTAGGCAATCGTTCCTGCTTGCTGAAGACGGAGAGTCAATCCTCCAATAATAACAGCGTGGGCTGCTATCTTACTCTGCCAGGACAAAGCTCTTTCTCCCCACTTTGATTAAGGAACTAAGAGCAGGTCAGGACATACAAGATGTTAGAAACACAGACAGGCTGTGTGTGTGTGTGTGTGTTTGTGTGTGTGTGTGTGTGTGTGTGTGTGTGTGTGTGTGTGTGTGTGTGTGTGTGTGTGTGTGTGTGTGTGTGTGAGTGTGTGAGTGAGAGAGAGAGAGTGAGTGAGAAAGAGTGAATATGGAGAAATGCTCAATATATCTGTGCCAGATGGTTAAATTATTAAAGAAATTCAGTTCACAGCAATTTCTGGCTCATTAATATTTTAGCAGTTATATACAGAATGCAGCGTGTGTGCAGGTAATCACAAGAAATTGCTGCAGTTTCTGAACTTGCAGTTGAAAACCAGCAGAAATCTACCTGAGTAAAAAAAATACAAGGCCAGGAACATGGCATCCTGTAAGAACTGCAAAGCGCAGACAGCCAAGACACTGCTAGGATGTAGAAGAGCAACATTTCCTGCTAATTAATTAAAAATGAGGTTGCACTGTCGAAGTTTGCCTATTCATCCACCCACGTCCCGTTCCACACTTTTTAAACCTGACTAATTGCACCGCTGAAGGGAAACACTGTGCTGCTTTTGCATTAAGGGACTTATGTGCAGTGTCCCTGTTTTCTCCAGCTCTAAGCGCCGAGCTCCAAGCCTGCTTCAATCTTCCTTCTAGAACGGCTAATTAACCCTCTTCACCTCTGAATAAGACTGTGACAGTGCATGGTTCATTTTTAAGTGCTCCAGTTCTCTTCCTGATAACTTCTAATGAATCCTTTAAGTAAACCGTATTGGATAGAGACTGAAGAGATGATGTGACACTCACCCATGCAGGTGGGCAGGGTGTCGTTCCACTGTGCCAGGGCGTCGGGAACAGTTTCACAGCGGATAGCCATGGAGCCTTGCAAAGTGTACCCTGGGTTGCACTCGAACATCACGGCTGAGCCCACAGAGAAGTCGTTGCCAATGCGCTTGCCGAAGCGAGGTTCGGGCACCGAGCTGCACTGGGTGGCGCTGGTCCGTGGTACAGCTGTAAGGCATAACAAAATCTGCAATAAATCTCATCAAGGTGTGCTTTTGTAGGAAAATAATCAATGCTGTGCTGGTGCGATCTGAAGCAGTGTCACTTTTTCCACAAAGAAGTAAAAGTACTATCGCTCCTCTTATAGCACAGCAATTTGTCAATGAATAAAATGTTTTTGTATTTCCTAATAAAGCAAAACAAAGTACTTTTTAATCATTAATAGTTACATTTAATGTTGTGGAAAATCAGTGTAACAACAGACTTTATTCTTTTTATTGCAGCTATAAACAACCTCTGCAGATTTATTAAGACCGAAAAAAAAACCCACTTTGCAGCTTAATCAGTTTGATGTGAGAAAAAAAACATTGACAGTGGAGACTCCACCCATAAATGTTAATAAAACGTCTCCTCCCGAAAAGCATCAACAATTATACTGCTTATATTAAATAATAACCCGCACCTTTTTTAAGCTCCATGTATTATTTATATTAGATGATGGATTGTCTGCCATAAGTCTTTGAGAATGAGCTGTTACTATAGAAACAATACAGTATTCGAATGAGCACATTAATATAAACCTGCGATTTGAATGATAGCTGTTATTACTGTCAGAGCCGCTGTTATAGAAACGACTCAACACCTCCTGACCAATCAGATTCAAGACTTGTGCTTGAGCAGCGCTGTGCTACAATCTTCTACATTAATGAATCATTAAGACAAGACAGATGACTTGTGTATAGTGAGAGACAGTTGCAGTATTTGAAGGGTACCTACACGGGCTTTACGCATTCATGAGCTTTGCTTAAAGATTTTAAAAAGCAATGCTAGAGGATTTATTTCAAGACTTGAGTAGATGGTAAGCTTTTGTAAGAAAAAACAGAGAAGAAAAAAAGAGAAACCTTGATTATTTTTGTAGGACTTCTTTAAACTGCTCTATTTAGAATTATTTTCCATGTTGCAAGCCATGATGGATGTAGTCCCTGCAATATCAGATTGAATATTACTATGTATTTTTATTTTCATTGTATTTATTTTTTGTTATTTTCACCCTCTCTTAAAAAAGAACTATAAGAATGTTCATTCTCAGTTATTCTTTTTGTGTCTTTTGCTGAATTACTGCTGGCCAGGTCACTCTTTTACAAGAGATTTAATCTCACCAGGTTTCATCCTGGTTAAATAAAGATTACTAACTAACTACACTAAGTTACAGTAATATATTATTTGTCTATACTTGCATTAAGATGTCCTCTGCTACGCATTCATCTGTACCCAGCTCTTAATGTTTTATTAAACGCATTTATCTCCGTCACACACTGGCATGAGGCTGAATACTCTGAATGGTGTTGGTCCGTTTAAATTTTCATTAAAACCTACAGACACAGTACAAATCTAACCACACGTATGAGCTACATGAACCATTTACATAACCCATGATGACACATGAGATTATCTCCTCACTGGTGTTAACGTAAAACATTAATTAATCCAGGGACACATATGTCAGTGATGCTTGTGAATTTGTTCTGAAAGTATAAGAATCAGTATAGAAGAATACTCAAATAAAGTGTTGAAATTTTTTTTAATGAGTGTTAAAAGGTTTCATTGAAGCTGCAGATATAAATCTGAAGTCAAAGTTTATTTAGAAAAGTTATTTTTATTTATTTATTAAGGCTTTTTTTTTTTTAAATCCAGAACATTCAACTTGGAAATATTTACTGTAATGGCACTTACGTCAAATGACTTTCCGTTCTTACATCCTGGTTTATGAAAATTCATGTCCTTATGTGGTGTATAAGAGCTCAGTAATCCCTAACCTACCCCACGCCATGCAGTGGAACTAACACCAGGCTGTCCTTTGGCCAGCTAAAATACTTTTTTTTTTTATCAGAATCAAACACATCTAAAGTCCAAGTAAGTACCAGAAGCAGTGAGAGTGTTTAACAGTATCTGAAGTTTTAGCTACAAAACCAGCTGAGTTGCAGGTGACTGGAGAGCAATGTTTTAAAGCTTTACACAACACAGCTGAGCAGTGAAGAGAGAATTCAATCACAAGTGGGAAGATCTGCAGGACACTGATGTATCAGCCCCAGAGTAGCATTTTGGAGAGATTTAAGAGAGGAGACAAAGCAAAAAAATAAGAAATAATAATAATAATAATAATAATAATAATAATAATAATAATATCTCTCAAGCAGATTTGCAGCAGGGCAGCATTATTTGTCCCAACAGTGATGATTAACGACGACTTCTGTAAGTCATAGCTGACCAAACCCTTCCATTAAGGATCATCTTCTAGGATCAGCAGATTCCAGTTGTATAAACTGCATTCAATGATGTGTTGCAGCAGAAGCAGCGTTTAAACTTGTAGTAAAGACTGCAATATTAAGATGTATCATTTTCTAAATTTCTTTTGTTTAATTTGTTTGTATAATTTTCCATTTGTTATTGATTACATTTATTGTTTTGGATGTTTTTGGATGTTCCTCCGGATACTCCGGTTTCCTCCCCCCGGTCCACAGACATGCACGGTAGGTTGATTGGCATCTCTGGAAAATCGTACGTAATATGTGAGTGTGTGAGTGAAAGAGTGTGTGTGTGCCCTGTGATGGGTTGGCACTACATCCAGGGTGTATACTGCCTTGATGTTCGATGACGCCTGAGATGGGCACAAAGTGTTAGATCTTCAAAAAACTAAACAAGTGTACACGTTTTTTTCCTGTATATACATCTACTCACACCTCCGATCCCCCCTAAAACGCAAGTATTTGAATTATAAAACACATTTAATCAGCACAATGGCAGTATATGAAATGTAATTTAATTAGGGTAAGTCCCTATAGATTAAAATGGCTCATAATAACCTTGAATGACAGCTGAAAATTAAAATGGCCTGCTATGACAGATTGATTAAAGAGTATGACTTGTTTTACATCAGCATACTAGTTTAAAACTCTGCTTTTAAAATGCTAAGCCAATTCCCTGAGTTGCATTAGTATGCCAGTTATACTGTGTTTAAATCTTTCTGTGCGCCGCTAATGTCGCGTCTGAAGGATGGAAGCAATACAGTCTGCATTATGGAGTAAAGCCAAAAGCTATACTTAAACAATTTGGCATTAATGTGACATTTCTATAGTTAGCACTAAAACATTTATTTCAGCAGCTACAGTGACTCGATAAAAATATACAGAAAACTACTCGAGGTGAGAAGTAACAACTATAACTAATTGGTCGGTGTGTAATTACAGCAATGTCTGATTATTTGTTTTAAATATGTGTACTTTACTAGAGTTTTTCTTTCACTTACTGTGAGACTTTCAACTTTTGTTCACTTACTTGAGTCGCTATGTTCATTCATTCATTCATTCATTCATTCATTCATTCATTCATTCATTCAATCATTCATTTTCTACCACTTATCCGAACTTCTCGGGTCACGGGGAGCCTGTGCCTATCTCAGGCTTCACTGGGCATCAAGGCAGGATACACCCTGGACGGAGTGCCAACCCATCGCAGGGCACACACACACTCTCATTCACTCACACACTCACACACTACGGACAAATTTCCAGAGATGCCAATCAACCTACTGTGCATGTCTTTGGACCGGGGAAGGAAACCGGATTACCTGGAGGAAACCCCCGAGGCACGGGGAGAACATGCAAACTCCACGCACACAAGGCGGAGGCGGGAATCGAACCCCCAAACCTGGAGGTGTGAGGCGAACGTGCTAACCACTAAGCCACCGTGCCCCCCTTCATTCAGCTAAAACTAATTCATATATATGTACACAATATGTACTAAGGCACACAACAAAGACGTATGTACATCCTATGACTGAACTTTTCGTGAGCTCTCCAGACTTCCACTGTTTACAAGGATGCAAAATATGTCGAAGGGGGAAAAAAAACTAAGTGCCCATGTTTTTGGACCATATGCAAATTATAATACACTGTTAAAGTTAGACTGACCTTGATACACAAAGTGGAAGCCTTTAGCAGTTTCTGGTCCAACTGTAGTGAATTTGATGGTTATCTGGTTTCCAGTACTCAAGGGCAATGACTCTCCTGCAGAAGAGAGAAAAAACAAACAAGCCTTGAAACGTGTCTTTAGCTCGGGTACATTAAACCCACAGATCTCTTGAAAGTGTCACACTTTACTAAACAGCCTGCTTATTTTTCTACTTTGTTCTTTAGTGTTTTCACTACAGTGTTTTTCTGGATTTAAATGTGTGTTTGTAATGCATATTAAGCAGAGTTTAAAAAGCTGAGCTAAAGGTTGTCACCATTCTTCCTTGTAGTGCTATCATTTCAATCAATGGCACTAAATGCTTATCATCTGTAAAGCCACTAAGAGAAAATAAAGAGAGAGAGAGAGAATGTTTACTTGTAGCAGATAAGAGGGTAGAAGGCAAGAGCCAATGCACGATAAATTCTGTGTTCAAGATCCAATTTAGGATTATGATTATATAGCCAAAAAAGTGAAGAAGTTGAAAAGTGTCTAAACTCTAAAACATTCATAATTGCTAGGACCCTTAAATCAGAGTGTACCTGAGTGAGAGCCCGACAGTGAGGAGAGCAGAGGGGACTGCTGCGTAGGTCCATCGTAAATGTCAACCACATCATTTAGAGATGTTTGAAACAGCACAAACTGGCCGAACAGAACTGAGGAACAGGAAAGAAAAGATAATGACAAAAAAGCTCTGTGCAAATACTTTAGCTGTTTTTGGCTTCAGGTGTCAGCTCATAGGAAAATATAAACATTCTTCCCACATCATTTTCTTATAAACTGGAACTCCTTCCTTCTAAACAGATCATCCAAGAACCGTTTCACAATGTGCTAATAACGCCATTTTCTTAATTAGATCAGGGTATTTTGAGCTATGGAAGCCTCTCGGAGGTAATAAAGCAGTACGTTTATTTAAATCTTTTTAATTGCCTGCTTCTGTGAAATTACTCTTCACATGTTGCACCACAATGCAAGCTCATGGCAGTCTTATATGCAGTCCTTTGCTTTGATTGCATCGGTCAAAAGACAATCATTAGTTTCGCTATATATTGCTCTGGAAATGAGGAAAGCTCAATAGGAGTGAAGTTTAACTTAATTTTATTCCCTGTTAAGAAAATCGGAATTTACGTATTCTAAATATTGCACATGAGTCTATTATGCAACAACAATAGCATTAGCAACCTGACACCTGAGGGATTACACGCAGTCATCTCTGAATAAATCCATGCTATTAAGCAGCCAGGCATTGCTAAAGTGCTTTATCTCACAGCCTAAAATGTGTGCTAAGAATTTGTGAAATATGTGAATGACACAGCAGGGGTTTGAAAGCTAATTGAAGCATATGTTTACCGCAGGCTGTGATGACACTGTTACTGGCTCAGAAATGCAGCTTTGAAAAAAAAATGGCACAAACTACTCATGATTACATGAATGAATTTGCGCTTTAAGAGAATATAGATACACCACACACATATTTATATATAAACGGCACACTGAAGCTTGTTATTGTTATGTGCAGACTACAGGATGTGAATATGGTTACTTAGCAACACCCTCACACTGCTAAATGGTGGCGTTAAAGGCAAGGCTACACTATGTATATTTAAATAGACACACACATAATGAGACCTTATTAGTACAAAAAACTTTCTTTGAGCAATTTACTGAACGTATATATGTTCCTTAGGGATATTTTATGAGATTTATGGTGTTACTACCTGCTCCCTGTACAGCTCTAGAATTTCATTTCTTCCTTCTCCACATTTCAGCAATCCCTGGCTGTCTATCACATACCCTGCCTCAAGCATAACCTTTTTATGACATGTCATTGGTCAGAAGGTTCTCCTCTTAAAACCACCATCTGCTGCAACCTACAGTACAGAGACTCAGTGCTACATACCATGCTCAGAAACCGTCTGAGATTTAAATGGATTTGACCTGAGAACACAAGACGTTTTCCAGGAAACTGATCATATTTATTTATTTATTTATTTATTGTTATAACTGTTGATTTTCTAGGCCTGTGTGAGTGAATAGGTACACTGACATGACCACACAATCCACTGCAAGTGTAATGCTTATTAAAAAAAGAAAAAGAAAATGTTCCATGTTCCACAAAAGAGAGCAGCAGAAAACAATTTGCAGAACACAGCTTTATTAGACTATTGAATTTCTACACTTCCCTAACTTTCATTTCTGAATTGGTCTTAATGTATACTGTACCATGTAGAAGTTCCTGGCAAAATCTTTTAAAACAATGATGTCTTTTCCAGATGAATTGTTTATAGTTGACTAGATTCCTACTAATATTTTCAGATTTCTGTCACATTTTAGGTTTGTTACAGTCCAGAAAGACATATTAGCAGAACCTACAGTATGCTAACGTTTGCACACAGTTCTGGAAGTCATAATGAGGCACCTTTAAGCTGATGTGCATGCTGCCCTGTGCACAGTATAGAGTTTGCATGGACTATATGGAGCAGAGGCTCTGTAAATAAAAGCTTTTGTGAAAATTGAGCCAAGTCTTTTGTTTGTTTGTCTAAGGCAGACAATCCACTAAAGGCAAAATACACTACTAATTTATAAATATATTTCTCCATAATGTTTTAGTTTCCCTTCTAATCCTGCCTCAGTTTTCTGTGAAGATCAGAAGGTGATTATTAGATATCTACATGCCACAGCCAAATAGACATAAGCCGAATAAAAAAAATCTCCTGTTTGATTCAACAGCCAGCATCTTGCTAATCTTCCAGCAGTTTTTTTTTTTTTTTACTTCTTCTTACTTTGAGCTGCTGCTCCCAACAACTTAACATCTTTCAACCTGAAAATATGCTGAACTTTGTGAAATAGATGTTGAAACATCTTTGACAAACATGTCTCGTATGAAAAGCTGAACTGGCTGCTGTAAAAGTTTTCATATGTGTAATGCCTCTGCAGAGTGTCCTGATAGATCATTTTTTTGTTGCCTGTGAGCAGGGACTTGTGGGAATGTTCTAACTATGCTGTTATTGATGGTGTTTCTATCCTCTGGTACAGCCAGCTGCGAAATGATCTATAACTCGGTATGGCGAGTCTGCTTGTGTATATTGAGTTCACCCTCCTGTGTGTTTGATAAGAACAATATGGGAGATGTTGAGGCCCTGGCCATATTATTCTTGAATTTCACCACCTCCAAGGTTGTGGCACTGCCAAAACAATTACCTCTGTTAGTCAGAGAAAACTGTTGTGCTTGTTTAGGTTTCAACCACTTGCATACCTAACGAGTCAAGCATATGCTTGGGAGGCGCTCGCCAATTCAGAAGCTAAGTGAAATTAGCCTGTGCAAATCAGTAAATTTAAGCAGGGTGGACATTTTTGAGTTAGAAAATATCAACAATAATGACATTCAGGAGTTCATTTTAAACACAAAACTCAGTTAGAACAGTGTCCAAGTACAGTAGTCTGTGAATACGGACAGACGTAAGAACATTGACAAAATTTAGCTTGGAAATTCCAGCAGTTTAGGTATTGAAAACATACAAAAATGTATAATAAAAAGAGGTTCACTGGGCAACAGTAATAACTGCTATTCATTGGTGTGGCCACTAATTACTGATAATTAGTACTTAATTTTTTATTGAATCCACAGTTGTTTTGTAAGACCAAAGGTTCATGAATCCACAAATTTCAGCTAGATAAAGAGGTGAAAGTAGCTGCTTACAGAAGCAATTCTTTTCATTTGCAGCAATATTTCAGCATATTTCCTTTTCTTCCAGGTGATTTTTTCTGGAGTTGTGTCTGATCACTGCTTTAGCAGAAAACCAGAACAGCATTTCCTGTACCGCTGTAGTTACACCAGTAGTTGGAGATACCTCTGTATAAAGTGTAATCCCCAAAGCACACAGATGATGAAAGGAGCTAGAACATTTATTCCTTGGGAAATGTACACAGTCCTGAAAACTCTGAGCAGGACATGCCAACTTTAACTTCAATTCAACGGGCTTTTGGTCTCTGTTGGAAGAACTTTGCTGTCAGAGAGTTTGGAGCACAATTAAAGAGAACAGGAAGATCACATTTATCTACACCAGCCATGAGCCAGCATGGATCAGCACGGATCGATTGCCGGACCAAAGATCGCACTAAACCGTTCATTTTCTTCCCACAGTGTCCATCTTTAAGATAATACCCCATTTAAAACCCTGGCCACACTGCACACAGTCCAGATTATGAGAAAAGTGTTGGCAGACCATCAGGCTAGTGGCCAGTTTTAAAAAAAAAAGTGTAGATAAAAAAAATCTCAAACAGTGTGAAATAAGTTCAGTCCAAAAGTAAAAAAAGTGTCTTTAGAACATTTAATATGCCAAATAGAGCATTTGAATAGGGATGACAGAAGTATATCTTTTTTATATGAAAAAATTGTTGTATTCATTCATCAATCAATTTGCTTATCCTACACAGGACCATAGGAAATCTGGAGTCTATCACAGGGAACTCTGAACACAAGGCACAATCACACACACATTTAATCCTACACTGTGGACAATTCAGAGATGCTAATCAGCCTAAAACACGCCTTTGGAGGGGGGGAGGAAACTGGAGCACCTGGTGAAAAGCATCGAAGCACGAGAAGAACATGCAACCTCCAATCAAAGCAAACCTCCAATCCTGGAGGCATGGGGGTAAACATGCTAAACAGCAAACCACCGTGCCCAGAAAATCTAATATACCTTATTGCATTTTAGTACACAGTAAATATATTGTTGTTCATTTAATTACATTATTTGCCAGACACCCTTATCCAGAGAAACTTACAGATAACTCATTCATATAGAAGGTGAGGGCTAAGGACTTTGCTCAAGGGTGCAATACTGGGATTTGAACTCATGACCATTTGATCAATAGTCAGGATGAATATAACAGCATAAAGAACTATTCGGACTGGATTAGTTCTACGTGGGGACGTGGAGTAATGCAATTTTACCTCAGGACGTCTGTAATATTAATTGGCCAATTTGCATGGGACAAGACATCTCAGTAAAACTAGCAGAAGTGGGAGGGGTAACTCACAGTAACCTCCTTGTCGTCATGTGCGCATGACGTTGCTTCCTGTTATCACGTGCGCAAACAGACAACTTGGCGCCTCCATGCTTGAAAAACGCGCCGAAAACTACTTTTAAACAGGAAATGACGGAATTTTACCATACATATTTGCAGCGGGTCTATTCGGACGGGATTAGTATTACCTGAGGTAATTTTTCCGGACCTTTTTACAGAAGGTAAAAGTTGCCGTAATCTTTACTGACATTGTCCGTAATGATTACCGAGATGGCACATTCGGACGGGACTAAAATCATCGAGAAGCTCTGGTAATAATTACTTTACCCCCACGTCCCCACGTAGAACTAATCCCGTCCGAATAGGGCTTAAGAGTGCTAAAATCTGTAAAACACTATATAAAAAAAAGTAAATGTCACTAAGAAGGAGTTAGAGAAGTCAAATCCAAAACACAAGGCAGAAATGTAGTCAGAAACAGTAAATGGCCAACTGATCATGTGAACTGGCACAAATACGACCATCTTGAGAACAACCAAACAAGAAAAAGGTGAGCATTTGAATCAACACATAGATGAATAACTAACAGGAAACAAGTGTGTGTTAGTTTTCAGTGGGAGAGTTGTAATGTCTGGAGTGGGTTGTGTTCTAGAGAGGAAGCTCCTGAATGTGACACGAAAATTATTATCTCCGAATGTTTCAATGCAAAGCATCAACATTACTGACCTTTTGAGTGAAACTACAGCCAAATGGACCAGTAATACTCACTCACTCACTCTCTCACTCATTTTCTACCGCTTTATCCGAACTACCTCGGGTCACGGGGAGCCTGTGCCTATCTCAGGCGTCATCGGGCATTGAGGCAGGATACACCCTGGACGGAGTGGCAACCCATCGCAGGGCACACACACTCTCTCATTCACCCATGCATCTTTGGACCAGGGGAGGAAACTGGAGTACCCGGAGGAAACCCCCGAGGCACGGGGAGAAAATGCAAACTCCGCACACACAAGGTGGAGGTGGGAATCAAACCCCGACCCTGGAGGTGTGAGGCGAACGTGCTACCCACTAAGCCACCGTGCCCCCGGACCCGTAATAAATATTTCTTATTTTATGCTTCACCGTAAAGACACCGGAGGCTTTGTTAGCTGATATTATGCTTAAATTATACACAAGTTTTCACTGACAAAATGATGAATTGCATGTACCCAATTCAAATATGTACATAATTGTCACGTTCGTGCATCAGCACAATTTTTGCTACATGTAAGCAAACAAAACACAACAAAATGTGTTGATGCTGTATTTTTTTCCAGTTTGAAACGTTCCCATTTAAATAAAATACATTGAGTGTTAAATTTTTCCTATGTAATATAAAATGGACAGTTTGACAAAGGCATGATTATTTTAAATATCAGTTCGGTTCTCACCATTTGTGCCGTCTTCTCTCAACATCTTGAAGGTTTAAAAGGTCCTGACATGCAAAAGAGCCAGACAGCTGCACACAGGATAGATCTCACCATGAGGCTGCTCTTTCACTGAGATAAATACTCGGCTTCAAACCTCTCTTCTGAAACACGCCGCTGCATGGGATCGCCATTTTCCGCTCACACACTTATATTTAACACACTTCGACACTTGCTTAGTGCCTCCTATGGAAATGAGGGCTGTGATTAATTCACAGTTTGTCCACTTTCCTAAAGAGGAAAAGTGCTTGAAATAAAGGCATGTCTGTCCCACACTGTCCTTGTCTCAAACGATTTCATTCTCTTGGGCTGTGAGGGAGCCTGAGGGGAGAAATCATGGAGTCCACAGCAAACTTTCTTACTAACAGTGTTCATGTAAATCCAGCTCGACATACATTTTGCTGTGTCATGGCTGGCTTCAGTATCCACAGCATAATCTAGTGCAGATTAACCACTTAGAGCTGGAGCAATGCATTTTCTTTTTTAAAGTATGTTTCATCTCAAAACATGAACCCAGGTAACCTGCAGAGTAAGAACACTGGCCATGTTCATGAACACGTGATATACGGCTAAGTACGGTGACCCATACTCAGAATTCGTTCTCTGCATTAGACCTATCCAAAGTGCACACACACAGCAGTGAACACACACACACACCATAAACACACACCCGGAGCAGTGGGCAGCCATTTATGCTGCGGCGCCCGGGGAGCAGTTGGGGGGTTCAGTGCCTTGCTCTGAACCCACAACCTTAGGATTACGAGTCAGACTCTCTAACCATTAGGCCACGACTTGCCCCCATTAGGCCACGACTTACCCATATGAATAACATATGAACATAATAAATAGTTATTACTTTCGGCTTCTGGGTTTGCAGGTAGCTATGTTTTGGGAAAACTGGTATTGATGAGAACAAAACAAAAAACAGCACTGCATTACTATTGTTAAGTCCATTTTGAAAATATGATTGAAAAACAATTTAGTACACTAAAAAAATATATATTAACAGATGCATTTAAAAAAGTTGATAGTACACTTCAAGATAAAAAACAGAACATCTAGCTAGCCAGCTTCAATAAAGTACTCCAGTATGTAAAACTGAAGGTGCTTTCCATGTCACATACTCGTGCATTACCGTACACCATTTTGTAGCATAGATAAGTAGTGAGTAAGTGTTCACACTGAAAATTACAAAAAGGAGAAGTAGACTATAAGTAAATGAATGATGCACTTATTCATCTGAATAAAGTAAGTGTGAATGTTTGACACTTCATGCACTTAATTCTCACAGATATGCTCATGTAGAGGAAAAGGGTTTAGGGCTTCTGGGCACTGACACTGGATGAGGACACAATGTCAAGACAGCTGACAACACTCCAGTGGACAAGACGTCTTACAAATGTCTTAAGTTTAGACCAATCTGAGTGATTTCTTTTTAAACATTTAAAAAATTCACTGTATTATTGCTATATTTAGCAGCACATTACACGTTTGTCATCATTTGCCATCGACTGGGAAACAGCATACTGTATATTTCTGGTGAGTATAAAAAGGTTAGTGTTCCATTTGAGACAATACTATCCTTCTAAAAGTCATACCTTAGATGGTAAAGAAGGTAGATGGTAGTGCACAATATAAATGCATGTAATACATCATTTGGG
The DNA here is from genome assembly GCF_022655615.1 of Tachysurus fulvidraco. Classification (NCBI taxonomy): domain Eukaryota; kingdom Metazoa; phylum Chordata; class Actinopteri; order Siluriformes; family Bagridae; genus Tachysurus; species Tachysurus fulvidraco. The sequence goes on from NC_062541.1 coordinate 12,251,508, forward strand.
ACACAGATACAGCTGTTTTAAACTGAATAAATTAATCCATCCTTGCTATGCCAATATTGGGATTCACAATGAAGATTTCCTCCGGACTACCTGAACGCTTTACTACTGTGACGTTCATTAATATGAATCCGAGTAAAGGTTTTAAGTCTCCTCTTCAAATACAATTTAAATTGCTTTATATGTATTCTGAACATACTGTATACTGATTAAAACTGTCTCACATAAAACCTAATATATAATTCTGTGTGGACATGAATATTTAGTATACTTAGAAATAGACTGCTGTTTAAAAATTAACATTAATGGACATTTTTGATTAAGCTGTACCAATGAACATTTCTGCTTAAAGATATTCCTATCACACACTGTCTATCATTAGAAATAAACTGCAGGTATACTCAACACTTATTGGGAATTAGTTTGCCTAATGCAAACCAGGATACATTTATAATCCTACATATGCCACATTTTACATGAAATGTTCAATATTTTCTTTTAATGGAATTATGGTATGCAGTATTCCGAACCCTAGCGGTTTTTCCGTTGTCATTACTAACTGATTGCAGCATTGTTGTAACGCAAACCGAATATTCCAACTATTCATAGACTCTGAAAAATGTGCAATATTCCCAGGTCATTATCAAGGTTCCTCACCTCCCATATTTTGGTGTGACTCAGAGTTAAGGCTCAATTACATCCGACTTGATGTAAAGCTTGGTGAAACTCCAGGCCATACACACTGCACACATCCAACTTTACAGTGCCAAGGTCATAGCTATAACCGATCCTGCAGCTAATCATCAGATTGTGCTCTGATATAGGACTCAGTCAGGGTAAGGATAGATGTGAGTGGGACACAGGTTGATAGATATTATTACCTTTCCAATGACAGCAGTGTATTATATAATTGGTACATGTCTGATACTATACACTTCTCACCTGACCTGTCTGGCCTTAAATAGCATCGAGCCTGATGATGGATGTAGTGGTATTATATTTCTGTGCAGTCTTTAATGTAGACAGAACAGTGTTAATCTGGGTCCAGTGTTAATCTCATATATAGTCATATATAGTCATCTCATATACAATCATATACACCCATATATAGGGCTGTTCCCAAAGGTTTGTCATAGTTGGAAGCATGTGATTGTATATTATGTATCCTGGAGCATTAAGATTACTCTTTACTAGAACCAACATAATACGGCATAATAATACCTCTGAGAATAAAACAGGGTTTATAAAGACCAGGACTGGTGTGGAAAATCTCTTGTAGCCTGCACAGAGCCCTGACCTTAACCTCACTAAATTCCTATGAGATGAACTGAAATTCTGACCCCGCACCAGACCTCCCTAATGTTCGCTGTGGGTGAACGGGCACGAATGCTCAAGAACTCTCCTAAAGAAAGCCTTCTCAGAAGAGTTATAGCTGCAGTTGTTTGGCTTGTTCTGGCTATTGATAAGAGCTACAATAACTTAAAGTGTTTGATTCAGCTAAGGTGGTGAAAATGTGTCCTATTTACCGCAGAAAAAAAGATATTCAGACAAAGTAAATGGCAATGCTGGTCTAATGGCATGCCACACTATTGTAATGCTATATGTTTTGATTGTGATATCAAAAGGAGAACAGACTTATTCGCAATTAGTAAATCATTCCCTTTGAATAAATGCAGAATATCTACAGTATATTGCTGGACCGTCACTAAAGTACATCATAAAAAAGGTAAAAACTACAACATTACCAACTGCCTGATTTCAGTTGAAGTCCTTTCTGCATTGGAGTGATTGAAAATGCAATCTACTCTAACGCATTTCTGCCCACGTACAGTGACAGGAAAACTGATTAGCTGAATATTTCAGTTGGAAAGAGCTAGAATATATCATTAGCTCAGCAGTTAGAACAGCATACGACACCTACTTATATTGGCACACTGTATTTAATCATATATGTGTAATAAACATCTAACAGATTTGTAAGTAATTATAACTATTAATAATTGAAATAATAATAGAACAGGAAAATGTTCCATGTCACCTTAATATTATAGAAGCTATTCTTTTGAGTTTTTCGAAGCCTTATTTATTTATTTATTTATTTATTTATTTATTTATTTATTTATTTATTTATTTATTAAAGCAGATTTAAATCCTCTATATATTTCATAATTTTAAATATATAGAGTTTCAAACATGCTTCAAGTCCAGGGGTCCTGTCACCACTGATTTTAACTTTGGAAATAATTTGACAATAACTATTGTCTAAGGACGATTTCAGTTATGCTTTAACCAGGGTTTGATCTTGCTTACATTTAGTAAACGATGTAAAAAGTTTACATCTTAAAATAAATGTCTTTGGCTCATTTTGCCATTCTTTACTGCCTCACAAGTGTCCTTTAACCTTCACTTGCAAGTAGACCTGACCCATGCAATTAAGCTATTTTTACTTTTCTAAATATTTTGCCAGGCTCTAATCTAATTTTCATTACTTCTTAACATAGACTTAATTACAGAACTGTAGCACACTATGAAACTGAATGATACTCTGTACTTTCCAGAAAGCTTTAAAATTTAATATCAATAGAATTAGGAATAAAAAGCCTATATTTTGCTATCCTTGTTGTGAACCCATGGACACACACAATGACTGTGCTCCCAATTAACTGCCAAATCAACCTGGCACTGACTAAAACTGACCAGAGGAACACACACTCACACACACACACACACACAGACACACACACACACACACACACACACACACACACACACACACACACACACACACACACACACACACACACACACACACACAGGCAATGCTCAAAAGAAGCTTTGGCTCATTCATTGCCATAACCTGTCCAGTTTATGATTTTCATTCATATATGGGTTTTTGTTCTTCCCTTTCTTCTTTCTATGCTTACTCTAACTGATTTAATTTTTGCTCTGTCGACTCAACTCTACATTGACTTAAGTTGATCCTGTACTACTCTTAGGCCAGGTGGCACAATTCTTTGCCTCGAGTCTCAGTTAACCTCTCTCTGCTTGGAAGTAAGCAAGCACTGGAACTCTGCCTTGGTTTCAATAGCCAGTCCCTGAGGGAAAGAGGACTGACGCACTCTCTTTCAGGCTCAGCCATGTCTAGGTCATTCAACTGGCAGAGAAAAGCTTACATGGTTCAGTACATATGCATACACACACACACACACACACAGCTGATTATACTCATCCATATAGGCACATGTAGAACATGCATGTGAACATGATACACAAAACGTTTAATACATTTTTTTAAATGATTACTTTATTTATTAAGGGAAAATAATCATTTATGCCACATGTAGCATATACTGTACTATCTTCCAATTTAATTTTCACCTTTTAACTCATTCATCCACAGAACAGAAATGTACTGGGGACATCGAGGTGTTTCTTGGCAAATTTGAGATCCTTTATGTTCCAATGTTTTAAGTTCCTTTTGCTTCACAGAGGTTTGTGCCTTTCAATTCTCCTACTGGTTCCACTTTTGCCCAGTCTTTCTCTAATGGTGCAAACATCAATGGTGACCTTATTTGAGGTGAGGAGGCCACCTTAGTACAGTTCCTTATTAAATGTTCATATGGGCTATTTTGTGAATTCTTTAATGAGTCATCAATGTGAAATTTTGATTGGTGAAATTTTAGTCTCACGTTTTGTGATCAGTGTTGAGACATTATAACCTGCTTCACATTGCTGGAAATGTTCCATTTAAGTGATGTTTACATTTTACAGGAATGAAAATAAGAGTGTATCTTTTCTAACTGAACTATCTGAATGATCAAATATAGCTGCAAGCAGTGATGACGGCCCGTCACACGTTTTTTTTATCGCTATATGGTGCTTCCCAGAAAACAATGCACGGTGGGCAAGTGCATCAAGTGGGTAAATATCAGTGGACTATTTTATGTTGTTACATACCCATTTGGGGACTGTAGGTAAATGAAACCCCACATTTTAGACAAACGGGGGCGCTATTGAGCCACTTAAGAGACACACATGCCAAAAGCCTTAAATATGCCTGAAATAAAAGTAAACTTTGACACTATGCCATGGAAACAGTGTTTGAGATATCAAAAATCCCTTCGCAATTTCGCATTAGATTCGCATTAGATTAGAGGTGTATTTAAAAGTTCATTGCATGCAACTGTGAAAAAAATCCAACTTTGTGACTGACACACTTCCTGGCGCCTGTTGGTGGCGCTATACCCGGGACTCACAATAAGCACATCGTTGTGATCGGAATCCTTGGCCGAACATACACACTGCGTGTCATCACAATAAGACATTTTTTGGCTTTAAAAGAAGACACTTCCTGTTTCTCTGAATTCGCCATAACTTAGTCGCCTCGCCATGGCAGCACCGTTCGAGATATCAAAAATCCCTTCGGAATTTACCAAGTGCAATGTCTCCGCATCATGTTCACCACTTTTGATATCAATCGCATGAATTACCAAGGAGGACTATTGAAAAGTTGACCACATGCAATTATGAAATAATCCAAAATGGCCGACTTCCTGTTAGGCGGAGCTCATAGTTTAGAGCACGAAAGCTGTTCGGGTCGATGAGATCTATATGCATACCAACTCTCGTACATGTTCGTACATAATTGCCCGATCTGTGCACAAATGTTTGTCTTTGCATTACAGGGGGCGCTACAGAGCCCCTCTGCCATGCCCGTATTCCAGCCTTTGCCCGAGCCTAGCGTCGCACGACTCTGACGTGTGTGCCAAATTTCAACGGTTTTCGAGCATGTTAAGGGACCCCAATTGGCCAATGTGTGCAAAAAAAAATTAAAATAATAATAATAAAAAAATAAAATAAAATAATAATAATAATAATAATAATAATAATAATAAACCCGAGCAAAAACAATAGGGCTTCGCACCAGTCGGTGCTCGGGCCCTAATAATAATAAACCCGAGCAAAAACAATAGGGCTTCGCACCAGTCGGTGCTCGGGCCCTAATTAAATCGGATTAATTGTGTGATTGAGTAACAGTGGAGAACCACATATGATTATTACTATATAATAACATTTTCCTTCAAAAAAATGGTGACTTAAAATTGTATTTTGTGTTTACTCAGGTTGTCTTTGTCACATATGTCTTACTATGCACATAGTTTAATCCATCGCATAGGACATACAGTACACTTCAGTGTTTATAACACTACAAGGCTTTTTACTCTCACAATAATATAAATAATTATACAGCTAACACAATGCTCCAGAGCAGTATACAGGCCTGCTGACTTACTGTTGCATGACCTCATGATATTTTCTGGCAGAACATGATGTAGCTTATTGTACATTCATGTTGGTAAATAATGGGATATGCAACATGCGCTTTCCATAATATGTTGGAGTATTTCCCATTCCTGTCTTTTGTTCAGACTGCACTTGACAACGTGAAGTGAAGACTTAATTAGACGGCTTGCATCTTATTACGTGCGGTGGTCAGTAATTTTTCTGATATATTAAAAATGATGTGAAAATATCTGGGGAACTTGATCAAATGTAAATGTTGAAAATCGGCTGAATAAAAGGCAGCTGTGAGCTGTTAAAGTTTAAATCGCTCCTGTCAGTTATACTACAGACTACTTGAAAATCACTTGAGGAATTCAGTGCTGAATGCATAAAGTTGTTATGGTCTTAACACAGAATAATGATAAGAAAACAAATAAGAATACGATTAAATCTTGTAGCTGCTAACTAGCTGTTAACCGCAAAGGGAGCAAGCAAATTAGCTACATTCCTCCTGGACAGGTAATGTGATCATTACTGCTATAAACTAAATTGGATCAATGATGGATGCTAACAATAAATTATTTCAAGTGCTTAGAGATAACTCCTTAGATAAGGTGAAGGCCCAGAAAATACAAATACCTCGAATATATTTAAAAATATGTTGCCTGGTTTTATTGAGAGTTTGGTGCTTTTGGGGACATGGATTATTATTCTAGGTGCCCAAGATGGAAACTTCAAGCCATTCTTATAAGATTTATATCAAATTTATCTTGAAAGATTTTTGCGTATTTATAAGATCTATGCTTGCCATAACTGGCTGAGCAGAAAGAGATGAATGAAAGTTAGGGACCTACTGAGCTAATGTAGATAATGTAGAGTTTGGAGTTCATTCACATGGGGATGGATGGAAGGTCAAAGAATAAACAAGTCATTTCAAAGTTTGTGAAATTTACATTGTGACCGCTACAGATGACAATTTTTAATATTGTATCAAAGGTCCAAATGAAGTCTAACCTACAATGAAAATGACAGAAGTCTCCTTGGTTTGATAATACAACCAAGAGCAGCTGCATCCATGTTAAAGGCTGCTGTATAGGAATGACTACAGAGAGAGAGAGAGAGAGAGAGCGAGAGAGAGAGAGAGAGAGAGAGAGAGAGAGAGAGAGAGAGAGAGAGAGAGAGAGAGAGAGAGAGAGAGAGAAAACTGAGGGTATTTTCAGCACATTTCTTTCAGAGCAACTAAAAATAACCCAAACGTAAACTTGGTCTGCACTTTGGAGCACATTTGAAATAAGTGGGATGTATCTTCAGTCTGAGCCTGTTTAACGTCTAGCTCATGACTGACACAAGGCTTCTGCCAGGCAAGAAAAATAAATGGAGATAAAAATATCCGAGAAAAGCTAACAGAACGGAGGGCAACAGGGTGTCATGGGCGTTATGCAAGACTATGCTGTATGCCAGTGAATAAAAGAAAACTTTTTTTCCCCCACATCATTATTTTGAAATCAACGTGTCCAATTAATAGACCTGAAAAAGTATTTTTTCTCTTTAAGACACTGAGCATCAGATGAGAAAAAAGGAATTAACATCTGCTAACCCACATTAGATTGTGTCAGTATTGTCTGGAAAGTGTCATAAGCAAACAAACAAATGTGGTGTAGAAAAGACATTAAAGTGTGAAAGAAGGGATAAGGGCATCCTGCACAGGGGTCTTTACCGATTCAGTGAGGAAAGTGTATACATAAGAGTCAGTTAGGTTTATGCCTGATTAACCTTTCTACTTGGCGTAAAGGATGACAAGCAAGACTCTTAATTGACACAGAGAAATGAAACAACAGGATTAAACCAAAGCCACTATGCTTTATTGGTTCACCTCACAATACTTTCACAATACTAGTGTTTAACTATTGTTTACTATCTTAAGCTACGAGTGTAGGGTTCAGACGAACCCAGCTGACGCTACATGTATCGCCTGCAGCAAACCTGCTGAAAATACCAGCATTTGTAATTTAGTACCTGAATGAAGTTAGTGCTCATGTGTAATATTAAACAGTCAGAGATCATTATAACCATTCACATCATAGCCATAAGTATAGATGAGGTTTAAGATGACTGCCTAGGGACAGTGAGGTGGAAAGAGAAGAGAAAGAATGATGGCAACGTGCTGCATTGAATAATATGTCTATTATACCAAACCTATCGTTGTCAGAAATATTGTTGCAATCTTTCTTTCTGATGGAGCAATGAAACCTGAAAAATGTTGTATAAGGTTGCAACTTTAAAAAGGGAAACAGGGGGAAAAAAAGGAAAACTGCTGTTGATAATCACCAATATTGTAGGTAAAGCCTTGTGTGTGTACTTTTGGAGTAGCAGGTGCTCTGCAAGAGCTGTGATTTGCAGATTTACAAGGACACACGGGTCCATGGAGCTACACACAGACCACTGAAGTCTCTGATTGCTAGTGAGTGGTTTGGGTCTGGCACAAGCTCCTATAGCCACCACTCAGACAAGCTCACTAGACTGTTCCATTTTTTATAAAAGCTTCAGCTTGCTGCGAAAGTGGAGCTTGTGGGACGGTGACTTGTGATGGGAATGAGTAGCCCTCTTATCAGCTGCTTGTTATGTAATCACTTAATACGATAAATAAAATATAACCCTGTCCATGAAATATGAATATGAACTAATTAAGGTTTTTGTACATGAAATAAAAACAGTCAAATAGACACGGTGCTGCTACTGTTCCATCGAACAAAGCGACTGTTTAGTATGAGAAACACGTCGGGTTTGTTTGACCTACGGAAATGGTTCATCCATACATAGCCAAGAGAACTAATATTCTCATATTAATAAAAAAGAGACAGAATGTTGAGAATCAGATACACATGATAAAGAGTCAGCCCTTTTATGCAGCTTCCCCTTTTAAATATATCCTATGTAGTGAATCTACAGTATATGGTTAAAAGGAATTGATTTGGAATTTATCCTAGCATGAAGATGGAAGAATTTCATGGATCGCAGGCAGGGTTAAAAGCATACAATGAAGCTTAATAACAGTAGTAACATCACAGAAGTTAAATTAAAGACTACATGGTAAATGTTAAAAAAAATATTATTAAAAAAAAAACAGTAAGCCACTTGGCACTGACCATAATAACATCTAATCCTGTGAATTTGTTACTCGTCCTTCGTGTCCATCATGTAGCACATAGAACTTTCCATATACTGTAACTCTCGCTCTCGCTACATTTACACATCCAGCGATTCACCAAGATAGAGTGAACGGAGATCATCAATTTTCAATGAGAGCTGGTGACTTGCAGCTACACGAGTGACAGTGACTGCTGAAGGTTAGATGTGGGTGTGTCCAGTGATGTAACAAAGCTGAGAAAAGTTTGTGCAAATATGGAGTGACTCGGTGCAGTAAATACCCAACGGAGTGAAGACAGCAGGGCGTATGATCTGTGGCAAAGATCACACACTGCTTCTCCTTCATCTCGTCTGAGATGATTTATAGGTACACTAGTGCGTTTTATATCCAAACGTCAAAACTCCATCCAGAATCTTTCGTTTTAGTGATTTGTTATCTACAACATTATTGCTATGACAACCAGTAGTAGGTACAGTACACCCTACATAAAATCACTACATGCGTGAACGTAGTATTACTCAGTCTGTCATTTTTTGGCAAATATATAAATATTCTTGTGATTAAGGTTTCACTTTTCCTATTTCATCCCTATATTCGACATTGTTAAGACACAGCAGGTAGAAAAGGGCAGGTGGTTATGCTTTTATCTTGGTAGCTATTACTGAGGGTAAAAATCCAATGAATTTACTGAACCATGTCTCTCCTGCTGTGTGTCTTGCTGCGTCTCTCCTTCCAACTCACCAAATTAAAACCAGAATACATTCAGTGTGAGTTTCCTCGCTCTACTTCTGCCTTTATTGATCTTTTGTTCAGATATGCTGTTGGTGTTACCATGAGAAAAACAAGCTTGCAAAACCCATGGTGCTGAGATCTCTCTTAAAGTAAAGGCGAGACTCTGAATGTCATTCCAGCTGATTAAACTTGACAGCGATCAGAAAATTCTTGAAACAAGTGTATTACAAAACAAGTGTTGTTTTTGTCCAGTCGTGCCTTTGGGCTCTGAATTGCTGAAACAAAAACAGCCCCTCTCTGCAAGACAAAGACACAAGCTAAAGACTATCATTTTGCACGAGGGCAAAGCAAAAAAAATAAAATAAAAAAATCCACTTAATTGGAAACATTCGGTATCTACAATGCACGTGGATTTTCACCAGAGTTTATCACCACAGATGCAATGAAATTTCAGTAACATGATACAATGAAGTATAATATTACAAGCATTAATACTTAATAGCTTTAAACACAACATCTTTAAGACAATGTCTCACATTTAAATGACTAGTATTCAACAAGATTCTGAAGGCCATCAGATGCCTGAGGTATCCTTAAATCCTCTAATGTTGACATAATAATTGCCACCTGGACAGAAAGGGTCCCATGAAGACTCACGATATTCAGAAGACACCATTTTGAACAATACCAGAGAGGAGACTCTTAAATATTTATAACAGATTGTATAAAATACTATGTCCCCTAGAGCATTTTTCAGTATCGATTCCTAAAAGTCTCATGTGAGTAAAATCCTTCTCTAAGCAGTGGCAAGCTTTGTAAAAACTTTGGAGGTTTTATTTTAGAAGCCTGAGAATAAATACAGCTGTTTCTAGCTGTGACTGGACTGAGTAGCAGGTTTTGGCTGAGTAAAGCATTCTAATAATCCAACTTTACCAGAAAGAGACACAAATCTTTACGGCTGCAGTAACACAGAGATGATTTTCAGTTCAATGAAGCGAAATGTTAAGATGTAGTTTTTCTCTGTCCAACCCACTCTATTTAACTGACAAAAGACACAAGAACATTCATGAAAATGACTAGATCTTATAAAGATTGTGTTAATGGGAAATAAAATAGCATTCTTACCAAATTCCCTGGGCACAGAGATGGAGTACACACAGCTATGGCCTGAGGTGTAGTTCCTGGGGAAGTTTGGGGACAAAACGGTTCCCTCAGAACCAGTGGACCGACTGCCACAAGGCGCTGGACAAACAAACACACATGACATATATACAGAACATCATATAAGGAAAAAAGTATATTAGATTGGTTGATCTGGATATGGTAAACATTTATTTCCTGGTTCTAGATGAGCGGAATTCTACTAGGAATTGTAATAGTTTAGTTACATAAAATTAAAAACCTGCTTACAAAAGTCTAGAAGAGCCTTGACATGATTAACATGAGTGACCAGTGACAACGGTTAACTTAACACTTAAGCATTAATGATTAGTGCATGGTTAATTGATTAGTTTACTAATCAGAGCATAACTCTCTGCTGTCTGACTTAATGTCTCTAGATCTATACCTTGTTTCTGGTCCAGTGAGCTCAATAATTGACATCAATGCATGATAATGGAAAAACAACCGCAGTAGCCGTTTCAAAATCTTAAATTTATGAACTATGTCCAGTAGTTTTTCATGGAATTTTCAATTTTTCATACATTTAATGCTCTGCTACTGCATTTTTCAAATGTTTAAAAACTGGAACCACATCTGGATCACTATAAACCAGTTGATGACACCCTGGTCTGGAAAGCTCTCTACAGTCATCAAGAATCTTCACCCTTATTCTTTAAACTTGAAAAAAATACCCTGACAGCTGGGCAAAGCCCTATTCCAGCCAGGCCTGCCATCATCCCCCATGATACATGTGAGGGTGGAGTAGCCCTGGAGCACGTAGCCTGCTTCACAGTAGAATGTCACCATGGAGCCCAGTTTGTAGTCACTACCCAACCTCGTGCTGTTCATCACGTTGCCTGGATCGAAGCATGACTCCCTGAGCTTGGCTTCATGAGTGAGGAAAGAGGTGGAAAAAAAACATTTATAAGAATGTAGAATTTTGCATTAAACTGTCCACTACTGTTTATATCATTCTGCTCATTTACTCGTTAATCTTTATTGACATTTCCAGTGTTATATTTCCAATAATTTCCATGAGATCAATGGAATTTCCAATAATTTCCAGAGATCGATAATTTTTTATATACTCATCACAACCATATAACTTTTTAATTCAAGGGACCAGTCACACAGTCTAATAGAAAACTAAGAACTCATTAATGAAAATAAAGTTATAATATTAAACAAACAAACAAACAAACAAACAAATAAATAAATATATCCACAACATTACTACTCAAACTACAATAACGTCAATCTGGCACGAAGTTTAATTCTATCCACTAATCATTTATAAGATGACAAAATCTGAGACAATCTGATGCTGTCCATCCTGACCAATCAAAACCTGTCTTCTTGGTGAATTAACTCCCTGCACTAGTAAATGTCAAAGGCTTTCAGCAGCATACCTTTGTACTCCAAGTGAAAGCCAGCGTAGCTGACAGAACCGTCACTTCGAAAGGCCAGATGCATGGCATTGGAGCTGCTCTCGATCCGCTCAGGAAGCTTGCTGTCCTGGAAGCTGCCGATTAGAGGGCTGTTGCTGTCCATTCCATCATATATGTACAAGAAGTCATAGTTGGGCTCAATGCTGAAGCTGGAAAGGAGATAAGAAGAGACGAAGGGAGATCAAAGAGCAGTTTTTAATAACCACTCAGTGTGATCAAAGGAGCACATGAGGAACCCGAGCCCACGGACTCAGCATGATACCTGAGACAGAGCAGGACTACAAGAGTGTAGGAAGGAAAAAAGACATCTGTAATTCATCTGTAGAAAGCACATTGATTTTTTTTTGTCATAAGACATACATAGGCTAACTTTGAAGAATTTTTGATGGTGTTGGTCACATAGGCTTGGTGTAGCTTCCTTAGAAGTCCTTTCTATCTGAATTTTAGCTACATCTGCCTGTGTTCATGTTCTAACAGCCCCTGCAGGTGGAGTGCTGCTGTTGACATGGAAGCTATAAATGCCCAGGGGGTACCTGCGAGCAGTGCATTCCCAGCCACCCTCAATGAGCTAGAGAGGGGGGAAAAAAACATCTTTCAACCACAATAGATAATCTTTAAAGCTTGGCCATACTCCTGGGTCTCAATATTTTTACCTTTAGAAAAAATGTTGATGCTGAGGTGTCAGCAGAATCATTTGCATGAGGCGGCTTGTGACTGCAATAGATTTACTCATGTTTTGTCTCTATTATGCTGGCAGAGAACACTAAGTGTACTCGACACACTCCACTGCCTTAAAATCTATCGCTCACGGCTCATTGTCAGATAACAGAAATCCAAACATGGGAATTTAGGCCAATTTCTTTTCAGTACATTAAAAATGTCATTAATTTTTAATAACCAGATGTGATGGAAGTTTATTTCCCCACCGCTTCCTAGCCTCTGGAGCTGTCAATCGGCAAACAATTAGCTTTGTGGTAATTGGATTGGGCAGTAACACAGATAATACCAATGGTAAAGAGAGATGGCAGGTTTGTAGTGTTGCTAATGTCTGAGCTTATTCTCATTCGGGTGCTGTTCATTTCCTGCTCTCACTGCTGACGCATTTTAAGGAGAATTATGTCAGTAATGAACTGTGTAATGAAAATGCCTGAGAAGGAATTGATTGAGATCCATTCATTAGAAATATATTATATAAATATAATAAATATAAATGCTGCTTTACTGGCCAAACTCCAGTGTGATTATGTACTGCTAGAGGACAGAATTTTAATGTGAAACAAGACTAGAGCACATTTCATGCCAAACTCAGTGCTACCTAGAAGGGTGTATAATGTGTTTTATTGTCTTGTTTGAAGCATGAATATGACTATAATAATTAACAGAAGCTACAAACCACACAGTAACAGCATCTGGATTATATCAGCATGGTGGTTCACACATATTCATAGAGGATATGAAGAGACTAAAATATTTGTCAAGAGAGCTTTAATTCTGGGATAATAATCCAAAAAGGACCAAAAAAAGAGTGAGAGTGAGAGGAAACAGAAAATCTTTTTGTGCAAACCCCAGTTAGGTTTTCTATTTGATGCAGGTTCATAAAAAGAAAATAAAAATAGCTGATTAGCTTTGCTTTTAGCATTAACACAGTGCACCAGTCACATGTGTGTTGGCCTTTTCCATCTTCAACTTTCATCAGCACTATCTGAAACACGATCCCAAGTCTCACTATGTAAAGGTATAGACACTATTAGCAGTGCTATTTAGCCTGGAAGCACATATATCATGGAGTACATAAATCAAGGAGGGGGAAAAATGTTTGGGGTCATTACTCACAAAATGAGCAAAGGATTCTAGCAGGGTTCATTATCTGCCTTGGACATGAATTGCATTTTAATTCTGACACACACATGCACACGCACGCACACACACAAACACGCACGCACACACTTAGCATTACATAATTACTCCACACATCTTCAGCTGATGTGGAAAGAGAACATGTTACTAATTATATCAGAAACCAAACTGATTGTGTAGCACTTTATTAGTAAAAAAAAACAAAAAAACAGGTATATACAGTGTGTTTGTTCTCTGGTAGGTGGCAGTGTAGTGCAGTGTGGTAATTCTTCTGATAAGGAAAAAAGGTCTAAAAAATAGGCTACAATAGATAACTACATGTCCTGACAAGCTACACTAGTAAAAAAATATATATAGTGAAGCGTTGTCTAACCCTGCAATCATATAAGCCAGTGACAATGCAACAGGCAACCGTTCATTTTCTACATTCAGCCGTGCTGAACACAAAGTAACAAGTAACACACAAAGTACAATAATCTACATTTGAATAGAAATGTTATGCAAATTAGCTATGAGGTGACAAATCCATACTTTCAGTATGTTTCTTTTACCAAGCATAAAGCTTGAGTCACCCAATATTCTCTACATTCCCTTTAAATCCTACCTGTGTTTAGCTTAAATTTAATAACATTTAGTGTTATTATTAAAACCTAATAACAGTGATATTAGATAGATAGATGGATAGATGGATAGATAAATAGAGCTATATTGTCATTGCATAGTACAGGAACGCAGCAAGGAAATGCTTTTTAGCATCTACCAAAAGTGCATAAAATAATGTATATATAATACAAAAGGGTAGCTGTACAGTGTACATAATTAGTACTATAAGATACAAAGGAGCAAACTTATCTAGCAAGTTGTTACTTATTAATGGTAATGCAAGGTAAGTAAAGGCTACTGTACTAAACTATACTAAAGTAAGGCTATCAGGTGACACTGAATGTGCTCTCAAGATGGCATTACTTTCTCCAATTCAAGTCACTGTAAGTAATGTGTGTGTGTGTGTGTGTGTGTGTGTGTGTGTGTGTGTGTGTGTGTGTGTGTGTGTGTGTGTGTGTGTGTGTGTGAGCTCAGGCATGTGGAAGAAGGCAGGTATTTCTTTTCTTTGATTGTGTTCAGCTATCCTGTAAAGTATGTTGTATCTGGCTTGTATCTTGGAGTATACAGATGTTAGCCTAGTTAATGGGTGTTAGAGCTACGCTAGTGTTGTGCTGTAGTGGCTCAATGGTTAAAATGAGTTATTGTGTGGCCCTTGATCAAGCCCTTAACCCTCTCTGCTCTATTTTAAGTCTGATTAAACATGGCTGATTTTGTGCTATGACAAACTGGGATATGTTAAAAAAAGAATTTGTTTTATATATATATATATACATACAGTAATACCTCGAGATATGAGTTTAATTCGTTCCGTGACCTTGCTCGTATCTCAAATTGCTCGCATCTCAAAGCAATTTTCCCCATTTAAATGAATTGAAATCCCATTAATCTGTTCCAGCTCGCAAAATTCCACTCCAGTTGTTTTGTTTATGTGTTTTGAATATGAAAAATGAACAGTACCTGTATTTATAAATGACAAATATTTGTATAAAAACAGTAATAAAAAAGAATGTAAAAAATAAACTGGTTTTACTTTACGGAAGACAGGCACGGAGGTTGAGGGAGGAGTAAACAGGCGGAGGAGTTAGGAGGAATTACACTTTCACTTTCGTTCACTTACTCGCTACTGTACACTTAAATGGAACTTAACTAAACTTCACTAAAATTAACAAACTTATCTGAAATTCTGTCAGGACCACTTTGTCAAATGAGAATTTATTAGATGATAGCATACAGTTAATGTTGGCGGTATGGTTCTGTTCTGGGCACGAATCCACGCGCCCGTCCATGCATGGACAGCGCAGGGAGAGCAGCAACTAGAAAATAGAATAGACCCTCCGTATAACAGAAGCATTAATGATGCATAGAGTTTTTTTTTTTGGGGGGGGGGGGAATAAATGAATAAATCGATAAATAAATAATTAAATAATTAGAGAGAGAGGGAGAGAGAGAGAGAGAAAAAATGTGGAGATTTATGTCGTAAACTGGTACAACGAACACAGGTTCCGGCATAGTGGCGTCAGCGTTGGAGGAGGGAGTTTAAATCGCAGCAGCAGCGAGGCGCTAGAAAGTGGCTCAATGAATGGGAATTTAAATGTTCGGGTAATATGGATGTCATAACCGGATTGGCGCGTGTCGTGGACAGCTGATTATCAGCTGATGCACGCTTGACGACGTGGCCTGCCAGAACTAACGCGATGCTTGATTTCTCTTAACTTAACTTAATTAAGAAACAACAATTTCTGTTTTCTTTACATTAATTTTGCTTAATTTTCTTCATTGCTTTTCTCTTCACTTGTTTTTGCCTTTTTTGTCACTCTTTCCTCACTAACATCTGCCGGTCATTTTAATAAAAATCTGTCCGGTCAGCATATTGGATGCGGTGTAGTCGCACAAGTTAAAATTTTTTAACGAATCCAACGCTCAAAACGGATCCGAAAATTACGGATCCGCAGATGGTCGGCACCTCACACTGCGTCTTTGCGACTGCCCATAGGAAATGAATGACTTCCAGTTTATCGGCCATCGTTTGTCGTGTGCAGTGGAAAAGCGGCTTTAACCGAGAGAGACGCGGGAAGTACACGTGGTTGTTGGGGATCTTTATTTCGGCAGCGGCGGTTCGGATACTCGTATCTCAAAAATTTGCTCGTATCTCAAAACACAAATGTGGTCGAATCACAGCTCGTATCTCAAAAAATTCGTATGTCAAAGCACTCGTATCTCAAGGTATCACTGTATACATATATATATATATATATATATGTGTGTGTGTGTGTGTGTGTGTGTGTGTGTGTGTGTGACAAATAAAAGCTTCAATATTGATACATTTTTAAAATAAGAAAACCAATATTGAACAAAATGAATGACAAAAACCTAGTTAGTCATTAATAGTAAAAAGCAGGTACAGTATTTACAGATTGAGTCTTTACCTAATGAATGCCAATGAGAGGACGTAGTCAGAGTTAACGACTATGAGCCAGTCGCAGTCTTTGCTGTGAGGATATGGGTGAGGATAGTTGGGAGATAGTATAAAGCCGGAAGAGTCAGTCAAATTCCCACCACATGGAGCTGTGAAAACACACAGGAAAAGAAATTAATATGGGTATTCACAATATACAAAGCTACTTGTTCATTAATACACACAGCTGGACCAGCTGTACAGCCCAGGTGCCCTACTTAAGAGAAGTGGGTGGAAGTGTGCAACATGAAAACAAAATCTGTCTTGTAATACAGAACCATACAACTCTCAAAACCTATAGATCGTTAGAGGGGGAGAGAGGGATAGGGAGAGAGAGAGAACGAGAGAGAGAGAGAGAGAGAAATGGTGTGTGGGAAGACAAAGCTAGAAAGAGAGAGATATATTGAGAAGGATAATTAGCTGAAAGCACATGAAAAGAAGTGGCAAAATGCAGCTCATCCATATTTTTCTGCTTGCCACTGAAGTATTTTGAAACGTAGGAAGCAATCCAAATCTCATAATTTGATATTCATTAATTTTAGCACAATCTTTCATCGGCAGGATGATGACAGATGCCTGAATAACACTTCGCTTGAGTGCTGCTTGACTTTCAGAACTCTTGAGAACCTTTCGATAAAAAATGCTAATTCCCACGCTGGAGGAGACTACAGCTATGCAGACCTTAGAAGCAAATGTAATTTTCAGCTGAAGGAATTGAAAGTTGGAAGTACTATACAATAACCGTCCACTTTAATAGGAACACCTGTACCTCATTTTTTGTAGATACTGACTGTTGTGTCTGAAAATCCCCTGAGATCAGCCATATCTGAAATACTCAAATCAGCTCTTCAGGCACCAACCAAAGTCACAGACATCACATTTCCCCCATTCTGAAGTCTGATGTGAAGATTAACTGATGCTCTCAAGCTGTTTCTGCATGATTTTATGCACTGAACTGCTGCCACCTGACTGGCTATCTGGATAACTGCATAAATCAGCATATGTGTGTATAAATGTGTGAGGAGAAATGCCTAAAGCATGCGTCTATCAGGTACTTTATTTTCTGAAGTGAAAAACACACACATGAATAGTATCTGCCATAATCACCTACCTATACAGACAGGAGGGCTGGGTTGCCAGTAGTAGCGGTTCTCCACCTGTATGCATGTGATCTTCATCTCACCCTGTAGCTCATATCCTGGGTCACACTGAAAAGTCACAGTGTCCCCTGGCTCTCTTCCATCTCCATTGCGCGTGCCATTCATAGGCACTCCTGGATCCCTACAGGCCGTGGCTACTGAGCCTGCCAATCACAAGCATAGCCAATTAACACAGAGTCAGCTGACTGTGCTAAAATGGGGGCAATATGATCTGTCAATCAAGGCAAACCAACAGACACCAGAAGAAACTAAAAGTGTCAGTTAGGGCATAGAAACACTAATCACATCTGCCACTTTAAGGAGATGAAGCCTGTTAAGAAAATGTCAGTAGAAAGGAATTAAAACCTAACCAGGACCTGCTTTATTAAACCTGTCAATCAAAAATGTTCACCTGCAAAACAACTGAAGGGATACTACTTACTGGAAAATTCAATAGCAAAGCCAGACTTGCTGATATAGAAGTCTGTCTCAAACTGAACGGTCACCATGTTGAGGGTGCTGTGGATGCCCTCCGGTAGGAGAGAACCACTTAATTCTCTCAGTGACATCTCATTCTCCGGTGGGCCGTCCCACACCTTCAGGATGTCGTGGGAGGCCTCCGTATCAAAAGCCAGAAACTGCAGACTGTTAGATAGTAAAAAAAAAAAACTAATTAGTTCTCACAATTAACACTTGAACTGTGATTAGAATAGAATCTTTGTGATTAATGTCATAATTATACAACCTGAGATGATTTAAATGGCGGAACAAATTTGAGATAATTTTCCATCTTTAGTTGATGGATAGGATCACATTTAAAAAGTTTATATTGTAGTCACAGGTACACGGTTTAAGTGTTAAATGTTACTGGTATGAGGATGATGTGATGTAGCCTGGTGCAAAGAACTAAGCTTAGGGTTCAACCCCCAAAAATGGATTATTTCCCAATCACAGTCTGACCCAACATGTTTTATTCTGTTATACACGATTCATTGTTCTTTATAATCACATGGTCACATGGCTATCACTTATAGGTGCTGTACAGTCATCCATCATTTGTTTCTTTTTTAAATATCTCAAACTTAATAAGACAGATAAAATACAGCTCACTACATTACTGAAAAACCAGAAAGCACTGTTATAAAGAACTAACACTGGAGACTCCTTTCAAAAATGTTAAAGAAATAATTACAGAAAAACTTGCTCATATGAATTTTTATACGTTTCAAATTTTTTTTAAATACCAAGTTACAGTAAGTTACGATAAAATCTCCTTAATCTATTTATTATTAGTTAGATCGTGTCTGACATACAAATGCCAGTGAATGATCTGTTACCATGGAAACAATATGTATTAGAAGGAGTGCATTAATATAAATGTGCTACAGCTGGCCGAGCTGCTGTTATCGAAAGTTAATCAATGCCTGAACAATCAGATTTAGATTAGAAAACCTGTCCTAATCCTTCTTTTCCAACAGAATCACCATGTTCCTGTGTCACATTAGAATAATTTGATAATTTGAAATAATTCAATGTGATTTAATTTATGGGTTATTCCCTGTGAACAGACGGAGCAGTACATTGCATCTTTGTGCATTTTCTGAAATCCACATGCCTGCTTCATCTTCTAAAATCATGTCTGTACCACCAGATGAGATGCCTGTGAATTTTGAACAAACTATGTAAAGACGACGAAACTCCACAGCACTTTCAGCACATAAAATCAAAAGACTGACCAGACCCAAACAAACCCTGTCATTATTTCATCACTAACATCGAGCTCCAGAGTGCAATAATTGTGCGATACTGCTGCAGTGCCTGTGCTACGGCTCTTAACAATAATTCTGCAAATCAGTCTGCATGAGAATGTGAGGATAGAATGGAAAGGTAATGAATAAATATCTGATTTCAGAAATGCTTTTGTGTTTTGCACGGGGACAAATTATCTTGCTTTCAAGGTTGCTGTGCTTTTAACCTCATGCAGCTGTAATAGCTAAATCTATACACAGCGTTTTAGACAAAATGACTTGTGCTAGTTGAGATTTGTGAGCCAGGCATCAACTCCCTTGATGTCTGCTTGTCTCCATATAGATGAGATATTGATGTTCATCATTGCCGTTGTAAGTAGCACATAAATAGTTAAAGAGTCCTCGTTTCAGACAACAGCTACACATATACAGGTAAGATTCTACTGGGGGTTGTAGGGTATTGATTTTAGATGTGTTGAAGTGGTGGAGCATTTCTGAACCCATGTGAGTCAATGCTGAGTGGCACCTGACGATGTTGCCTGAATCGACCTCGATGACCCAAGTGCAACGCAGGTTGTTGTCATAAGGGAACGGATAACCAGGGGACAGGATACGGCCCGATGACTCGCCTTTAAAACGTCCTCCGCATTCAGCTGGAGAAAGGAGAAGAGAAAGAAAAGAAAAGTTCACAGGAGGGAAATAAAAGCCAAGCTGCAGAATCCTAAAGCTGTGTGAATCATCTATCAGACACTCTTGAAAGGACCTGCAGTCTTCAGTTAACACTCTAGGCCATCAACTGCCTTTTCCACCCCCGTTTTTTCCCCACCGCATGCCACTGGCCAACTCATGCCAGAAAGATACAGAGCTTCCTGTTGTAGACATCAGCATCTTTGACTTAGGCAAACGAGCTACACACCCACCTTGATTTATATATATCTTCCCTCTCAAAACAGTTCAGTAGTTAATAACAAACTTCATTTGTTGACTCGACCCTCCGCTACCTGTTATTCATCCTCCTCGCACTCTGTCTCATGCTCACTGTGCACGATTCAGGGATCCTTTGTGGAGGTGGGCATCGTTTACTAATGGGGCCCACATCAGCATTTTCTTTCAACAGGCCTCATTTGCATAAGCCATCTACATGACAAACAATGGACATACAGTTCAATGAAGCCTGAATAACAGGGTTCAGGCTGGGACATGATTAATCTGAACATTAGAGTGTTTTTTAGACAAGTGAGCCTCCTACAAACCAAAACCGATTCACACTCATGGCTTGTCATGGCAGCAGCTAGATCATACATCTGCAACACTACAAATGCACCGACTTGGTCATTCAGTGGCATCAGGAAATGGGGCAATAAACTGATGGAGAGCATTTTGACGCCCAGACAATCTCATGTTTACTCAACTCAATTATTACGGCATGGCATACAGTATCTGAGATGTCTAAGAGCATCGATGCTGACCAGACCACAGACCTTCTACAAACTAACTTCTTAACTTCTTAATTGCCCAACATGCAATGTTTCTTTCTTTCCATTCAATTTCTTTTGAGAAAGAGAACATGATTTAGACCAACACTCGTTGCGTCATCATCACCTCAGACCATTCGGTGGGGTTTGGAAAAAAAAAGATTAAATATTTTATCTGCAATAAAAAAGAAGAGTAATGGGGAGAATAATGATAAGCCGTCATGCTGAAAATAAAACAGCCCTCACATTATTGAGCATCTATTATTAATGCTGGTAGATCTGTCTGAAAAATATTAGTCTGAAAACTTCAAGGTAGGAACACTGTCCATCATTTATACGCAAGGAAGAACAAACATTACCCCTGGGTGTGTCTTATTTTAAGAGAAAGTTACGACGGAGTCAGTCAGACAAGAGTCTGTGTGCTCTCATGACCTAGAGGTAGGCATTTGGCCAAAAGCTTTTTGATACATTTTTTCCTTAGAATCTAAAACGAAGCACATCTAACGTTTGGCTCTGCAGAGGCCAATACAGTCTAATTACCATCCATCAAAATGTGCATGAATAACCATGCACAACCTTGTCTCAACCCTTATGTGCCTGCATAGCTCACTTGGGGTTCCAAGATTAGCTCCGATGTTGAATTCACTGAGTGTCAACACTCGGAAGAGTTTAACATGTCAAGGTTCTTAATTCCATAAATGCTGGTCATTTTTTTAATATTCACACAATCGTTAATGATGTGAGATGACTTTTATGTGACATGGTTGAAGATCAAGTTCATTCCACATTTCCATTCATTTGCGGCTTACCTATGGACACTTTTCACTTTCAGGATGGGATTGAACAGTGACT
The DNA here is from genome assembly GCF_022655615.1 of Tachysurus fulvidraco. Taxonomy (NCBI): domain Eukaryota; kingdom Metazoa; phylum Chordata; class Actinopteri; order Siluriformes; family Bagridae; genus Tachysurus; species Tachysurus fulvidraco. The sequence continues at coordinate 12,273,406 of NC_062541.1, forward strand.
GAGAAGTACAGTAGAATTGATCAGAATTGTTTTTAATGCTGTAGGCCAAATCTAAAAGCCTGCACATAGGAGAGTCATTTCTGTGTGGCTGCATCTTACCTATGCATGATGGCAGAGGGTTGTCCCAGGCACGTCTCTCCCCTGTCATGCACTTGAGTATGCTGCTGCCATGCAATGTGTAGCCTGGGTCACACTTGTAGGTGATGGTGCTGCCAGAGAAGTGGCCCTGGTCATTTACCTTGAAGCCAAACTGGGGCATGCCAGGATCCTCACAGTGTGACAGCTCAAAGCCTGAAGAAACACATACAGATCACAATGCTTGGAGCACTCATCGAAGAAGACAGTCACATTTATAGATGAATGACTTTAAGGAAAATCCAGATCTGGTCTTCTTGTATTTGACACATGATACTGTATGCATACAGACCTGCTAAATGCCACTTTAGGACAATACCATGTGGAGGGCAGAGGTGGGTAGTAATGAGTTACATTTACTCCGTTACATTTACTTGAGTAAGTTTTTGAAAAAATGATACTTATAGGAGTAGTTTTAAATCACTATACTTTTTACTTTTACTTGAGTAGATTTGTGAAGAGGAAACTGTACTCTTACTCCACTACATTAGGCTAGAATGAGCTCGTTACTTTTCTTTTTACCTCTGGTATTCTACGCATCAATTTTAATGTTTTATTTTGACAGAGAGAGAAACTTCCGCTACCACGTGACTGTGTTTCACCAATCAAACGTAGCTGTGCAGTCTCGTCACGTTACTATACTCAATCTCAGCGGCGGGACGGGTTAGTTAGCAACACAAACCGTCGGCAATGCAGACGGTGACGTTTAATAGTGACATCACTGAGTGATTTTTTGGTGAAATAGTTTGTTTCTGCATGTTTTCACACACGCACACACACACGTTTTACGTTGACCGGTGTGCAGTTTTCTGTTCAGCATACCTGGTATGAAATGTGTGTGTGTTTCCTTCTGTTGTTCTGTCACTGGAGACACACACACACACACACACACACACACACACACACACACACACACACACACACACACACACACACACACACACACACACACACACACACACACACAGTTTATGAGAATTTATGGGCTGCCTCGTTCTAGTTCAGCCTGGTAAAAAAATTATAAATTTTTGGAAATTTGTGTTACTTGTGTGTATTTATTTTTATTTATTATTTTATTTATCAAGTACTTGAATTTACCTGAATTATTTTAATGTAAGCTATTTTGTAATTAATTAATTTTAATTTATTTTATTGATGGGATGAGCCATAATTTGCCTAAAGATTATTTTGTATTTTTGTCTGCCTGATTGTTGTCTTGTGTTAAAAAATAAATCAGACGTTACTCAACAGTTACTCGGTACTTGAGTAGTTTTTTCACCAAGTACTTTTTTACTCTTATTCAAGTAATTATTTGGATGTCTACTTTTTACTTTTACTTGAGTCATATTATTCTGAAGTAACAGTACTTTTACTTGAGTACAATTTTTGGCTACTCTACCCACCTCTGGTGAAGGGTGATGATATTTTGGATAGTTTTATTGGCCCAGAGTTCATACAACTTTCAAATGACATTTTCATTACAGGTAAGTTATAAAAACCTTTCCACAGATGTCACCCTTCCTTCCATATTGCAATAGGAAGTTTATTTAAGTAGCACTCTTCAGGTCCACAGCCAAGCTACTTTGGGGAGAGCCGTCAGCCCACGTCAAGTTAAATATATCACAGGACTGTAAATTGTAGTGGATGTGTCACATATTAACATATTAACATATGCTACGGTAATAACAAAGCAGTGTTGTTCAAGTGTAAGGGAGAGTAAACACTTACTTAATGCGTACTCAGATAATATCTTTACATAGTCAGTAGTTACTTCTGAAATATTGAAACAGCTTTATATTTAATGTTTAGTCACTATGTGTAATGAGTCTGTCTGTCTGTCTGTGTTTGCCCTGTTTCTGTCTGCTGTCTTGCCCCTGCTGTTAATTGTTTCTTTGTCTCTGTTCCTGGTCCCTGTGTTGCCTGCATGCCTGTTTTTTGATTTTGGATTAAATACGTTCAAACTGCATTTGGATCCTCATTCGCCTTTGTCTAACCGAGACACTATGACTAAAGCACGTTCACACATACAGTGACTAGCTGCCACAAAGTGCAAGGAGGCCGTTTATTTTCAGTTAGAGCTGCTGACTTCCAGTGACGAGAGCGACAGCAGCCGTGGGTGTATCCAGAGATGTGACCAAATTGAGGAAAGTTAGTTATGATATGATGCATATATACACTGTATTTTATAGACAAACACTCATCTTAATACATATGTACATGTAGAACAGGAATTCATTTAGCAGATTTTCATTTTGCATTTTTGAGGAAAACAAGTTAAAATGTGAAAACTATTGCACTGGTAATATGAGGGGTGAAAAAAAAACATGGCACCAGTTAGAGTCCCAAACACACGATGCTTAGATTCTAGCAATAATGTTTATGATGTGACATACAGTACGGCTAAGTACGGTGAACCACACTCAGAATTCGTTCTCTGCATTTGACCCATCCAAAGTGCACACACACAGCAGTGAACACACACACAGACCGTGAACACACACCCGAAGCAGTGGGCAGCCATTTTTATGCTGCGGCGCCCAGGGAGCAGTTGGGGGGTTCGGTGCCTTGCTCAAGGGCACCTCAGTCCACAACTTTAGGATTACGAGTCAGACTCTCTAACCATTAAGCCACGACTTGCCCCAACGACTTGCTGCACATATTGTGTACAATAGTGATAAAATGTGTATTTGAAATAAATTTTACATTTGAATTACTATAAAAATCACAAGAGATAACTTTGGACAATGGGACCAACTTTGACAAATAAAATCTCGAGTTAATCTTAACAACTTTTTTTTCTTCAGTGTAGCAGACTGAATAAAATAGAAGGGACAACTAGACAAACTTAAGATTGAATATTTCTGAACATTTGTGACCTGTTCTCCTATAGTCCAGGCCCTGCAGTTACCATGAGGAGGATATTTTCCACTTTGGGTATTTATTTTACTCTCACTCATCTGTAATACAAATGATAATATGATTGTAATGTAATTCTTTGTTACCTCACAGCAGGACAAGGTTAAAATCTGGAGTTATTCTAATTACACCAAAAGGTATAATGCATTTCAGATCGGTGTGTAAAACATTTACAACCTGCCTTCGTTCAGCTGATGTTATAATGATCAATGAAATCTGGTAGCACGTTATCTGACGTCAGAGCTCAAGAGGTCTGTCATTAGTGTAATCATTATAGAAGACAATTTGTGTTAAGATCTCACTGTGTTGTGCGGGGCAAAGCCAATCGCTCACTAAGCAGGCAGAACAATTAAGATTAAGTGCTTGGTTAATGGAGCTGCAGCATCTAGAACAGTGTAGGCCCACTTGCTGTGCAACACTTCCTATTAACTTCCATAATCATTACTCCTATCACACTCTCACAGCACAAAAGACACACACAAAAAAGTTAAAGCTCGGGCACTTGTGCTGCATGTTTGATAAACCAAATAATAACACAATAATTCTGCTTACGATTCTTATTGACTGATGTGTTGTTTTTTTTAAACGGCTCCGTGACAAGCAGCTGCTGTGTCACATAGCATCCAGATATCAGTTAACTGACTCGACATAATAATGAACCCTAACTGCATATAAGGACTTAGATAGTCTTTCTTTATTTGAAAATGATGCCGCATGTGGACTGTGACAGCTCTGTGCTGGGAGCATTGAGGAAAAGCAGTCCAAATAACCACATTGTGCCCAGCAGGCTTGATTACGAGTTGATTACAGGCTATTGTCTAACAGTGCGTTCCTAGTAGCACAAAAGACCTGACTACATAAACGAAGCCATTTTAATTCATTTTCATTCACTCCCCTGTCTTCATTCGGTGGCTAAATTACAGCGTCTGGGCGAACTGCGGTGGCTTCACCTTCTCATGGCTCTATCTGACCTTTATTATGCACTCAAATGGCTAATCCTGCAGGTGGAATGGAATTGCAGACAGACAGGGATTTAGTTGATTTTAAACAAGATAGCCCACCAGCAGGTTAATGCATTCTCCCTCTCTGCAACCAAAACCTCACTGAATTCCATGGACACAATAGTATTAGCCAAGTGTGAACTGGATACTTGCTCAGCTGCCTTTGAAAAGGCGAAGACAAGGTCAGTGAAGAGGGAAGTTTATTCTCACGGTCTACTCATACATAATCCCTCTGAGCTATCTAAAGCTTTATGAGTTTCAAGTGTCCCCTTCTTTTCTGTGACTTCCCACTGTGGGCTTTTGTATTCGCTACGTTACATGTTGTTCTTCAATAAAGGTCAAGCGCTTATCAATACCACCACAGTAGCGGCAGTTAAAGAGAGTTACAGCTTTCTTTTCCTTTCTGTGCAGAGATTCTCTACTATATACAGCAGTACATATATATACAGTACTACAATATATAATGAGCAGTGCTTCAGGGGGTGTATGGATGAAGCTTTACTGTAAGTCTATTAGTTTAATTTCTTTGCTGGCCAGAGAAAAGGGGGAGGGGCTTTCAGTGAGTAAAATAATATCGGAGAGTTCATTACAATAACATAACACAAACACTGTTAATCATTTCAGAGACATATGTCAATTTGCTGAACTGCAAGATGAAGATTTCTGTTCAGCGATAACTCTCTCGCTTGTAACAATGGACAGAGCAACAAAGCAGCGTTATAGGGATGTAAAACTTAATTAAAAAAATATGTATAGTATACTCGGATAAAGCGGTAGAAAATGAATGAATGAATGAATGAATGTATAGTATACATATTAGTATGCCCGATTCAACGGTGGCATAGAAGAACTCCCTGAGATGATATGATGAAGAATCCTTGAGAGGAACCAGACAAAAGGGAACCCACCCTCATCTGGCTGACCCTGAACTGAACTGATTGAATCATTTCCTACTGTACACTATATAGTCAAGTGCAATTGTGTAAGCACAAGCTTTTGAGCAACTTATTAGAAATGACAACTCGCAGCAGTAATCTTGTACTCCAATATTGTACTCTTGCACTATTGTGTCCATGTAATTGCATTCACTGAGATATTATATGCATAATCTATATACAGTAGCACCTTTGAAGACTTTTGAAAAAATGTAACATCAAGAGAAGATAAGGGCAGAATAATGGAGACAAAAAATTAAAACATCAGCCACTAAACCAAATTACAGATGATGATATTTACATTTATGGCATTTGGCAGATGCCCTTATCCATAGCGACTTACATTTCATAATAATTTTTTAAACAACTGAGCAATTGAGGGTTAAGGGCCCAGTGGTGGCAGCTTGGTGGACCTGGAATTTGAACTAAAACTATCAGAGCAGTAGTACAACACCTTAATCACTGACCTAACACATCCCATATGATATGTGCTTACATTACACTTACTGTTTTAATAACAATGTTTAATACTCTTACACAGACTAAAACAAACCTCACCTGAGAGGTTGAATCATTAGAAGTGATTTAATTACGCTTTAATTAAAGAGATGAAAGCTGTGCTAGCTCACTTGTGCTGTGCTGCATGCTCTGTGCTGTGTGTGTGTGTGTGTGTGTGTGTGTGTGTGTGTGTGTAAGTGCTGTGTGTCGATATCTTACTAGAGTAGACGAGTTTGAATCCTTCTCCAGTGGCTTCAGTGTCTGAGTAAAACTCCAGCCACAGATGGTTGGATGTGCTGATAAGAGTCAGGCCCAGCATTGCTGAACCTGTGAAGGCTCCCAGCATATGGGCTGTGTTGTCTTTACCATCATAGATCTACAAGGAATGAAAAATAATACTTAGCGTAAAAGAAAGCTGAGCGAGGCAGTAGTGCGATTCAGACCAAATGGACATCAGAATTTCATTCATGTTAAGTCAAGCAGATATTCACCACAGCCTTATACAACATGAAGTATACAGTGAGATGAAATTGTTTCTTAAGCATCCCATACAGATATGGCAACTGTTTCACTAATACAGTGGCTTTTATAAGTATTCAAAAAAAAGTCTCCACCCACATCCTGTTGCTTTGAAGCTATATTAGTCCTGGTGCAAACCAGTCACCATAAGAAGTTATGCACAATTACAGTACAATGTCAAATGTACTCAGTATAAGTACTTCTGTTCCTGGAAGGTCCCAGAGATTGTTAGAGAAAATATCTAAACAAACAGCATCATGAAGATCAAGCAGTTATTAAAACAAGCCTGGGAAAAAGCTCTGGACATATCAATGTTTGGTTATTTAATAATATCCAACAGAGCACCATTAAATCCATTATTAAAAGAAAATAGAAAGGATACAGCACTGGTATGTTATAACTGGGACTTTGACTAAAGGAGACACTAACACAACAGAAGTTAGAAAGTGGGTAAAGAGGGCATTAGTCAGAGAAGCAACCAAGATGCCAAGATGCACCAAGCTAATCTAGAGGTGATGGGATGAATAGCAAAAGGATAAATCACAACTTTTATGGTTTTCTTTCCAAGTAATTCTCAAAACTACATTGATTTTTCCAGCCAGTCTTGTTTTGATTGTCTGTAATTCTACAAAATATGGAACTACATATGCAAGTGTCTGGTCCACTCCCACTCCCACAGAGAGCACAACGTGGCCTTCTAACATGGCCTCCGTAGACCGAACATGACTTTGTTACATTCTCACTCACTTGACGTCTAATAACTCACACACACATAACACAATCCCCTCACACAGTATTTAATGACTCAGGGTCCATGCTTATGTTGCGAAGTACTCACTCAGTGTGATCGTACCTGACATTCCAAGGCGATCTTTGTGTATTGCTTCTCTGGTTTTGAGCTTTAGAATGTTGTCACTTTTTTTTTTCTTCCAAATTTTGTCTTGTTTCTGAGATTTGCACATCGCCTGAACATTTGCATGATTATGGATTACAACCTTGCCTCACAATTTCAATTAGTCTGCCGGTGCAAACCCTCATGACATTTGCTTCCACTTCTGCCTACCTTCTGCGACAGCAAGAGGGTTGTTTCCTTATATAATAATAATAATAATAATAATAATAATAATAATAATAATACATAAATAATCACCATTAACACTATGATTAGGCTAGTCAGGTTAATCCAGGAAATGGCTTTTTATTTCTAACTATTTTTATGATTATAGATACTCTGAAAATTCTCCTTTGATTATAACCACTCAGTTTGTATGCAGTCAGAAGTGACTAAATGTTAAGAATCTCTCGAGGTCCTTGCAGTCATCTAATGCTCATTGTGTGGGTACAGATAATAAAAATGTAAAGTCAATTTCTGGGCTTTAGAATACAACCCCCACATGGATGCATTCTGTATGCTAATGCCATGGCTACAGAGAATACTCATATAAATGGCTTTCCTGGGTAAGAACTGTGCAGAGAAAATGGAATTACCTTCAAGATGTCCCCCTGGGCCAAATGAAAGGTTCTGGCCGATATGTTGATTCCTTTTCCAGCCTGAACTTGGATACTGTAGATGCACTCGTGGTTGTTGTCGTAGTTCATCGGGTAATTTGGTGACAAGAGAATCCCTTCATTGTTGAAGACAGATGAGCCGCACTCAGCTAGACACGAGAAACAAAAACATGGAACAGTGGTGGAAGAATGTAATATTGCAGTGATCGAAATGCCAGCAAGCATCATAATATTGAGATATTCAATTACTCTACCATTACATACGTCATATTTTATCTCACGGAGCTATGCTGGAGCTCATAACTACACCACATGGACAGTTTGCGATGTAATGCTGTAATGAGCTGTAATGAGACCTTACACAAGACTTTTGATGACCGATTGGTTTCGACAAGAAAACTGTGCAGCAAGGGTGAATCTGAAAACTAACATCGACTTCCTAGGTTTGCTTCGTTAGTTGGAAAGTCGACATTGTTCCGGAGGAGGTGAATTCAGCAATAACAGTGAAAAACAGACTCGATCAAACAACAAACAGTAAAAATAAATATATTAATACGCATCATATCACACATCATAGCAGCAGAGTGCGAGGCACATAAAGCCACAGTGCTAGGCTGATTTATCTAATGCCCCTGCATCGTTTCCTTTTACACTCGGCTATGTTATGATGATATTACCAGTGTCATATTTTGAATAAATCACCTCAGTTTCAGCCTCCATTTAGTAAATTACCTTTACATTCTATACTCCAAGAACCAGTCTACCAGGATGATGATTTTTAGTGTGTTTTCTTCTCTGTTTATACTTTGGTTTACATGTGTATATCCAGGGAAAAGGATTTTGTTTATCATTTGGTTTTAGAAGGTTGTGTAGGTAAAGATCTGAGTAAAATGCTGGATAGAATATGAATGACTCAGACTGTCAGAAGAAAGATGGTGTCTAGAGCTAATGGTGTTCATCAGCATTCTTAGAAACAAAAAAATGTTTATGGGGAAAATTAAATCATTCATTCATTCATTCATTCATTTTCTACCGCTTTATCCGAACTACCTCGGGTCACAGGGAGCCTGTGACTATTTCCGGTGTCATTGGGCATCAAGGCAGGATACACCCTGGACAGAGTGCCAACCCATCACAGGGCACACGCACACTCTCATTCACTCACACAATCATACACTACGGACAATTTTCCAGAGATGCCAATCAACCTGCCATGCATGTCTTTGGACTGGGGCAGGAAACCGGAGTACCATGAGGAAACCCCCGAGGCACAGGGAGAACATGCAAACTCCACACACACAAGGTGGAGGCCTGATTATGATTTGTAATAATAATAATAATAATAAAAAAATATGTATTATTATTATTATTATTATTATTATTATTATTATTATTATTATTGTAAGTAGTATTTCGAGGCTATTACTTGTCACACTGTTCTTCACTGCATTCTATAACAAACTCCTGTATTCGTAGCTGTCCTGTCAGTTATACATACAGTACAGCATGAGCATGTGCATGATGATCATCATCCAGACTGACTTCTTCTTTTACTTTCATCTTTTCCCATTAGGGGTCACCACAGCAAATCATCTGTTTCCACCCAACTCTATGCTCAGCATCCTCTTTTCTTATACTGTACCAGTTACCTTCATGTCCACTTTCAACAGATCGATATATCTCCTCTACAGTACGGCCTTCCTCTTGACCTCTTACCTGGCAGCTCCATCTCCAACATCCTTCTACCGATATAACCATCTCCTCCTCTCATGTCCAAACTAGGGATGTACCGGTCCGATATTTTGGATCGGTATCGATCCATTATATGTGTGTGGGACAGGACACGCCCACTTTTTATATAACTTCCGACGCCCATGCCCGTGGTGGTTGATTAATGAACAGCAAACATCATAGACTATTGCTTGAACTTATAAGAAAAATACACTTATATATTAAATTACATTAATGTAAATAAATATAATAAATTTTATAGGAAATATGTTGCACAACCGCCTGCGACAGACAGGCAAGTTTAGCAGGCGCCCTTTCCGTTTACCTCAGTGCGTTAAACATGTCGCTCATTTGGGTGCAAGGTTTACTGTTTAATGCACTTTGCATTGTGTTTCAAGAGTTCTAATATAAGATTCACTTTAAAATATTGCCTTTTCTTCAGAAAATAATTGAATTTAATAATTGCAGTATATACGGTTTAGATTGTTATACCACTACCTGTTAAAAGTACTGTTTGCTACTGCATTAATACTTTCTTTAAGGTTTCTTGTGTTTTCATTTTTCATCCAGTAATAATGACATTTTTGTATTTCTTTTTTTTTTTTTTGTGCCAGAAACAAATAAATCTTAATAACTAAGCGAGTTGTATACATTCTTTAGTTTAATGTAAAGGTAGAAAAGAACACAGATATCGGATCGGTATCGGCCGATACTGGCAAACGCTGGTATCGGATCGGAAGAGAAAAAGTGGTATCGGTACATCCCTTGTCCAAACCATCTCAATCTGGCCTCTTTGACCTTGTCCCCAAAACAGCCAACCTGAGCTGTCCCTCTGATGTACTCATTCCTATTCCTGTCCATCCTCGTCACTCCTAAATGTTGAGAACCTCAACATCCTCATCTCTGCTACCTCCATCTCTGCCTCATGTCTTTTCCTCACTGTTACGCTCTCTAACCTAAACAGCAGAGCTGATCTCACTACTGTCTTGTACACCTTTCCTTAATCTAGACTGACAGAGTTATTTAATTAATTTTAAACAGTGGCCACGGTTTCATGTCATCCAGTAGCATCATCTTTTTGTTGACTTGTGAAGTGTCACAGCTGTGGTCACATTATGCTTGAAGATTTATTAAAAAAAAAAAAAAAACTAAATAAAAATCTGACCCTAACAGACCTTTACAAAATCTGGAACTGGTCAGCATCTTGCATTATAAAGACTCACAACCAAAGAATTCTTTTGCACTGTGTGATCTTCAAAACATTCTCTGCGGCAGGAAAAAGTCAGGTCTGGGTCTTTATACTGATGAGGCAGATATGAGAGAACGTCTGAGGATAAAAGCTATGAGTCATACTGGTGAACTTTTCTCTGCACTATTATTTTCATTACATGTCAGTAGTAATCTCTACCTGCCTCTCCTTCTCTTCCTGTGTTGGACCTTTTATTGGTCCCTAAACTGCGATTTATCCAACCGAAACTGACAACTATATTTAAATGAGGTTTCAATCAGTGTCTGTCTTTAATAAGATGCACAAATAAGAATACATTCAGTCCCATTTCAATTTGGTGCTGCAACAAGAGAGTACAGGGTCACAGGAGCTGTATGTATGATTAGTGGAAGTGACTGAGTGAGAAGTCAGCATGTAGTTGGGAGACTGGGGGATGCTGAGTGAGCTACTGGTAGCTGGCAGGAGCGTGATACCTACACAAACCTTTTGGCTGTTAGAGGAATACATCAAGCACTACAAAAAGGTCTGGGGACAGAAAAATTGGAAGAGAGAAAGCACTGCCATCATTAGTCTCTAAGGCATCATTACTGCAGGGTTTAATCTCCAGAGTTTGCCATGTCTGCATCCTAATGTGATCTGGAAAAGTCCCCAATGTGAGTTGAACTAATTACCCATCATTTTGGGCATATCCTATTCATGGACTGACAATTCACACTGTTCAATTTAAATTTCAGTATAATATACAAATTATCTATCTATCTATCTATCTATCTATCTATCTATCTATCTATCTATCTATCTATCTATCTATCTATCTATCTATCTATCTATCTATCTGTCTATCTGTCTGTCTGTCTGTCTGTCTGTCTGTCTGTCTATCTATTAATCACAGATACAATTCTCATAGCATGAATTTCATAGCAACGTTAATGAACTATTTGTTTGGAAATACAGCAGAAACATCCTCCTTGTTTACAGTGCGCTGTTATTTCATTTTTTTTTAAACCAGTTATCTGGTTCTATAAAAGTTCAATCTGATAAGAAGCAGTCTAACCAAGGGCAGCTTTATTTTGCTTCACAGAAGGACAATTTGTTGGGCACAAATATCCTTTTCCAATGTGCTGACTGAAGCAATTCAATCTGTCCTTCACTGTCAATTATCTGATATTTTCTAACAATACAGCTTATGTGTATTGGAAACATAGAACACAAACTAAATAGGAAAACAACTTTTTTCTCTTCACTGTATCGGATGCCGTTGCATGATGTGCTCATTGTATTCTTCCTCACTCTACGTGTATTTTCAAGATAAAAATAAAAAATAGCATTTTTTTTATATCTTTATATTCTGCAGCACTGTATACACTGTCAGTGAGTGTCACTTCTTCCTCCATTACTTTGGGGGCCACAGACAGGAAGAGCCCCAGGTCATTATGCTTAGCCTACTTAGCAGCTTTACTAAGATGGGAAGATAGATGGGATTGTCAGTAGTGGAGATAAAAGTAGAACACAACAGTGTGACCCTATGGGGACTAACTAAACATTGTGTGTCTTAAAATTGGCCTTAGTCCTTTAAAGGTATAATCCATGAATTTTTTTAAACTGTGTTTTTCACCACCAAGCCGAAATCACCTCTTTTTAGATGACAGATTTCTTATATGACAGATATCACTTATCGCTATCTAACTTACTCTATACACTCCAGGCCTGCATTATGAGAAATGCCTGAATACGCTATCTAGTAAGTCAGTCATATGGCAGAAGTGCAATGTAAAAAAACATGCAGTAACAGTACCACGAGCGCCATCATTAGTTGTAGTATGGTGGCAGTAATATAAACATAGAAGTATTGTAGCAGTATCAGCAGTAGTAGTAGCAGTATAAGCACTAGAATATAGCAGCAGTATGAGCAGTAGTATTATGCTATCAGTATCAGCAGCAGCATTATCAGTATTAGCAGTTGAAGTATGTAGCAGTATGAACAGCAGTAGTAGTAGAATAACAGTATCAGCAGTATCAGCAAGAGTATAGTAGCAGTAACAGGAGTATAAATAAAGTAGTATAAGCAGTAGTAGTATAACAGCAGTATGTGCAGTGGTAGCAACAGTAGCAGCATCAGCAGTAGTACTATAGTGGCAGTATGATCAGTATCAGCAGTAGTACTATAGTGGCAGTATGATCAGTAAGTAGTATAGTAGCAGTATGATCAGTATCAGCAGTAGTAGTATAGTAGCAGTATGATCAGTATTAGCAGTAGTAGTATAGTAGCAGTATGATCAGTATTAGCAGTAGTAGTATAGTAGCAGTATGATCAGTAGTAGTATAGTAGCAGTATGAGCAGTAGTAGTATAGTAGCAGTATGATCAGTATCAGCAGTAGTCATATGAGTAGCAGTATGAGCAGTAGTAGTATAGTAGCAGTATCAGCAGTAGCAGTATAGTAGCAGTATGATCAGTAGTACTATAGTAGCAGTATGATCAGTAGTAGTATAGTAGCAGTAGCAGTATAGTAGCAGTATCAGCAGTATGAGCAGTAGTAGTATAGTAGCAGTATCAGCAGTAGCAGTATAGTAGCAGTATGATCAGTATGAGCAGTAGTAGTATAGTAGCAGTATGAGCAGTAGTAGTATAGTAGCAGTATGATCAGTAGTAGTATAGTAGCAGTATGATCAGTAGTAGTATAGTAGCAGTATGATCAGTATGAGCAGTAGTAGTATAGTAGCAGTATGAGCAGTAGTAGTATAGTAGCAGTATGAGCAGTAGTAGTATAGTAGCAGTAGCAGTATAGTAGCAGTATCAGCAGTATGAGCAGTAGTAGTATAGTGGCAGTATGAGCAGTAGTAGTATAGTAGCAGCATGAGCAGTAGTAGTATAGTAGCAGTAGCAGTATAGTAGCAGTATCAGCAGTATGAGCAGTAGTAGTATAGTGGCAGTATGAGCAGTAGTAGTATAGTAGCAGCATGAGCAGTAGTAGTATAGTAGCAGCATGAGCAGTAGTAGTATAGTAGCAGTAGCAGTATAGTAGCAGTATCAGCAGTATGAGCAGTAGTAGTATAGTAGCAGTATGAGCAGTAGTAGTATAGTAGCAGCATGAGCAGTAGTAGTATAGTAGCAGTAGCAGTATAGTAGCAGTATCAGCAGTAGTAGTATAGTAGCAATACAAGCAGCAGTATCAGCAGTAGATTTCTGAGTCAAACAGTTGCTGTCATGCCGGCACAGAAACTGTCACAATGTTTGCCCTTTAATTCATAAAACACCTTTTTACAGCAGCACAGCTCTTTACTAAACTAGGATGATATTTTAAACCAGCACTTGTAGAAAATGTTATGTCTCGCTGCAACTAGGTGTTTCATTAGGAGAACAGAATTTACAAGAGCTGCTGTAAACATGCTAAACAAGCCTATTTGAAATGTTGCGTTTGGTGTGGGAAAAAAATAATGTGGGACATTACAGGAACACAGGTGCAATTGAAAAAAAAAAATGTATTATGTTAGAATATAACCTTGTAGTCCACAGGAGGAAAATGACGGGGAACAAAAAGTGATGAATCTGCAATGCAGTGCTTTTTGGTCAAATGTTAAAATTTCCCAGACAGATAATCAGGCAAGCTGAGTTCTACAGCCTGCTTTAAATTCCAAACACATCACACCTGTTCTCACTGCACTGAGGAAAACGGTGCATTTGTGTGTGTGTGTGTGTGTGTGTGTGTGTGTGTGTGTTCCTGCCCATTTGTGTCTATACAAGTGTACATTTAAGTGTGTGCATGTGCTAGGGAGCAGGTGCAAAGTGGGCTTCTATAATCATACACAATTTCATATACACACAGAGGCCAATCACAGAAACAGACACAGTCACACAAAGACACACACAGTCACACAAAGACACATACAGTCACACAAAGACACACAGTCACAGACATACACTGCTCATAAGTCTTTTTTTTATCATGTTGTTACATCAGCTTTAACAAGGCATTTCTCCCCTCTTTTCACTCTGACAGATGGCACAGAGAACCTATTCAACATCTATGTGGCCAACACGTAAGGCACGCTTGATTTGAAAGCTACACTGAGCACATGGCTCCCTGTCTCCCAGTGCTGTTTTTATTCTCCTCTCTACCCTACTGTGTTGATCTTCACTAAGCATTAAAGCAGGATTAAGCTGGCACAGACATTTATGCCTGATGGTAATCAATGGAAATCCTTTTGTCATCCCTTTACCCTGAAATTAAAAGTAAACTGCTCAATGCCAGAGAGAAATGGGCCACTGCCACCAGGGGAGTCTGATACCATGCTAAAGCCATCACTCTTCAGACACGCTGCCAGCTGATGGAATATTAATGGGACAATATTGACATTTTCCTTGAGCATGATAGGCCCAAAGTTCTCCATAACTGCAGTGTAACCCAATTACACTGATTAGAGGAGTGCGGGGCTCTTATCTCACTGGAGTACAGAGGCAAAGGCGAATGCTTTTTTATTTATTTATTTATTTTTTACATGAAATAAAGAGAGCACAGCTTTCTGCTGGATGTGCATTCTGCCACAGCGAGCAGTAAGTGCAGAATATAATTGAAGCAACAACAACAAAAACCATAACAGAGAGAGATGATGAGAGGGAATATAAGGTCTTGCTCAGCTATGCTCAGAGTGCAAAATAGGACCAAACTTCCTATTCTGGGCACTGATCTGAAATCCCTTAGCTTTTTCTTTTTTGTGCCTGTGAGCTTCCCTAAATAAACTCAGCAGGACAGCTCCTATTTGTGAAACACTCAAGTAAAGCATTAGTGCTTACAGGCAATATATCAGACTAATAAATACTTTATGTATCATGGCCAAGAAGATTAATACATTTGTTTTGATCAACAAATAAGTATAAACAAATACCTGATCTGTGGCATAGTTAGTGAAGGTACAGGTTTGGATGCAGACATGTCCCGTAAATGACAATCTAAAATTATGGTAACATTATATAAAGAGGACCTTCATAACACATTCATAAGCACTGCATAAATACTTTATAAGGCAATACCGTATGATTTATTCAAGGCTTTTGTCAAAGCTAGTGAGACGTCATGAGAGTCTATTGCTTTGTATTTACATGAAAAAGAGAAAAGAGAAGGTTCACTTAGCAAACGAGTCCACTGTGGGTTTATTTTAACAGAACACTGGAAGGTATTTTTTAATAACTATTAATAACTTTAATAACTATTCTTTAGTTATTCATTACTAAGAGCACATTCAATTATTTTAAATTAGATTTTAAATTAGAAATGTAATGTTCTGCCCAGTTGTAGAAGTGTAGCAGTGTAACTGTTGTATCTATACCCAACAGGAACATGGAATCAAACATCCTTTAGCTGAAGCCCAAGGGGTCCAGTTACACTCAAAACTGTTAAGAAATACTATTCCAAAGCTCCCTGTTTATGGAGCTCACATGCCTGCCAAATGAATGGTTTCAATGCCCTCAAACTAAAGTGGTACTCGGATTTGCATTTATTACACTATTTTGAAACACTTTCTCAAATTAGAGGGGACTGGATGAGGCTATAAAAATGCACTTTCGATACTTTTCACTACATGATATTAGCGTATCTGTCAAGCAGAAAAATCGAGAGAAGACATTGCTAATGTGAGAAGAGGCGGGGCTTAAGTTAATTTAGCGCAACCTGAGCAAATGTCAGTCATTTGATTGGCTCATCTGATACATTATACTTTTGAAATAATATATTCTTGTGATTAAAAACACACACACACACACACGACACACACACACACACACTAGAATCTCTCATTAGAATCAAGGAAATTTAAGGTGTTCCAACCATTTGTCAACATTTCTCTTAACAATAAGTCTAGTCTTAGTTACATAATCATTTACATTCAGTTAACAGAATAATGCAGTACATGTACGTACTATTTTGCTTTTGGGCATTGAAGCTTTACTTGGCATTTTGTTGTCCGACTGAACAAATAGACTTCTGAGATCTTAAAGGATGTTAGAATAGATAAACATTATACAGGCTAATCAGATTCAGAGAGGTCTTTTATCAGCTCTGAAATTTATTATTGCACACTTTATAACATTAGTGCGTCTGAAGAAAAGTAAGGACATATATTTTGCATCCCACCAGTTGCTTAAGTAATTATATGGACCACCTTCATCAGTCACTGCAATCTTTGTTTTAGATTCTACTTTTCTACTTTAAAAACTGTATAAATCCATGAAATACATTGCACTACTGACTTTAGATCTATGGTAATGAGATTTTTATGTAGTCTACAGGAGAAGCATGGAAAAATATAGGAAATGGCTGTGCAAGCTTGACGTACGGTTAACATTATTTTCAACTGTTTTCTACATCTTAGTCTCAGTAAACTGTTCACATAAAATAGAAACTTTCTGTGTCACGCTGACGAGATACAAACCACATCCATAAAGTGCAAAAATAACAAAAAGCTAAAACATTTTCATGCTGTATATTTATATCTAAAGAAAAGAGAGGGTTGAATGTATTCTATGTATATTATGAACACTTATCTGATCATCTGATGAACACCTAACATACACAGAACAAACCCTATTCTTACATTTTTTTACACATACTTATTTATATTTCAATTTGCACATTTTTCCACTGTACATACAACTGTCTTTATTATACATGTGTTCATTTCTCATCATTGCCATTCTGTTTACACCGTGGAGCTCCTGTACTAGAAAAAAAATCCTCGTATGTGAAAACATACTTGGCAATAAAGACCTTTCTGATTCTGATATTATAGCTATGAAGATACAGCTATGAAGATATACATATAAAGATATACATATAAAGGCAGGCTTCATAAAGTAGGATATGAGTTTATTAAATATTCATTGAGTATTCACAAAGCAAAATGTAAAAAAAAAAAATAAATCAAATATGTTTATTTGTGATAAATAAATATCGGTAAAATATCCACACAAATGTGTTGTTAGTATAAAAGAATGTCTTTGTCTTTATTATTTTATTTTAATAGGAAGTAAACCTTTGTACATGCCTCTAGCGATGGTCACAGGGC
Organism: Tachysurus fulvidraco; assembly: GCF_022655615.1. Taxonomy (NCBI): domain Eukaryota; kingdom Metazoa; phylum Chordata; class Actinopteri; order Siluriformes; family Bagridae; genus Tachysurus; species Tachysurus fulvidraco. The sequence continues at coordinate 12,290,938 of NC_062541.1, forward strand.
TCAGTTTTAAATTCTCTCTGTATGCTATATATGTAAATAGAAACATAAAGCTCTACCCAGCTTCAATAATTCACCTTAGTGTCACAAGCAAGAGGCACAAAGTGTGCACCTTTGCAAGCTGAAACAGTTTATAAAGAAATAAAGAGAAATGATCATGCTGAGATTGTTAAATCATAACAAGCGATCCGCACATTGCGTCAGTCTGTTGCGGTTAAACGTAAGACACAGCTTTAACCCACTTCCACTACTCTCAGATGGTGAGCCATTGTTTGTGCTCTCTTTGTTTTTCATGCATCCATCAATTTACCCAACAAATCACACCACTGTACTTCGCCCAACAGACATGTCACTGTGATCAACTATAATTATACCTCATCTGTCTTTGACTGAATAGTGTGTGCTGTGCTGATTTTTGCTTCTGCCTGAAGCTATATTAAAGTAAACACAGCGATACATCATTCAGTATTCAGAATAACACACAAGACATACACATGCTACACAATGACAGCCTGTCCTAACAGCACAGTTACCACAGAGGGAAAAAAGCACTCTTAAGAGAATAGAGCATCTAGTTTAATGTCATGTCTTGTCTGGATTTATACAGAGTACTGTTTTTCAAAATTTATGGGTCGGCTATTAAAATGTAAAGCATGTCTCTAAGTTTGTGTCAGAGCCACGCAGTCCATGACCTCCAATTCCCAGAATGCACCGTGGCCTTCAAACACAACCGCCCCTGACTACATAGACCAGAATCCACCACCGCTAACCCACTCCCTATCACTGGACTTCTGATCTCTCTCTCTCTCTCTCTCTCACACACACACACACACACACACACACACACACACACACACACACACACACACACACACACACACACACACACACACACACACACACACACACTCACAGTCAAATATATTAGTGACTCAATGTTTGCAAAGTAACACTCAGTTTGTCCTGTGCATCTGCGACTGCTATTCTGGTTTCTGGGTTTTTGCCTGTTTTTGTATTTGCCGAGTGTGCTCTGTTTGCTAATTGCCTGACCCACGCCTGTGTTTGACATTCAATTCCGTCTCTGCCTTGGATTTGTCTGCTCTGCTCTCATTAAACATCCATAAACCACACTCACATCTGGCCCAGCTCTCATCTCATGACAGTTAGCCTTGGTATCAATTTACTGAAGCGAATATAGTAGCAAATAAAATAAAAAAATTATCATTTCAAAAGTCTAAAAAACATGCCTATGTGCATGCTGTCTCTTGAATTCGAGGCATACAATCCAGTAGCTAATGCTCCTTTTACTTGTACAGCTGTTGGGTTTACCCGTCATCAGTGCCTTCTAAATTTGATTATTGGCCTTATATTAGATAGATGTTAAGCTGCAACACACTGCCCAGCCTCACAGATTAATCCAGGAGGTATAAATTAAAGTTAACAAGCAGAAGACCTATCTATAATTTCTCTCTTTTAGATTTGCCTTAAGCACTAGGTCTGGTCAGAACTCTTTTGCAGCAAAAATCCTATTGGAACTAACCTTGTGAACAGAAGGATTTTGAGATGTTATATATTTCTCTAACTTGTATCGCCTAGCTAAAAAGTCTGTTCCTATTTGAAATATTTATACCTTTAGCTGAATGGAAATCGATGGACACAAAAGTCGAACCCTCTGTCATATTACTGTGATTGGTACACACTTTCTGTCTGCCTTTTGGTCAGTATTTCCATCGCTTTTATTATTTAAAGGGATTTATTCTGCATTTGGACATAGAAGCTAATAATATACATATGTATATGTTGTTATATATCGAGAAGGCTTCTATGTGAAAGCCTATTGAATTTTAAAGCTGGACTGAATGTGTTAATTCTACAAGAAGGTTATGCCAGAATAAAATCACTGCAAATGAGAAGAAACCCTTCAAATGCTGCCAACATTACCACTAAAGTTTGTGTGTTCTTGTATTTAAAGGCTTTCCTCACAAAACATAAACTCATGTCCAGCAATAAGCTTCTGACCCATTTTCAAACAAACAAAATAAAAAAAAAAGCCTTTTTTCAGTCAACAAAGTGCTTTGTGGTAATTTCTCGTTCGTTCAGTCTAATTCAAATAATATCATGTAGCACTATTTGTAGAATATTTCTAAACTATAAAATGTAATCAGAGAAACAATAAAAAAACCCAACATATACAGTACCGTATCAAAACTCCCACTTTTACATATATATACAAGCATTACAGGCCAGGAGCACTTGAAGAACTTAATGTTCTTTAAGGTTCCTGAGAATATTTAATGACCTTTTCCGTAAGAAAAACTATCTGTGGTAAAGTTTCACATAGTGATTCACAAAGGTGAAACAGGTCACAAGCGTTCAGACAATTTATCAGTCTAGAGTAGCTCATAATGATCTGATATACGATCTTAATAGATTCAGGTGATAAATCTTGGGAGTTTGCTACCATTTAACATTCTCTTATCTTATTGCTAACAAGACTGAGTATGTCAACTTGAGATTTAACAGAACAGAACGGATCTAAAATACAGTAACAATGACTCGGTAATCTCTGCAAGATCGCCCCACTGCTGTGCTGCAACCACTGGCTACCTGTAGCTCCCTGCATCTGATTCACAACACTGATGCATGCCTACAAAGAATAAAACGGCAGCTCCCACCTTCCAGCAGGAATTTACCGACCTGCTCTGAACCACGCTCAACAGCCATCTAGTTTTTAACACCCTTTAACATTAGACTCTTTCTTTTTTTTCTGTACAGAACGCAGGTGGTGGAAGTGAGAACATTCCTTTTGACTCATACTGACTCATTTCTAACAGGCTATTGACTTGATAGTATTCTTAGAACCTGAATTATTAGTATGTTTGTATATGTTACGTTTACAGCATTCAACAGACATCTATATCCAGAAAGACTTACAGAATAAAATAATATTTTGTTAAAACATTTCTGGATAAGATTGTCCAGTAAGTGCTAGAAATTATGGTTCACTTTATGGCGTGTGAATGCAGATTCTTTGCACCGTGTTGGAACATTTCCTTTTTAAACCACTGAAGAAATGTAGCACAAGTAACTGAACTCTGGGACGAAGGTAGGTGGAGAATTTGGCACAGTGTATATCATCAAGAGAGAAGACCAAACATAATCAAATACTGATGACAAATGAAGGTAATTATACTAATAACAGACAAGTATTGTGAAAAATAACCAGTAACTACTCCTCTGCTCAGCAAAAAAAAAAAAAAAAAAAAACCGCGTAGGTTTCAAACCTGTGAAAGTTCGCCATTATTCTAATTACCACTTTGTTTTGCTTATCTGTCTTCAGATATGCATGGACAACTTCCAAAAGATGGTGTCTGGGCTTGATGAATGCTTTATGACTGACTCTGGTCCCCACTACGACTGTGCAGTGCCAAGAGCAAATCAGTGCATTAGCCCAAAGCAGATGTCAAGCAAGCAGAAACTTGAAGGTGACCATGAAGACATTGGCTCCAGCATTAAGCCTAGATTATAGCCATCATGCTAAAATATGGCTTATAGGAAAACACAGCGCCTTGGCATGGCACCCTCCTACACTATGAGGATGCATCCGGAGATTCAGTCATCCTCTCATAATAGGATTCAGCCATCGGCCTCAGTCAGATTGGATTAACCCACACACCACCATATTTGACCACCACAGGTCTACCGGAGATCCACAGTGAAGCATCATCCACCCAGACCTCTCTTTTTTAGATCTAACACTGTAATAGAGGTTAATCAGACCTCCTGCAAGTTAGCAAACTGTCATCTATTTGAAATACATCTAAAATACTAATGCTACGACTACTACTACTAATAAATTAGCAAAATATTATCAAACAAACAAATAAAGAAATAAATGTATGCCTTGCAGATCACCATCATAATAATTAAAACCTGCATAAAAACATGCCAAATTATTGTGGAAATAAATTTCTAAAGCCTAAAAGATCAGATTCCAGGTATAATGAAATAATCAAATCTCTATAGCCTAAATTTCAGTTGCTGCACTTGATGCAACATACCTTTGATGTCTCTCAAAATAATAATTATTATATTAGTATTATTGAATCATATTTAATGTATTTGCATTTGTTTGTGTGTGTGTGTGTGTGTGTGTGTGTGTGAAATATGCAATCCAATATATTTGCTTATACTGTGTATATGAAAGGTTATACACTAATCACTACAAACTATTTATTTCCATCTGCAATAAAAAGGGGATAGAATTAGGCTAAAATCCGCTTATGAAGATTTCCGCTTACAGTATTTCCCAACATATTTAGAAGAAAGGTACCAACACATGAGTTTAGTGCTCACCGAACATTATGTTTCTGCTTTTTTCAGCTAAAAGTGGAATCAGACCAAAAGTGAATAAAATAAAATTCGGTCAGTGGAACAGCCAATTCACAGAAGAGGAAAGACGTGGCAGGGAAAAGATATGCGTTTATTATGGGTAGTGGTTACTTTCACAGGAAGAAGGCAGAAGTGGAGTGGTACCATAAGACAGGAGAAATTGTAGCAGTTTCTAATTAGCTCTGAGACTCAACCGGTTTGGTATAAAATCTCCAAATGAAGTCAGGGACAGCTATTAACTGCTGCAGTGATACTTTTGCCAACTGTCGCATATCAAAATTGTTCTAATATGATAGGAATTTAAGTGAGCTAGATAAAGACTGACCAAATATTTTTGTCTCCTGCTAACTGAAATGATATGTTGAATACAATTGCATGTTGACTAATAATACATGTATGACATGATTGAAATTCTAGTTAAACACGGGTCCATGTGGTTCAGTCTGCTCATACACAGAAAATATTGAGAAAAGGTAATGAATGAAAGCAGTTGACAACGTACCCACACACCTTGGCAGAGGTGCGCTCCACATGCGCCGGCCCCCTCCCAGGCAAATGATCTCTGGTGCCCCCTCCAAACGGTAGCCCATGTTGCAAGAGAAAGTAAGCGTATCCCCAATATCAAAGCTGTAACCGTTACGGCGACCAAACCGTGGCACTCCTGGATCATCACACGGCTCAAGATTGTACTCTGAGTAACATAGGCGTTAAGTGATTAACATAAATAACATTTATAATCTACAGATTTTCTATCATTATGCATGCCATGGCGCAATGTACTGGTAGTAATCTATTATAGGTTCTACACAGCTTTTAAGTTTAATGCCTACATTACAATGGTTCTCCTGTCAGCTGGGAGAGTTATAAACGTACATTTGCATAAATTGCCATTAGCAGTTAGCGAGTAAATGCAGGTGATTCCATAGAGGATCTGCAAGCAACGCTGAATAGAAACATGGCAGAAAAGTGCTAGTTTTGGGCATAAAAATAATGCCCTTTTGACTATTAAGCATATAGCAGTCCATTAATTATAATGATAAACCCCCGGTGAAGCGACCTGTACCCAGAAGCATATTAGGAGTTATGCACCAATAACAACTTCATAAAGTTTTATACAAGTCTGCAAGGACAGAGCAATGTTGTGTGAAAAGTGCTAAATAGTCAAGTCATCTCAGCCTTAGTCATAGTGTCAGACAATCGTGTACTGATCAGGCGGACCTGAGAACGTGATGTTGAAGCCCTCGTAGGAGATGGAGAAATCAGAAATGAAGCGCAGCTGGGCCTTGAAATTGCCATAGAGTCCTGCGTTGATGGGCGACGGCAGCTCGGAACCTGTGAGGCGAGCGAGAGGCTGCACAAAACTCCCGTTCTCTGTGATGAGCAGGTAATCATGGTGGTCCTCCAGATGGAAGGTGTTAAAGTTGAACTGAACTCCTATTGTGGGGAAAAAACCCAAACCATCAAGGATATCAGATATCCAATAGTTATCTAAGAAACCAGTAATAATATCAGAGTCGACTTACATCATCGGATCAACCTGCACAACATGCTAAACTTGCACAAAATGGCTTTGGGTGCCAAAGAAACATTTTTATCTTTATGTTGAAGGTGAGACCCTTCTAAAGAGCCCCAAGGTTATTCTTTTTTGTAAGCGTGTAAGATGGAAGGAGGAGCATTTCAATTCTGCACGATTCTTCTGTGAAACATAATGACCTTCCATACTGAATACTTTATCAGCTCTGGGAAATTAAAATTCAGATAAACTTTCATTATTCAGAACTCAAAGCTTGTGCAATGATATTTTATAGAGCAGGGCATAGAGCAGAAGCTAATTCTGCATTCCCTTCAGCTCATTCTCAGGAAGACTCCAGCAGCAGAGCTTAATAGATCTCAGGAGCTTGTTCCCCATTCGTTTGCCAAATCACACATGTATGTCCACGCCATTAGACTAATCAAAAAAGCATGTTCACAGTCCAGTACAGTGAGTTAATGTGGGCTACCTGGAGGCAAACACACCCTGAAATGTGCTAGAGGGAGCATGGGTAGGAGATACAGGTACCATCACTGTCTTTAAGGCTTTTATACACTAGACTTGTGGGAGGTGTTTCTGAATACATTAGCAGCTTTATTTTTGCAGGGATTCTGTACGTACATAATGGCATTTTAAGTTTAATGTTGAAAGGCTGAAATTGTTATATAAGCACAGTAGAGTTTAATGAGGAAAAGAAATATGGAAACATTAATCGTTTAGCTACAAACAGACCAGATAATTAAATTCCTGTATCCATGATTTTTATATGTACTCTGAATTTGTTTGATTTCATAGATTCTGATTAGTGGTGCATCTGTACTGATACTGCTAGCTGGTATTGATCTGATACCATGCTCATTTGTTTAGTATTCTTGAATTCGGAGCAGAGAAACTGTTGAACGTGAGTACTGAGCATTGAAGAACATTTCCTTGCTAACTTCTTCTCACCAGGTTGACCATCTTTAGGCTCTGTATTAAAGATTACATCTAAAACATCTAGTTCATTTCTGCAGCATACAGTGGCAACCGATATGAAGAGAGCTAAATAAAATGCTCTATGAGTCTGTTGATTACTGTCAAAAAAAAAACAACCATATTCTCATACTCTGTCTCAAAGAAACGCTACTGAGGCATCGCGAAATCAGTAAGTATTATCAAAAGCACACCTACATGTCACATTAATTAGAAGACTGATAAATATGTGTGTGTATGTGTGTGTGACTTACCTTTGCCATGGCTGACCTCCACAGTCCAGGTGCAGTTCAGAGAGCTTGGGTAAACCTCAGGGTAACCCGGAGATAAAATAGTACCACCTGGTCCTCTCACATCACCGCCACACAGTGCTGCATGGCACAACACACACAATCAGCAATGCTCACTACTAAGTCCAAGCGCTGCAATAATACTTGTAGCAATAGACACTTAAGACCTAATTGACCTGTCTGACAAACTGTCCGCTTTGGATAATGGAGGTACATGCAAAGAAAGTAAATGATGAATTAGCCAAGCAAAGACATTATTATGTAGCGCGCTCAACTCCACTGGAGAGGCTGAACCCTCTGTTGAGCACTTGGACTTATCTATCCTAGGCAATATCATCGGAATATCAGTAATTAATGACAACGCTAACAGAGTCTTATTCTGAAGGGAAATGTGGGCAACACTTTGAGCTCACTATTCATTCTTTTTCCCTTTATTTGTAATTACAGAGCATTTCTCGATTCCACCTCTTTCTTAAGCTTTTATCCTGCTTTTTACCACATGATCACAATCTGTTGTGAGTATAAAGTTACTTTTCCAGATATTTAACCTACATTGCTTAGATAATCTGTAGGTAGTGATTAATATAAATGAAGTTGAATATCTATACAATAAGCTGAAATGAATTCTATACCAAAATCAGTGTGTATAAAATTTAAAAAATCCTTTCATGTCAGACTGATATCAGTGCTGTCTCCACGACAAGCTTGATTTTTTTTTGTTTCTCATTGTTTTCTTGTGAGGTTCTGCAATAGGCTAAAACAGGTAAAAGAACATTTCTAAAGAAATCTCCTGAATGACTTAAACTGGTGAGCAAATCAACTTCTATAAGCAACGGCAGCCATCATGGTAAATAGCCTCTTCACTGACTGCCTAATGGCTTTCCATTGAATTGCATGGTCTTAATTTGGTCCCCTCAGAATAGCGAACATAACGTAATTGGAAAAAGAAAAGACAGGCTACCAAAAGAGCTCTGACACGTGCAACCTATTTCATCAGGCTACAATTTACCTTGAGGTGACAATACGGGTGCGGGGGCACTCCTTTGTGACAAACGCAGCCTGTTGCCTGTCGTAGTCGACGCCCTATTTTTCTAGAATGGCTTTGTCACTGAACTCATTTGAAGCGATTAGGAGACCCACTTCTTTTGCTTTTAGTACTAAGCTGATGGAGAATAGCTGAATACCTACCATCACATGTGGGTAGAGGGTGACTCCACCAGTGATTCTTCTCACAGACCAGGGGCTCCTCGTGGCTCAGTCGGTAGCCAGAGTCACAGCCAAAAGAAACCGTGGAGCCGATGGAGAAGTCCTGGCCGTAACGCAAGCCGTTGACAGGAATCCCAGGATCCAGACAAGAATAGGCATCCACTGTCACACCTACACATACAGACCAAGAGATAATCACACTCCTATCACTTATGGAATTTATTTATTTACTGTACAGAAAAATAATGCTGGCTCTAAACTCACGAAGCAAGCCAACATAGTATGGATAAAACTAAGTGCTGCACACGAGAAGCTTCATAGCAAATAATACATTTGAGAAGGATTTGTGCTGCAACTGCAGACTGGGATAAGAAGTTAATCCAGTTTGATGGTCAGAATTGTACAAAAGAAATCTGCTTTCCCTTACAAGTTAAAGAACCCTAAAAGTGTTTAACAGTGTATGGTTAAGTCTAATGAAATCATATGCTTATGAGTGCTTCCAAGTACTAACTTTTACATCTCTTTCAGGTATACTAATTATATCATGTAGAAACATCATAAGAGATCATAGAAACCTCATCCAAGCAACGGACAGATTTTTAGGACCAAATCATTTTAAATCCACGTTAAAGCTGACAGCGTTCTTACTCTCATAGAGGATCTTGAAGCCGCTGTTGGAGCGGCTGTTGTCGGTGGTAAAGAGCATGTACAGGTGGTTGCTGCTGCTGAACAGAAACTGAGGCACCTGTGTGCCATTAAATGAACTGATCAGTGGAGACAGAAGATTAGGCCCATCGTGGATCTCCAGGAAATCACAGTTCAGCTCGGTCTGAAACCTGGGAAGTAAAATGTCCACACACAAACTTAGTAAAGTGTTGAGTTTGACAAGTTTTACATGTTTAATAAGTCTATACAATTGTACTTTTCAAAAGTGATCTTGATAGAGCGGCCTGGCTCAGCTTCTATGACCCATTCACAGCTGAGGGAGTCTTTGTAATAGCCTGGCCACCCAGGAGACAAGATAACTCCACTCGGGGAAGAGAAGTGACCGCCACAAGGAGCTATGGAAAGAGAAAACAGCCCATTAATAAACAGCAAGGTTAGACGGAAGTCTCAAAAACCTCTTGTTTTTGTTTAGAGGCTGTTCAGGGCTTGTTGTGATGTACATGCCGGCATCTACAGCCTAACTATTTTGCTAAATTAGCTTTCATATGAAGAACATAGCGAGAAAATCAACAGAAGTTGCATGCCATCTTTCAAAAGTAATAAGTCATCCGTCTGCATACTGAGTTTGAGTTTTCTCTGTATTATTGTTGCAGAGCACTCAATACTGAACAGACGAGTCACCTTGGGATGTGTTTACAGCCTGCTGCCTAACATGGCCAGGGCATTGCAAACTAAATACCATAAAAAAAATCATGTTCCAACAAAGCAACAATAAGAAAACAGCTGACAGTTAGAAACAAAGCTTATATCATACATTATTTATTTTATTTAGTCAAACGAAACATTTGAACCATGGTCTAATTTGGTATGCGTGCCCTTTTATTTAAATGAGCAGCCAGTGGTGTGAAAACCCAAGAAATTAAACTTAATTTGAATTCTGAACAAAGTGGTTTAAAAGACTTAACTAGCTAACCAGTACACAATATGATATTACATTAGATTAGTGACCAATTTGGTTAGATTTCTGGGCAACTAAATCATGTAACTGGGCACTTATGCCTACCCGATGGGCAAGCTAATGAATTTATAATTTGTGCACCATTGCCAATGGAAATGGTGTACACTTTTGAACCTCCAGTACAGGATAGGTACTGTATAATGATTTCCTTACGTGTCTAATATTTTCTTGCAGCTATTAAGAGGGACTAGAGATGGATCTTAATACGTTAAGCATTAATACCAGACCTAATTATAGCCATATTCACCCTTGGAATTGAAGCTTTAAATGAGAGACTGACAGAAATTTTAAGTGTGGTCTGATCTGCTTCTTATATTCTGGCCTGGTTTCTTACATGCCACATCCTCCCACTCTTTAGTCTGTCCACACTCACATCCTCTGCATAGGTAAGAGGGGATACTGTAGTAATTGCCCTTCACACCTGCTGCCTCTCGACTGGAGCTGGTGAAATTACCTTCACACTTCGGGATGGGTCCGCTCCACATCACCTTGCCGGAGCTCAGCTCGCAGGTCACAGTTTCTGCTCCCTGTGTCTTAATGAAGCCATCCTCACAGATGATGGAGATTGAGCTGCCGAGCTGAAAGCTGTCTCCAAATCTCCGGGCGTTTAGAGGAATTCCAGGGTCTGGACACTCATTATGGCCAAATGCTATTTGGAGAGGAAAATAAACAACAATGGCCAATAAAGCCCTGAAAACACTTTTCACAACACTTCCACACCATAACAAGACTGGCATAAACACATCATAAAAATGTCACAGCACAAACATGAGATGTTATGTTCATTGGCAATTACTCCATAAGGTTTGATGTGTTGGCATTTTTTTATGTGACCTAGTTAGCATATGTTTTATTTTATGATTTACAATAGATGATTTTTTTTCTCTGCATAGTAGCATATAAATAATTGCTTTCTGTATAAATCTGTAGTGCAAGTGAAAATAAAGCCTGAATACTAAATTATCCTAAAGTTTTATTGATTTTTCCTAGCACTATGGTAAATCTTGCAGATGTTAAACCTTATAAAAGTCTTATAAAGGCTTGAATTCCCATTATCTCTCTTCTGTATATTTGGAAATAAGAAGGTAAAAAGATAAAAAAAATGAGTGTCATCATTTGACCTCTTCAGCACCACATAAAACTGAAGAGGCACTAAATATTAAAGCTATTTTTCCACTAAGGGCATTTATTTGAATCATACTCGGAGCTATTGACCACATGTGTTTGTTTTCATCATTTACGTTTTGTAACTTTATGAAGCACAAACCGGACCCCGAGGCAGATGGCTTGAAAGCCGAGCACTCAAACAGTTTGACTGACTGATGGATGTTTAGTGACAGGAAAAGCCTGAAAGAAGGACACCATGTTTGTCAGAACGAATACAGATTCAACAGCGCTCCGTCACATTTCTGACAGTTCTTTACCGACACCATGGGGCAAAGTGTCAGTCCATTATGTCCTACACTAATGAGAGCAGCCTAATATGCTTTGTGCAATAAAAAAAAACATTGTCCTCATTTGTGGAAAACGTTACACTACGTCCCTCAAATGTAGAAACGTTAGTTTTCCTCAGCTGATTGTAAATAACGTGACGTTCTCTAGACATTTCTAGATATGTTCGAAATTCACCAAAATGTCCTCAGAATATGGCTGAAAATAAAACTTAAATATTTTGTCAGAAAGAATAAAAACATTACTGTAAAAAGTCACTGGAAATGTTACCCTGTTTTCCCCAAAGCACATCAAGGCCAATATTCAGATTACATATACTGTATATAGTTTATTTTCTTTTCCCCATTTTATTTTAGATTCTTATTCAGTTTGTGTCAGATATGTTTAGCGTAGTTCTTTGGAAAGGATAGAGTTTATTTGATGTACCTTTTCAACCAAGCATTAACATCTATTAATAATTTCTTGCTTTTAGTGAACGGAAAGCTGCATTTGATGACTTCAGTAACCCCTATAAGACATGAGAATATATTTGGCCATACCACCAATTACACCTAGCTATTAAGCAGAAATGTTTAAACCCATAGTTCTTTGGAAAATGTAATGAATTAGATACACACTACTGTAGGTGATGTTAAAGCCTCGGCCGGACATGGAGTGGTCGGCCTGGAACTCCAGACGAAGGATGTTGCTGTTGCTGGTGAGATGGGAAGGAACCTCGGTTCCAGTGAAGCGGCCCAGAACAGCGGAGTCCAGCAGCTCACCGTCCTTCAGTGTCAGGATGTCGTAAGGAGCCTCCAGATCAAAGTCATTGAATGCCAAGTGGATGCGGCTACCTGGCTCTGATAAAATCAGCCACACACAGTTGAGGTTGTTCCCATAGCCTTCTGGGTAATCAGGAGAAAGGACTGTGCCCATAGGAGCAGTAAAGTTGGAGAGACAGGGAACTGGAAGAACAGAACAGAATAGAAAAGAAAGGAAAAGAATAGACTAGAATAAAATAGAAAGGAGCAGAATCAAACTGACTAGAATAGAACAGAATAGAATCGGAGTAGAAGACCAGAATCAGGCAGATTATATACGAATAAACTATAATTAGAACAGAACAGAAATGACCAGGCTAGACTAGATTAGGCTAGAATTTAAGATAAAGGAATCAAACTGACTAATCCTGACTAAAATAGAACTGACCAGAGTCAAGTAGAGTACACTATTGTAGACTGGAAAAGAACAGAATAGAATAAAATACAATGAAACCAAGAATAGAATTGAATCAGATTACAAAATAAAATAGAACAGACTAGACTGGAACTAAACAGACTAAGGCTGACCAGTCTAAACACGACTAGACTAGAACAGAATAGCCATATTACTTATTAGACTACATATTAGACTAGGTTAGAATAAAATAACATAGAATAGAATAGATTTAAGTCAATTTGACCAAAAAACAATAGGCAAGAATTACAACAAATCTAGAACAGACTAGGATATCATGTAATATAATATAACAGAATAGAAAAGAATAGAATAGTTAAAGTATAAACACAGTCACTTCTCAAAATAAGACCCACTGAAATTTACACTATAACATTAGCAGTATGTTGCTTTGATTTATTACAGCTGAAAAAGTGCAACGATAAGCAAAATCTTTATAGAAAGATCTTTTTTAACACGTGTGTGTGTGTGTGTGTGTGTGTGTGTGTGTGTGTGTGTGTGTGTGCCTGTGTGCGCGCCTACATAAGCTTGTGTAAAACAGATCTAACCAGCAAAGTAAATGTAAGTGAGGACACTCGGCATGGATTTAAAAACGATTTTAATTACTAAAATTGCAAATAGTTTCTTAAAAATCCAAGCACAAGCTCACCTACTGCAGGCAATCAGGTTCCAGACTCTATGTGAAATATTAATGTTGCATATGCCATGGATTGGCTGTGGGTTATAAATAGTCCAGATCTGTTCACTACTCCAATTAGACAGGGAAGAAATTTAGCCTGTGGACAACTAAAATCTACCAAAGTACAGAAATCTCACAGTAGACAGCTGTTGCTAAAATTAGACGTTCTTAGTACTGACGCCTCCCTTGTGAAGTCTAAAAAAGGAAAGTTTTCAGGTTCACTATAATGGGGGTGGTCTAGCTCATTTTACTAGCTACAGCCTTTACTCACAGATGCAGATTGGGACGTTGGCGGACCACTGGTTGTTGTTCTGGCAGGAAATAGTCTTCTCTCCGATCAGCTCAAAGCCGAACTGACACTCAAAGCGCAGTACATCTCCATTAGAGAAACCATCTCCTTCCCTCATCCCGTAGAGAGGTGTGCCAGGGTCACCACAGCTCTCCTTGTCAATTTCTATAAAGAACAAATAAATCTTCCATCTCCAATTCAATTCAATTGTATTTGTGTAGCACTTTTAACTATAGATATTGTCACATGGCAGCCACTGAAATGTACTCAAACTGAAAGAAAGTCAAATAAAGAAATCAGATATGTTTATTACTTACAATATATTTACATCACCCACAAATATGTTTACTTGTTGACCTTTAACTATACTTATTTTTATATATATATTTACAGATTTCTTTATTGATTTATATATATTTTTTGGTTTTATGTCTGTTTTAGTTTTTCTACTAGAATTATTTATTTAACATTTATAACCATTTTAATCAAGAAGATTTCATATAAAAAGATATTAAAATTGGTTAGAAATAAAGTAGTTATATACTGTATTTTTGTATAAAATCAAATAAAAACTAATCACTTCAAGCCTCACTTGCTCAAAAATGTCATTTATTTATTCATTTATATATCAGAATGTTTTGTAACATTAGTAATCTTTACAGTATATCTTTAGATTCATTACTAATCACATTTATTTACAAGAATTTAATAATTCTTATTAATAATTTAAGAAAAAATCTTATTAAAAAAAGAAACAAGAAAAAATGAAGCAAGTATTTAAAACAGAAATCTTTCATTGCAGTTGCCAACCAAGCCACCTTTTTTTTTTTTTTTTTTTACTGTTCCTCCATCTTAAGGCTTTGGAAAAGTCAAACCTCAGACATGCTTCATCTTAATCCCTTAATACAAATCAAATCTCAAACCTTATTTTCATTCCAGAGCTTTTGGAAATGGTTAAGTGCATATAGTACTGTATGTGTATGTGACTTGTTTGTATATGTATGTCTGCATAAGTTATTGTCTAAAGCAGCTGAAGGAATTGGTTGTGTGGACTTGTTTCGCTTAAATGTAGCACTTGGCTCAGCAGACATTGATTTAAATTTGCTTTATGCATAAGATATACATACAGTCGCATTGCACCCAGGCTAAATACTCTAGCTCTACAAATCTTGTATTCCCAATAAATAACCATTGGGTCTTAACATCTGACTGAGGATCTGACAAGCAATCTAATAGATGCCTACAAAATAGAGCAAGGCTAAAAAAAAAAAAAAAGGCATCAAAGCATGTACAGCTGATAATTTTCACTGTTCAGTATGTCATAATGAAATGCTGATTATGAGGAAGTGTGTAAATCAACAAAAAACATGCAGCATGCATGAAAACTTGTAGCAAGAATGTGCCATATACTGGGCAGGAAATAAAAATAAAATAAAATAAAGTAAAATAAAAGAAAGAAAGAATCAGATATTAATATAAGAAGACATTTTTAGAAAGAAAGAAAAAAAAACAGCAATTAAAATGGTATCCTAAGTCTGTAACCTAGTGAACTGGTGTTAATATATTCATTGATAGAGACTTCAAAGCATTTTAGCATAAGGATGTCTGCCAGATGCCATAAATGTAAATGTAAAAAATAAAAAGAACATATTTTCAGTTGTTAAGCATGGCATAGATCTACTATACTATGAAGGAATGTAGAAGCATTGCACAGGTAGATTGGAGAATAGATTCCAGTAAATATCAGTAAATTCTGGAAACAAATGTGACACAGTCAGTCAAGACTTTCCAAGAAATTGGAAAAACTTCTTTGTATCGTTCTACAATGATGATTCTACAAAATCCAAAACCTACGTCAATATCCACCATGAATTATGTAATAAAAATATTTTTGGAATAACTCTGACTTGAACTTACTAAAATAATATGCTGGCAGATCTTAAAAACAGGAAGGGAAATGACTTAATAGGGTGTCCAAACTTTTGCACATACTAGAGTTATTATTTCTGTATCAAACATAAATATGCGTTCATTTTTCTTCTTTTCACTTCAAAAATCAACAGAGTTTTAGCAAGAATTAAACTTGGTATGCCTAAAATTTTGCACACAACTGCACTTACTACTTAGATAAGACTGACTCCATCAATTATGAAGGACGGAGAGTACTTGGCCACTAAGGAGTCATTTAGACAAAGCATGCATCTGACAGACATCCTGCAGGAGCCTGATCTCATCATCAACATACTCTGACGGTTCCCCACATTGCACAGCCCACTCACTAATGGAGAGTGCAATGTCTTCCTGAAGACAACCCCCAACTGTGAACCCCATTGTGCTCTTCATGCATAAAAGACGAGGTGAGGAGGACGAAAGCATAATTCCAGTAAATTACATTTTGGGGTAAAATTAATGCCGGGGCTCATCTCTACAGAAGTCTTTGGCCAGTGTGTGATGTATGGCATTAATTTCCTGTGTGACACTCTTTATGAGTGCCACAATGCCCTGCTCACTGCTTTAGTCTGAAGGCAGGGCTGAAGAAGGTAAGGCCATATTTACTGCTTTGTGCTTTACAACGGCAGCAACATGTAGAACAAATTGTGTGCAGGAAACCACAGTGTCAGATAACGCTATTCTTAAGCGAACTGTAAACTAGGGATGAGTCGGCCGGGAATCCGTAAGCTATACGGCTACTCAACCTGACTGACTTTCTATGAGCGGCTGCCTCAGGACTAGCTGGATAAGTATGTATACGAATTACCATCCAACAAGGATCATATATGGGAATATATGCACGCAGGCAGTAAAGGTTATGATGTGGGAAGTCAGTTTTTATAACTGTAATTACCATATAATTATACCATCCATGAATTATACCTGAACTGTTGTTGAGCTTATTAAATCACCCTTCACATAAAAGTCAGGAAAGTTTAATTTCATAACATTTTTTAAAATATAAACAAGAGATACACCTAGGTCTTCGGCGTCATGGACGACGGCTCATTTCAATTATTTTTTCCTTCATGCATCTCTTATCCCAAAGCCAATTATTGTTGCTGATTTGTGCCCAAACATCTTTCCTCAAACCAATCAAAGGTGAGGCTGTAGAAATAATGTATACACATGCAAAGACACTGGGCAATAACCCTTCATCTCTTCTACCACTTCATTTAAATAAGCTTAGAAATCCAGGTCAGCTTATGAAAAAGTTTCAGGTTCAGCAGATTGGAATAATAACCGAGATAGAGTACGGAGAAAATAATATTAAAATGCATGTCCTTTAATAGCATTCTTTAATTACACTTTTGATTACCGCTTCCTACAAAACTCAGCTGGTGAGGAAGTACAAGACTACTCTGTGTTGAATAATGAACAACTGCGTAGCTCTTACTTTAATCCCTTAAAGGATCTGCAGTGTGTCGTGTAGCTTTGTGTTAAATTCTAAGAGACTGAAAACAAGCCAGTGAAAATGTTCTATTTGTGAAATTTTGCTAATTACATGATATGACTTGAGAAAAACGAGGAGAAAACATGGGGAATCAGCGTTCGGAGTAAACACAACAATGTTACATTCAGAATTCAAGTCAAAATAAGAACTAGAAGTTATAGAGTGCATACCAATGACTGGCCCAGGGTCTGTATTCTAATCAATGAGTTTGTTTTAATATTACTGCAGACACCTACCACTGACAGGGTTATTAATGTTAAGTAGTTTAATGTTATAGTTACATTTATGGCATTTAGCAGACACCCTTACTTTTTTTTTATTTTATATATACAACTGAGCAATTGAGGGTTAACGGCCTTGCTCAGGGGCCCAGCAGTGGCAACCTAGTGGACGTAGGAATCAAACTCACAACCTTCCGATTGGTAGTCCAACACCTTAACCACTAGGCTCCACATCCCTATTATATCTGAATGTAACTATAACCTTAACCTTAGTAACTAAAAGTAAAATTCCTCATGGGGACCTGCTATTTGTCCTTGCAAGGCCAAAGGTGTCATATATTCCTCCCTCCCTTCATCAACCTTTCCCGCTAGAAACCTTTTTAGAAAATAATTAAGTAGTACATAAATTTATGAATATATGTATACTGTACATAATGTTAAATTTAAAATAAGTAAAAAAAAAAAAAAGAAACCGTTGTATAAATTTTGTGTAGCGAACCACTGAGCTAGAAAACTACAGAACAAATGTTTAAACAATATCATGATGAAAACATAACCCACTGTATAGTTTAGTTACAGTCGATGCAGTCAAATATGTGCACTGCTGCAATGTCTGTGATTGAACTGAACATTTTTGGTACTGTAGCATCCCCCACATAGCAGCAACACCAAAATAGCCACTAATACACCCAATGTGGGAATAGACCATGCTTTCAATGCTCTGTAGTAAAACAAAGGTACACACAGAAGCCATCTTTACTAGAGATGGCACAGTACTACTTTTCCGTTTCTGACGCTGGCATTGAAACCTTGAGTTTCAGCCAAAACTGACAGCCAGTCGGATACTTATCCAAACAAAAGAAAGTCCAGGCCAATCTCTTTATGTGTAAACTTTTCCAATTCCAAACATACATTTCTTTTCCAAATCCAATTCCAATTATATCTGCTAAGTTTTGTTTGATAACTGATCCGGTTTTTTCTTTGCTACTATTGACCTGATATCCATACCGAATACTGGATCATCATAGGTTAAAAAAAAAACTTTATATACCAAAGAAAAAAAGATTGACATAGAACAAAATTTGTTAGTCCAGATGGGGAATATAAATATAGCATGTCGATATCACCACAACCTTTGATTCAGTATAAATATTTGATAAGAAAGCTCCGGAAATGAATGTAAAGGCAAAGTTAGCTAACACTGATAATACTGATACTCATAATTGTCAAGTTCACTGTTCAGTTCAGATCATGAGATACATTTTTATCAATGCCCACAGATAAAGCTGGTCACCAAGCTGCCACTGCTGGGGCCCTGAGCAAGACCCTTAACCCTGTATAAAATCAGATAAAAATGTAGTTCGCTCTGGTTAAGGCCGTCTGCCAGATGCTGTGAATATAAACTTTGTTAAAAATGCTTTCTAACACAATTAACTAGTTGTAAGAATTTCAGAATATGAGTAACTGAGGCTGAGATGCAGACTAAAGCAATTAAGTTATATGTATATTAAAGTAATGAAGTATATGAAATAAACCTAGAGAAATAAATTTAGAGAAATAAACATTTCTCTAAATACATTTTAAACATTTTGCACAATATCCCAATGACCACAAAAACAATTTCCAAAAGGTTGAAAAGATTAAGTTTAATTTAACATCTGTTTAACTTATAAAATTTCATCAATAAGGTTAATAATATAACTTAGATTACACTTTTTTTTCAATTTTAATCAAATTAGGGTGATGCAAAAGTGAGTACACCCAACTACAAAAAACTACTACATCTAGTACTTTGTATAGCCTCCATGATTATTAATGACAGCACCAAGTCTTCTAGGACTTGAAATGAACAAATTGGTGACATTTGGCAACATCTATCTTTTTCCATTCTTCAAGAATGACCTCTTTTAGAGACTGAATGCTGGATAGAGTGTGATGCTTGTCTTGATCTTCAGAATACTTGAACTTGTCTCCTCAGAATTCCCCATACTATAGGTGTTTGACTGGGTTCAGATCAGCAGCTATACTTGGCCACTGATTCACTTTCACCATGTTCTTCTTCTGTCTTGATCTTCAGAATACTTGAACTTGTCTCCTCAGAATATAAGTCCACTGACACCACCATGTTTCACTGTAGGCATCATGCATTTTTCTTTTAACACCATACAATTTTAAAGCCATCAGTTCCAAAAACTTTTATCTTGTTTGACATGTGTAGTATAAAATTTAGCTTTGCTCCAGAAACTTTCAGTCGGGTGTACTCATGTACTCATTGCATCACCGTAATTTGAGTAAAACTGAAAATGTTGTTCTCTAAGTTATATAATTAACCTTACTTTCATGTTACAAGTTAAATAGATGTTATATTAAACAGTCTTTTCAACCTTCTGGAAATTGTCTGTGTTCATTGAGATATTGTTTAAAATGTTGCTTGTTAAAGGGGGGGGGGTACTCATATACGTTGAGCACTATATAAAGGATTCAATACATAAATTTGCTTTTACATGTTTAGCTTTTATCCGCTTTATCATTGCTCATAACGCTGAGCTTTGAGCCGGCATTTATTTACATGGAACACCTACACACATTTTTACTTTTAACTGAAAAGGAGGAAAACATATGCAAGAAAAAAGCCCATATACTAACAACTCCGCACGACTTTAACCTCCCACAGGAATATTGACTCATATGTTGCTCTCTTATGCATAAACAACAAATATTAGACGTGATGGAAGACAGCTTGGTTAAATTCAGAAAAAAATCATGTGCATACAGTACAGAGAATTACGGCTTCCTGGAAACTTTCCTTTAGAATACAGTTCCCTAAGCTGGCATGAAAACCAGTTTCTAGAGATTTCTAAAAGATCTGATTGGAATTTAGATCCAACTATGAGAACAAATATCTAGGAAACAAACTGTAATTCACTCGGCGGGTCTTTCATCATTGCTTTCTGAGTTTAAGCTCCAAAGGATCCCCCCCCCACCCTCTCCCTCACTTTCTCTCTCTTTCTCTCTCTCTGTGAATGTGTGTTTCTCTCTCTCATTACCCCAGATTGCATGCTGTTTATCACGCTGACATTAATTTATTACTAAACCTTGAGGCAGTGGAGATAATCAAAGATATGGGCTATGTAGGGACTCCTGCTTCTTTCCAGTGCATATTGCACGTGTTAACTGAAGGGAAGAATCGTTCTCGTTCTCCTAGCCGTAGCTTTGACACAAACCAGTACCATGTCAAGTGGACTGCTTGATTTCACACTACCCTCTATGGTGAACACATATCAAACACTGCGGTGTAAACACAAAGTGAATTGACCTTCGACAATAAGTCTGAACTCACCTGTCAGCAGACACAGAAATATTTCTACTCCTTTCAGCTTGATTTGAATGAAAACAAGAAAGAGGGAATCGCATTTTTGACAGAGGCGTTCAATTAAACGCAGTCTGCTATTGTTTGCATCACCTTTTCATTTCTTTTTTCCCCTCTGTCTTTCACAAGGTCTGGGAGTCTTCCTTCATATTTGTTTGCTAGTCTAAAATGTGAATTTGTTCACTGAAGTCACAATGGAATAATACAAAGGGCAAAAATGTGTTGGGTTTTCCCATGAAAGCTGACATTTGAAATGTCTAAAAATGTAGCAAGCCAAAAATAAATGTTGCTTCTACTCAGCACTGTAAAAACCTCAGTAAAATAAATCTTATTTTTTTTTAACCTTTAAATATCCAGATTATGTTAATGAACACAAATCCTTTTTTACTTAGAGTTTATATGCTAGTACACATTTCTATCTGGTAAAGCACTCGTCTAGGCTAGTTGAAGGAAGTGTGAAAGCTTAGTATTTAAGGCTTTAAGCCACAGATCAGAAGGTTGTGAAAGTCAATCTCAGCACCATCAAGATCCCAAGGTTGGGTCCTTGAGCAGGTATACTAACCTGGTATACAACCTGGTATACTAACTGCTGGTACTAAAGCGATATTGTTTCCTAATAATATCATATATCTCAATCACCTTTGTAGTTAATCTTGAAACCGATGGAGCCAACGCTTTCATCAGACTGAAGATGAAGCCACATCTGATGGGTCATACTGACGATGAGGTCTGGAACGAAGCTCCCCGTCAACCTGAAAAGAACGTGTGTGTGAGAGTCAGATGTTGTATACGAGCATTTAATAACAATTAATCTCCAAATTTCACTTTGTATTACATGGTACTCGATTTCAGACTTTATGAAAACATCAAAAGTAGTATAAATATGGCACCATTATCTTAGGTATAATATATTAATTTCAGAATATAGGGGAGAAAAACAACAACAAAGGACAAATTATTTTAAGAATCATCATTATACTGGTACATACTACAAAATGAATGAGAGTTAATACTAATTAACTACAGAAATTGTATATAATATAGTGTTAGATTTATTCAGGTTAGAAGAAATAATTCCAAATGATCACATCATGTATCTGAAGTTTCAAGCAGAACTTTCTGTGTTTGTACAATACCGTTTTATGGAGTGATCAGAAACTAATCATGATCTTAAAAAATGCTCTTAACAAAATTGTGAGGAAACATAGACTCAATGAACTGATATTACATTTTCAGAATTACCTAACTAATGTAGAAACCCTCTTCAAATAGACTGAAACAGACTGTGAGTGTGTAAATTGGGGACTGGACAATAGACTGGACAATAGTTATAACATGGTTATTATATAAAACCATAATACAAATTGCAGGGATTTGGTAACACTGAGCCACTCACACTTGCAGGATTGTTCGGGGGTCTCCCACTTCTCCACCATCTCCGATAGTTAGTGTGTCATAACCAAGCTCCAGGTCAAACTCCTCAAAATTAATCTGAATCACCTGTCAGGAGAAAAGAAACAAAGCTTAGCGATGAGTGAAAAGTGCAAAAACAAATAGTGTGATAAGACTTAAAGCCTCAATAGTTCTTTTACCAACACTTTGTTGGTAAATAATATAAAGTATAATATACTTTAGAGAATCTAAACTAGCCAAATAACCCATAATCTGTCATGTGACTGTCCTTAACCAGCTTATTAACTAATGCTAACATATTATGACTGTTGATCTTTAATATTTGTGTCGATATTCTACAGACATTTTATTTAAATAGTTCAGTATATGGTATTTAATGTTTAGGAGATCATCAATTCTGCAGAGATAACCATAGTATGAATATGTTATTGTGCTAGTTAACCGATAATGCCAGATAATGTCTTCTGATGAACAATATCCTTGTCTTTGAATGGAATAACATCTTTGAATGGAGGGTTTTTTTACTTTCACGTGAGTGCTTAGAAGATATGAAGCTTAAAGTACAAAGAAAAACCATACTGCACATACAGACTGCATAAAAAGATAGAAAAATATCAAGCACCAAACATAACCAGATAAAGATAAATATACAGATAGTGACATTACAGGTCTACTATAGACAACAAACATTTGCCATTTGCCTTTATTTAAATAGCTGTTAACATTTATCTATCTATCAACCCTGAATTACAGTTCACAATGACACCGATACACTGATACATTTTATTACCTATTACAGTATTTAAAGATGGTTGATAGGCTGGTTCATGACAGTGTATAGAAAGTTTATATATTGTTTCCAGAATGAATATTTTTTGTCCTGAAAGTTGACACATGATTTGATTCAAAGGAAAACATTTAATCCCAACACGACGTTGTAGACATTGGAAACCCAAGTTTTAGCTGTTTCATTTTAGATTTTAGATTTTTCAAGTTTTAGATTTTTCATTTTTCTGGGTATAGGTTTGGTTATGTAACTATACATACATCCTCATACATGGCAACTCCTTGAGTACAATATTTGAACCATTGTGGGCAAACGGTCCTCCAGAATAATTCAGTAGTCCTTGGCAGTGACATATCCCTATAGTAGAAGAATTAGGAAACGGGAATGCCATGATATTGCAATCTAAACCATCATTGATCCACCCATGCTTTACTCTATGCACACAACAGTTTGGGTTGTAAAACTTCTTTGGGACTTCTCAACACCATACCTCTGCTAGATGTAGGTAAGACAGTGAAGTTGGACTCATCAGCCCATTATTTCTGTTGCTGGCACCATTGAAACCGATATTTGGCACTGGCAGGAGTGACCAAAGGTATGACTAGAGCAGCCCGACTGAGAATATTGACCCTGTAGCTCCCAGCTTTGGTAGAACAACAATAGAGTCCTGGTGCCCATTTAACTCTGCAGTAAGTTGGGGAGCTGTGGTTTTATATTTTTGGATACATTCTGGGGTTATACCCTGAAATCTCTGGGAAATCTTCTGCAAGAGTTGTCCTGGTCACAGATGCATTGGCGGCGACGCGCACCAACAATTTTTATGTATAGCTGTGCTATTGCTCTGCTAACTCAACCTTCACACTCTTGCTCTTACTTATGGAATGTGAAATCAATGAAGATTGGCCATCAGGCCACACATACAGTATATAAGCATGAAACCTCCAACACTATTGTCCAGTGTTTCAGTTTCATTGCGTAACCCCTGTATGTATCTGTTTTTAATGACCTTGGAACTACACACAAAGTTTAAAATGTAATCTTTTAGTCTTGGCTAACCTCCAAATCATTTCTTCCCTGACAGGCAACATCACTGTAGTTTAAGAGGCACTGCAAAGTGCATCCACTACCAATTCAGTAAGGTAATACAGTTATTCTTGTTGAGTGCACATCATCAAAAGATGCACAGATATAACATTCAGACATTCTCTTGCCACTACATTCATATATAATGCCATTTCATTAACATCTCAATATTGCAAAAAAAGTAAGAGAAGTAATAGAATGACTATAATAACCCTGCATATCATTTATAAAAGTAATCGAGTCACTAGAATATGTGCTGCACCAGCTCTGATCTGGAGCCCAGTCCAAAAAAAGTTCTCTCTTTATACTAAATGGCTCTGCGAAGATATTTTACTGTTTATATCCAATGTACTGTGTACAGTGTAAAAATATTCCACATGCTTTTCTGTTTGCCTCTTATCAAGAACCTCTTGATATGCTAAAAACAAGACCAGACATAAGCACCAGCACTGAGTGCTATAATACATTATGCAACAATTATGTCTACAAGTAATTACTTATAAGAGTTATACAACCTCATGTACAGTATATTGAGGACTTTTGCTAATGTTTTTTTATTTGATGAATCACTGTTAGAATGGCAGCCTAACTGAGGACATGACCTACTTCATCAGGTAAATGATTCAGCTGAAGGGCAGTTAAATGTATATAAATTTAGCACCTGCCTTTTCTTTTTTTTTCTTTTTACGACTCTTAATTGTGAACAGTGGTTATCTCTGATTAGCATAAATGAACACGATTTTCCAGTTAAGCTTCATACAGCTTGAGCATTCAGCAAGGCACTCAAAGTAAAAGTAGGCTCCTTGTTGTCATCATCGACTCAACAAGGTGCCTTATCCGTGCAGAAACATGAAACATGCATATACTGCCCCAGGGCATCCAAATTCTCATTTTCTTCACTTTAAGCTTGCCAAATGGGATCAATAATATCACTCCATTCCCTGGACCACCTGCTGAACACAATCCTAATAGACAGCAAAAGCAGGCTCAGGACTCAAGACTGTATATACTGTAGAATGTACTCGGACAACAGTAGTGAAAAAGAAAGAAAACAAAAACAGAAATTGAAGAAAATTCTGCTGATTTAGCTCATGCTAAACTAAGACAAAAACTATTTTAGACCCCAAAGAGTTCAGTTTTAAATCTGTTAAAAGTACAACCTTACAGAGTGTATAAAAGAAGGCTTTGGAAGGGGATCATTTAGGATCATTTTAAAGGGTTTATGAAAACTCGGTGGGGTTTTTTGAATCCATGTTAGATGGTTCAATTTAGAAATGTTTATTATTATTATTATTGTTATTATTATTATTATTATTAGTAGTAGTAGTAGTAGTAGTATCGCTGCTGTTGTTGTTATATACAAACTTAGATAAGAAACAAAAGCATTAACATGTTACAAAATATGTCAGAGTCATTTCAGTTTTTTTTTACAAAGAAAAAGTAAGAAAATATTTGCTATTTTTTAAAATGCATAATTCATAAACATGTCACAACAAAATATCTCACAGCATTATTAGCATCATAGATAAAAGTGTAATGGCACAGATTTCACCTTATGCACTGTTTGAATCATTGAACCATTTCAATACAACAGGTTCATTGTTCTTCAAGGGTTCGGGATTGAAACATTTTTTAAGGAAAGGTTCTATTGGCCAAGTACAGAACCCCAGGGCTCAATATATATATATAACCCCAAGGAACTTCTTTTATCAGAAGTGTAGAACATTACCCCAGTCTCTGTCTGTGCACCCTTGAAGTACTGTACAATCCTTTTGGACTGTACAAATCTGGTGATGCTGGGATTAGCATAAGTAAGGCAATGTCAATTAACCAGAAAAATGCTGCTTCTATCTCAGTGAAACAACTGCTGCATGAGTCTTAAAACCTAAATCGTTGCAAAACTACTACATATGAGGCTCCATGCCCACAAACAGCAGGCACACAATGTACTTTGAAGCTGGTTTATGCTCTTGGCATTGAGTGCTGAGTGAGGAAAAATTAGAAACGTGTTTGTGCACACAGTCCAGTGACAAACAGTCAAGCCACAACAGCCAGGAGCATGCCATTTTGACTGCATGTGCCAGTACAGATCCATCAAGCATAAGTAGGGTTCACCTACCCTCAAACTGTGCGGCTGTGGGGACACTGAAATTCACACGACAATCAAAATAAAGACAAAGAGGAAGTTAGAAAAGAATTGGTTTGGTGTGATCTATATGGACCTTTCAAATAAATAGTAATAATAATAACAACAACAACAACAACAATAATAATAATAAAAATAATAATAATAATAATAACAGCAGCTAGTTATTCACTGCAGCCATATTGTAGCACAGCACCACATAAATGCATATGAAAAGAGTTAATTATACTACGGTGGCCGAGAAGTGCAAAACAAATTAACAAATTCGAAAACACATTAACAAATACAAAAACAAACAAACAAATACGAAAACACAACGACAAGTCAGACAACCCGGAAAAGGTAGGTATCGTTTGTGAATGGAAACTTACCGATATACAGGTATGGAATCTTATGTGTAATGTGTAAACTTCTCTGTTTAAATATAAGAAAATAACAGAATTAATCCACAGTGATCCATTCCATCCATCCATTCCAACCTTTCCCTGCGGCAGACTGTTGAACTTCATGTATACCTTGAGTGACAGGTGTCTTGTCCAGTGATCGCTAAGTGTTCCAATCACAAACTATACCAACCTCTTCCGGGTTGTCTGAATTGTCGTTGTGTTTTCATGCAATGATTCAGACAACCCGGAAAAGGTAGGTATAGTTTGTGAATGGAAACTTACCGATCATTGTACAAGAGACCTGTCATTCAAGATATACAGGCGAATTAAAGGTGTCTCGTCCGATGATCGGTAAGTTTCCATTCAAAAACTATACCTACCTCTTCCGGGTTGTCTGACTTGTGGGATTTGTTAGTGTTTTCGAATTTGTTAATTTGTTTTCGGATTTGTTAATTTGTTTTCGGATTTGTTAATTTGTTTTCGGATTTGTTAATTTGTTTTGCGCTTCTCAGCCACCGTATTATACACATTTTAATGCAATTTACACTGTTATGCTCAAAAGATTCTAAGAAATGAAAGTTTAATCCCGTTTGTGATGCCACTTTATTGTTAGTTATAAGCCAGTGCTGTTGGATTCTCAGGCCTAACTGGTCAGTAGGTTCTGAGTCATGTTCCACAGCAGCACAGCTTGTGTGAGAGTAGTGCCAGCTACTCATAAATGTGCTTATTATATCTTATTTAAATGTCTATATTAACAATGCATTCACTGGGAATTCTACAATAGACATTGACAAACAAATTTGAAAATGTGATGTTACATAACAGGTTTGTAGAATGTCTGATGAAGGAACAAACTTATAGCTACTATGCCGTCGAATGATAATAGGAATGAACTTGTTGTGTCTATAAATGGATAAAAAGTACACACCAGACATTAATAATGAAAACAACTGCTGTGTAAAAGGAGAAATAAAATACTTTGCTGTAACGGCAATGCAGTCTCCTGTAAGGTGCAAACTCATTACCATTATTGTTCGATTTTTTTCACAACAATGCAGTGTATGAATTAAATCAAATAATCTACACTATAGATTTCTCCTATAGGCTAACTTTTCTACACAACTAGAAATCAGCATCAACTCTATTAAAGAAAACACTGAAAGAACTTTAGTCTTTAACATAAATGATGGCAGAGATATTAAAATAAAGAGTCTCAGACAAAAAGAGGCTTAGTCCTTAATTAAAAACAATAAAATAAAGATGGCAAATATATTTAAATCGAGTTAATCCGATGCACCAGCAAAACTTTTAAAATCCATAATCAATGATTCTGTATTAAAAGAACGTGGCCGTGTGTTATTCAGCCCTCCAGGAAGTCATTAAAGCAATAATGTAAGATAAACAATCAGTGAAACCATTTTACCCCCTAGTGTGTACAATTTTATTAGCAAATCAAATTACACAACAGGAGGTAATTTAAAGCCTATATGTTGTCAGGAACAAATATTTACTCTGCCACAGCTGCAATACAGACTGTCCTATTACTTTAATTATCTCTAATTAAAAGTTATGATTTGTAGCCCAACAGTGTCCACTGGTTAATGATACGAGGTTAACATATTTCAAGCTTTTTCTTATTCTGTGCCAGGGTCGTCACTTTTGGATGATGATTTCTAAGATGTATGAAGGGTTACGCCTTTGCTAAAGGTCTGGTCAAGGTCCCCCAGGGAAAACAATAATAATAATAATAATAATGATGGCCCTGGCATGTTTGAGGAATTATTAGAAGTGATTATAAAATTGATTAAAAAAAATGGCTATAGATTTATAGATTAACTGTAAATGCTCTCTGAAACATACAATCTCAGCTGGTTCAATTCTATTTTGTTCCTGGCACATTTGATATGTTAATAGAATTTTTTAAATAAATAGGCACCCAGAGGATGTAAAACTGTTAGTCAGTAAGCTATCTAATATCTCTCTCACTGGCTTTTATGCCATTCGGCTGATCCAGAGTGACTTACGTTTATCTCATCGATATAAGTTAGCAGGTGAGGTTTAGAGGCTGTGGCACTGCTGGGATTCACAGACTTCCAATCAGTAATCCAATGTTTTAGCTACCACTGCCCTTTTTTGATTACTCCTTCAGTGCTGCCAGTCTCTCTCTCCTTACCTGTGTATTTAGTAATGTTTTTTTCTCTAAAATAACGCCTCTGAGTTTGTTAGCCAGTAGCACATGGAAGCATTCTCTCATGCCTATCCATCATTATGTGTGCAGAGTGTTCAGTAGGCAGGAAATGTAAACATACCAGGAGGAGAAGACAGATGAGATACAGAGCAGAGCGACATAGAAAATCCGATCCTGCCAATGAATGAGTGAATGAAGATGGACCAGAAAAAGAAACACTTAAAACAAGTTGTACTTATGCAGAGGGTAAAGCAATATAAATGATAGAGTGCTGGATCTACTTTCTCAGTACATCCAATCTGTCAGCTGTTCTGGTCGGTTTGAGAATATTTTTACAGTACAATTAGAAACATTGCACAAAAGTACTGCTATAATCCACGTTATGCCTTTCACTGTGATTCTTCGACTGTATATTATCTATCTATCTATCTATCTATCTATCTATCTATCTATCTATCTATCTATCTATCTATCTATCTATCTATCTATCTATCTATCTATCTCATATAATTACTATGTACTTCAATCGAAGCATGTTTCCTTTAAATTCTATTCCTTTAAATCCATTTGCCATTCGACAGTTAAATTTTGTGCAATCTGTTATCATCCTCTCCTTGTTGCCTTTTAAACGAGTGTCATAGCTAGAGTGTCATGCCCGAATTTAGCTGTCCGGCTGTCTCTGGCCGCTATGGCACTCAATTAGCCGCTTGTGAGCATGTTAAATTATGCATTCTATGACCGCTGATCTCAACTCACAAGTCCTGAGTGGTTTTACAATGTGGTGTGCCATTTTTGTCTGTGATAGCAAAATGAAGTTGAAAAACAAACAATTTAGAGCTGGCAAAAAAAAAAAAAACTTGTCAAGAGTGCAAAAGCTCAAACTGATATAGAGACAGACATAGCCCTTGAGATGAATCCTGGTCTCCGTAATGAACACTCTTCTTCTTATATTCTAATTTGTTTTTGCAGTTTAGTTTCTGTGTTTTTCTTTCTTTCCCTGAAGTCTTATGATGCAAGCCTGGTTCTTAAGGTGTAGGATATTCTGTTTTTTTTTTTTTTTTAACTAATTCTTCTGTTTGTAGATGTGGTTTTTCTCCCTCCTTCTTTTGCTTACAGATTATACTGTATGTTTTTCCTTCAGTCTATCCATTACCTGGCTTCAGACACACTGATATCCTCTCCCTCAATGTGCCACAGTAAAAAAAATTAACAAACAATTCATTAATTGTTAGCTATTTATTCTTTATGTCTAACATTTAAATCACACATAAAGTGCATATCAAGAGAGGCATCCAAGCATGGCAGATCTCACAGCAAGTGCCATTTGTCTTTTATTCATCTTTTGTGCTAAATATTCAATTAAGTAATGTTTATATAGTAGGATTACTCACAGCTTCAACCTGTACTTTTGAGAAAACTAATTAATATCCAAACAAACACGGACTAGAAAGACTGCAGCAAACAGCTTTAAATTGCATTCGGTCTTTAAATCTAATTAACGTTGTTACACCGTCTGTAAAACAATAAATGGACCGCTCAACTGCTCGATGTTAGACGCTAGATGTTCATATTACGTAAAGTAGTACAGCTGGAAGAAAATCTCATTTGCACATCTTTTCCTATTCACATCACCCACCATCCAAAATCAAGATTATTTTACAGAATGATATGAATGATATTTTACAGTATGTTTTAAACCCCTGTTAATTATATGCCACCTTTATCTTGAAAGTGCTATATGACCTGACACATGAAGGCTGACCTTTCCTTCTGTAAACGCAATTACGAATCGGTGACAATTATGAGCCAGTAAATGTCTCGGGCTATAACACTCAGCAAAAGAGCACTATGCAGCTCCCATTGTGTGTACAACTGCACTTCCAAGTCTTCTGTCAAAGTAGTACAGCTGATAAAACTCTCAAAGGCCTAATTACACGTGGCACTAACACAAAAATAAAGGAATGCCTCTCACACCTTATTGTGCTAAAAATCAACAATGCAAGTGTGAAAAATGAGCCTCTATAGAAATCCTTCTTTAGGGATATAACACTTGGGGTAATTACTGATGGCTCTCGACTTTATCACTGGAATTCCTCACAGTTCTACAATTCTGCAAAACTTTGTGTTAAAATAGCTTTAATATTTTTAAACGTATTTAGTATTTTATCTTAGAAAATGTCACTAAACCAAATATACTGTAGGCTAATTTAAGTTATTTCCAAATGTAACTTATTTCCAGCTTTAAATTTCTTAGTTTTTTTAACTGGACGTTTTAACAAATTAAATTGCTTTAAATTAGCAATACAAAATTTGGGAATACAAAACAATATCTTAAAATTAGTACAAATATCTAGATAAAAACTAGATAAATGTGACTATTTTGCTTAAATTGCTGATATGGGATTGTTTGTAGTATACAGAGTATAGTATGCTTTTATAGGTTGTAAAAATAAGTTTGTTTGTTTGTTTGTTAATGAATGAATGAATGAATGAATGAATAAATGAATCAATCAATCAAAGTGTTTCCATTCCATTCCATTCTACATTTTGTAATTTTTTTTTGTAAGATTCAGGCTTAATAAAATTGCATTTTTATATAGTGGAATGTGTTGTAAAGTGTGTTTTAGAAAAATACTAGCAAAATCATGCATTTAAAAAAAATCTTGTTCTGTTGCTTTAAAGCATTTTGAAGTACACTTGAATTAATTTCATTTTATCATGGGTAAGTTACACTTAAACACAAATTTGGGCAATACTACTGCTTTTTACAAAATAGAGTTAGTACAAAAATAGTTCCATTTTCTCACAGTTTAAGTTTAACTATCATTAGTTTGGCTGCAAGTGAACTGAAGTGTGCTGTAGCATAATTAGGTTTAGTGTACTTTAGTGAACTTCAGAGCAGTCTTAGATTAAATTACCCAGTAAATTGTTTGAGACAGGCAAAGTCTGGAAAAATTTGGCACAAGGAGCAGAAAAACATGGATAAAGAAAGTGTGTGTGTCCTCAAATGAATAATAATCCACTAAATTTGCAGGGTGATGATATTGCCTATTCACAAAAGAGCCTATTCATGTATTATGTGTTGTTTAAGGATCATAAGCTAAATGACCCAGAATTGAGCCCTTGAATGTACATTATATGAGCATTAATACAGAGTTGACATCCCTTTTGTTGCTATTAACATCACAACTTTTCAGGGAAGGTTTTCCACTAGATGTTGGAGTGTGGCTGTGTGGATTTATATCATTTAGCCACAAGAGCATTAGTCAGGTCAGATGTATTCACTGATATATTGTGAGGAGGTCTGGGATGTAGTCAGTGTTCCAGTTCATCCCAAAGTGGTTCAGTTGGGATTGTCTATGCCAGACACTCAAGTTCTTCCAATCCAATTCGTTGTGTCCAGTTTTGGACCTCCAAGGTCCAGTGGAAGGAACAAAAAAATAAATAAAAATAGCATAAAAATAGATTGTAGATAACTGTGTACTGGGAAGCAATATGGTTGGCATTCACTTACATTTGCAATATGATTTTGAATATGATGTGAGCTTTTTAAATTATGCTTTGTTGTGATAACAGACATATGACCTTCCATTAAATCAGTGACAGTTTATTCAGGGAAGCAGAAAAAAAAATTAAGCAAAAATACGTATGTAAATAATTCTGAGCCATAATGAGCCATCCCTCATGTAAAAGAGGCCTGCGGCAGCTCAGTCAAGCAGGAATGTGCCCAATCTTCAGGATTTCATTCCACCAAAGTATGAGCTGTGCCTGATTCCACTTGTTTAATCTATTGGTTTCTGTGTACAAATGACCGATAGGTTGTATTACATTTACAGTACTCCTGCTTACTGAACAGAAAACCTGAGGTTACATCATCCCTTTAACTATGCGATTGCTGCCTGTTTTATCGAATGCAAAGTTAGCAGATTTTCCACAATTTATTTCTTAGTAATCAACAGACTGTAATTAATGGCAAACCAGATTCAATTAAATACGATTTTTATTTATTTAGCACTATGAACAACAGACATTGTCTTAAAGATGAAATTCATATGTAGGTTTAGTTTTAACATCTAATCAGCAAACTAGATTATCCAAAAGTATACTGAACTTGCATGGCAAAGAAATCTTGAAAGAAGCCAGAAAATCTATAAGACTGCAGTATCTAGGTGATATTATCCACTGAAAGGCTGAGACATGGCCATAAATATTTTTCTGTGAAGTGTAAATCTCCTTAGTTATCCATTTACCAATCCACAGAATAAGTAAGTGAATTTAATTAGCTATACTTAAACATAGTTCTACAAATGAATATCTTTTCAAGCTTTTATTTTTCCAAATTAGCATATAATTCCCAGGTACTCTCTCGATTATTTCTGTACATATATATAGAAAAAAGGAAGTTTCCTGGTCCCTGGCAACATTTTTAAAATCCAAGGCTGCAGGAAAACAGTAACACATTTTTCTACTTTCTGGCAGTCAACCAGACGTTTCACAGTATCCAAATAAATAGTTGAATGAAGTGGTAGAAGGAAGTGAAGAACATCTCTTTGGCTCACAAGGCGGTTATACTATCTTCCATCCATCATACAATGGCAAAGAGTCTAGACAATTTTACAGCAGCCCCCTGAATACTGAACTAGTTCTGCACATGCATCAACTGTAAAGCAACCACTGGCAACTCCAAACTTTCTGCACCAAAGTTTCTGGCCCTGACTAGAGTCTGGATAAACGAATGGTGAATGGGCAGAAGACAGAGGTGTGAAGTTTAATTGGGGATTTGAAATGGCATGTGGCAGCATACAGTCAGAGACTCGCTTGTCCTCCGGAAAGCATTCGATTCAGCTGGGTATAAAACTTATTTATGGACATTGGTGCAGACAGGTGCAAAGAAGGTCAATGGAAGCCATTTACTAAAGAGGAGAGAATGTTTGTTTTCTCAGATTTATTACCTAGGAGTATCGCATCACAACCATTCGAGAGTAAGCCAGACACTAAGGCTTTAGCTTGAAGCTTACCTGAGTGCACTTGTTTGTTATACTGTACATGGGAGGTCGGTTATTTGGAGATGGATGGCAACATTAATGACTCATGTCAACTCAAATCAATTACAAGGTGCAGCACTGGGAAGACAGAGATGGCTGTCCTGCTGTCACAGGTGTTATTACAAATGTGGGCAAGGGGGATATCAATCCACAGGTCCTGGGCCATTTCACAGTCTATTTATCAGTATGCACTCTTTTTTGAATGCCACCGCTGGCAGTCCTGTCACTCTGTAGCAGAATAGTCATTTTCATGGATAATAGAATGTGATTTTTGATAATGGAGTGACAACAGGCAGGGGATACTCAAAATGTATTTACATATAATTATGTCATAAGAAACCATTTCTCAAGCACACACAAACCTAACAGCCTTCATACTCAGACTTGGCATAGACATACAGAGGTTTGCAGAGAAATTAAACTGAAGTACGACTATAAAAGTCACGGTGGCACAAATCAGACTGGTTCTGCCTATACATGCACAGTAACTAACAAATTCCTAAGTCCAGTTCATGGACATGTAATGATGAGTGAGTATGGGGAGAGGGCTCTTAAGGCCATACAGGGAGGCAAAAAAAGGACAGAGAAGGAGACAAGGGCTATTAATCAGAAAGCAAAGAGGAATCAGGATGATCAGAAGAATAGCAGTAGTATTATTTCTGTGCATTGTTAATGGAAGGACATACAGTACAGACCAAAAGTTTGGACACACCTTCTCATTCAAAGAGTTTTCTTTATTTTCATGACTATGCAGATTCACACTGAAGGCATCAAAACTATGAATTAACACATGTGGAATTATATACGTCATAACAAAAAAGTGTGAAACAACTGAAAATATGTCATATTCTAGGTTCTTCAAAGTAGCCACCTTTTGCTTTGATTACTGCTTTGCACACTCTTGGCATTCTCTTGATGAGCTTCAAGAGGTCGTCACCTGAAATGGTCTTCCAACAGTCTTGAAGGAGTTCCCAGAGATGCTTAGCACTTGTTGGCCCTTTTGCCTTCACCCTGCAGTCCAGCTCACCCCAAACCATCTCGATTGGGTTCAGGTCCGGTGACTGTGGAGGCCAGGTCATCTGGCGCAGCACCCCATCACTCTCCTTCATGGTCAAATAGCCCTTACACAGCCTGGAGGTGTGTTTGGGGTTATTATCCTGTTGAAAAGGTGGTGTGTCCAAACTTTTGGAAGGTGTGTCCAAACTTTTGGTCTGTACTGTATATATATATATATATATATATATATATATATATATATATATATATATATATATATATATATATATATATATATACACACACACTTACCTTTTACTTTATTAAGAACACTGGAACACTTGCTTATTTGTGCGACTATCAAAAGCACAATACAAATACTAGTTTGAATACTTGAGCAATTGCTAATCTCCTGAGATTTTCACACACAACGGGCTCTTTAGTTTATAGAGAATGATGTGAGAAAAAAAAGGATTTCTGCTGCAACATATAGATGCCAGGGTCAGAAAGTGTTGTTAACAGCATGAATCCATGGATCCAATCTGTCTTGTGTCAACAGTTCAGGCTGGTGGTGGTGCTGGTGTAATGGTGTGAGGAATCTTGTTTTAGCACACATTTGGTCCCTTAATTGAGCACTGTTTGAATTCCGTAGTCCATCTGAGTAGCGCTGCTGTCTACGAGCTTTTTTTATTGTGACAATTTACCCATTTTATAATGATGCCTTCCAAAAGGATAATGCACTTAATTTATTTGTCATCTCAGAAAATCCAATAGAGCATCTTTGGGATGTGCCAGAATGGGAGAACCAACGCATAATCAAACCTGACAAATCTGCAGGAATTGCATGACGCAACAATATCAACATTGACCAGAATCTCAGAATTTTCCCAACATCTTGTGGAATCCATGTTAAGAAGCTCTAAGGCTGTTCTGAGATAACGTGGACAATACCCGGTATTACTACAACGTGTCTATTCTAATATTATTTAAAAATTATACCTCTGATAAAGACATTTTTAATTCCCACAACTTCAGTGGCTGGGCTAATATACTGTATCTGTAACACCCAAAGACTTTATTTGATAATGTACTGTAAAGTGTACAAGGTTTTTTTTTCTTTAATTCAGGTTAAAGATATTGTATATGAGCATAAAAGTATTTCTCCTCAGTTGATTTAATATAGCATGAAGGCTCCGTTTGTGTAGCAGCTGTGAGTAATGAATAGTGTTTTTGTTTGGAAAAGGAAAGAATTTTGTGGGAAAAAAAGACAATCTCTAGGTTTAAATACGATGGCAATATTCAAGGAAGAATTTTCTGTTTTAAATGACAAGCAAAAAGATTAAACAGGTAGCAGGTGGCGTTGTTTAACTGCCCATTCGCACTGAGAAGGAAGTGTTAAGGGACAAACTAGAGGGTTTATGACTAGCATGGTACACCTGAGCCCTCTCATATATATTTATGTGAACTCTCTTTCTTACTCTCCTTCCCCCTGAGTGTTTAGTTGAGCACGTGTGTATATATGTAGTTCCACATTGAGAAAAGCCAAAGTTGAGCTGGAAATCTACATTGTGATTCATTTACGAACAGGTTATTGTTTATCTATAGTGCCAATGACACGTGAACAAATAAAAAAAAAAAGCTCACATACACTTTCAGCCTGGATCTGTTGTATTCTCTGAGCAGTGTGCTGCTTCTGAGAGTGTTACAGCCAATATCTACTTTTGAATATTTAGTAAGCTATTAAAATGCAGTCACTGTAAAGAAACAGTCCATGATTCGTATTATCTTCAGAGCACCAGCCATCTGTTGTATCCAGTACAGTTACAGTACATGCATCAATAAAGTACATTTTTTTCCAAAAGTATTTTATCACAATACAGTACATGTATGCACACACACAGACACACACAGACACACACAGACACACACACACACACACGTATATAACATATATATCTGTCCTGCTCCTGAAGTTCATTAGTCTACTCAAATTGGAAGTGAAATGCCCCTTTAATTCCCACAAAACGCTAGTTCACAGTCAAAAACCATAGGATATCATTCTACACCTAGTCGAAGAATGTAAACTCAGTGCTCATCAACAGATATGCTATATCCTGAAATTCTACCTGAATATCATCGTGATCATACCATCCATGTATTTAACAATTTGCGAGTCAAGAAATCAGATAGCTGCGTATCTTATGCAAATTTTTAGTTAGAACCACCGTTCAATCTAAGCTGCATGTGTGTGGTCACATGTCTGATGATGCTCCCATGCAGAACACAGACACAAAAATCTGCATAAAAATATTAGTCAACTGGCGTGGCGTACAGGTAATTACAGTGCACTCCAGGCTTGACTCTCAGAACAGCTTTGTGCTTTTATTATTTTTTGATACCCCAAATAAAAACACATTTCAAAACAGTCTTGAATTACTGCCACAAAAATGTCCGTCCCAACCGCAAAAAAAAAACATTATAGAAGGGTCAGCCAAAGAAACATGAGGGAATATAATCTTCCTTCGTTAATTTACTATCATTTCTAAAAGGTGACTTTTAGAACACTTTTACCACCTCCAAGTTGTAAGCATTTATTAGCGTATTGTCTTTGTCCATGTGTGGTATTTAGATGAGTGTAAATGTAAGGCAAAAGAGGTATCAACTCAATAACAAAATTTATCATCTACATTTTAGCCTCTTATTTAGAAAACAGGGAGGGTTTGTTTGACATACAATAAAAATGACAAAAAAAACGCAACAGCTTTTTAAAGCTGAGAAATCTAGCAATATAATATCCCTTCTTATGACGATCGGAAACAATTAAACATTCCTGACATTTTATGATGTAAAACAATTGAAATCTTATATTCAAAGCAAAAAATCTTGAAATGAATTTTAAAAATTGAAAACAACAACAACAACAACAAAAAAGTGTTAATTTTTTTACACTGCTCTTTTGCTGGCTTTTAGTTGGGCTGTTTGTAACCTGTATATCATGATACATATTGTGTATCGGCCAAAATGTATTCAGGAATCATGATATATTTGTCATATTGTCAATCCCTAGATTTCCTTTTTTTCCTAATATTCATTGACATCATCAATGGAGAAGACAGAAGCAGACAACCTCCTAACATTTCTACATAATTAACTACTGGGAGAGAACTGAGAAATGATTTACTTATAGCAGTTGAATAGTTGAAGCCAAAGTGTCTGTATCACCTTGTGCTCAAGCGTAGGATAGAAGATAACGTCGAGTAAACGCAAATATCAGGAGAAGACAGTGGAAGTGCTTTCTGAAAGACAGTAAGGCATTACCTTGTTTGGGTTGCTGGCTGTAATGATCCACACACACTGGGAGTTGCTCTCATATTGAATAGGGAAATTTGGAGAGGTGAACGTTCCTGATGGACCTTGTAGATTTGATCCACATGTCTTTACTGTAAAATAAACAGCAGAAGACAGGGTTAATGTTACAAGAGAGAATACTTTTTAATCTTGACTTGTCAATACTAACTTCACAAATTACAAAACGTGACTGTGACTGCGTGACATATTACTCGACCATTCAAGATTCCTGTATTTGTCAGAGATTCTCATTGAGAATGAGTTAATTGAGACCAGCTTTAAGCCACACTTGGGCACAATTCATCATCTTAATAGACAAATGCCAATAATAATTTGTTAAACATGCTCACTAAAGTCTCTTCCTCCCAGAACCAGTGACATTGACATCTAAAAATGCTCAGAAAAGGATCAGTTTAGTCATCCCGCTTTTTGTCCCTTTGTACTGTCGGCACATTTATCATTGCCAATGCCAAAGTGACAGGGATCTAATGAAAGACAAGGCGGCATTATCTCCTATGGCAGCAGGTTTTGCTATCAGCTTCTGACATCTTGATTGCGTTTGAAAATAAATAACTCATTATCTCAGCCAGGTATAGGGGAAATGGTGAGGTCCTTCAAACCCAAAAAGACTCCTTTTCTGATCTGAAAGTCTTTCGCTTGTCAAGGCTCCTCATCAGAACCTCTGAGAAGCCACTTTCCAGAGCAACATTTGATGTTAAGTTTGGTCTTGGCTCAATGTCTCAGTATCAGCTCCCTTTTAGATGCATCCTAAAGTGGAGTATTGCGAGGATTCTGCCTAATGTTAAATGGAAATATTAAGAATATGTCTGTACATCCCTGCAGTCAGTGCCTAGTGTACAGTATTGTTTGAACACTGAATATGCAAATATATATGCTTACTTAGTTATTATAGAAATATAGATTGAACCCAACAGTGATGTTGATTTCTTGAATCCGGAAGCGTGGCTTAACGGCAACAACATATACAGCATGGCTCTGAAAGCATTTCATGGAGTAACATAAATATTGTATTACAGTTATAGTACAGTTTCTATAGTAACATCTCATTCACGGTGAGCTGTATATAGAAAGATCCAGATAATCTAAGCGCAAAAACAAAAAAACAAAAAAAAAATCAAGAATAATAATAATAAATAACGTGGCTTCTTTGAACACACTGACATGGTGAAGGTTTTTGTTTTCTGTCTTCAGGATAGAGGAGCTTTGGATTTCTGGTATCATGACAAGCTGGCTATTTCTGTCTTTAACATCAGGTTAGAATAAAAGACAGACTAACAGGATGTTGATAATCTGTGTCAATTGAATTTAGCAATAAGTCTTTTAAAAGCATGAGGTGTTAGTCAATAATTAATTAAAAATTAATTATTATCTGGTAAATCTTTGTGGTGTAGAAGGAATAAAACACTGTGCTGCTATCGGAAAAAGAAATTCTGAGAGATTCTGGGAATGATCATGGCTCATCATATGTTATTCCTTACATGGTCCATCAAGCCTAAACTAATATTCTATGTATGGCATGGCAAATGATAATGGGCTCCCAATAGCTTTAGATATAAAAAAAAAACTATAGAGAATGAACTGGTGGTGAACTCATAATGCCCTTGGGTACTCCTGAAAATATAGATTCAGGCAATTTTCTGCATCATTTCAATCTTCCTAATTAGTTTCTGCAGTCTGTAGCTGCTTGAACAGATACACCCGAGTGACATAAAGGTGATGTACAGTAAAGGTCAGGGGACCACCAAATCTGAACAAAATCTGGGTATCTATATAAGCAAAAGAGAGCTGCATGGGGTCTGGAAGCATACACTTACACACACTTGTCACTCACACGTAGTAAGATAGACCGAGTTGTGGAAGCGCAGTGGTAGTGAGAGAATGGGATTTCCTTTCTCATTAGCAGGTGGCCATATTCTTGGTGCATAAGGACCCCTAACAGAGAAGACAGATGTCCTTACAGCCTGCAGGCAGTAAAAGAGATCAGGCAGATAAAGGCCCACTTTAAGATACATGGGATGCAGCATGTGTGAGCTGTCAGTTTGTTTTAAAGGGTGGTGAAGTGCCATGCGGCAAAACACTGGTGGTATGTTCAAATCTCATTGACAAATCAGAATCCGATTCG
The DNA here is from genome assembly GCF_022655615.1 of Tachysurus fulvidraco. NCBI lineage: Eukaryota > Metazoa > Chordata > Actinopteri > Siluriformes > Bagridae > Tachysurus > Tachysurus fulvidraco. Next base: position 12,331,216 of record NC_062541.1, read on the forward strand.
AGCGAGATTATACACAATATTTAAAAAAAAAAAAAAGTGTTGTTTTTGGGTAACACAAACAATCAGATTTACAATTAGATCTTAGAACAACGACATTATCAGCTGAAAGCTACAGACAACTGTTCATGAATAGACAGATGTTTATTCGATTTTAGTTCAAATGAGTAAGGATTATGCTGAATAAGATAAAAAATAGAAAAAAGGACATCAAATATCGGGAATGCGATTAAAATGTATTCTCAAACGCAAAACCACCACGTTTGTGGAGGATATAAAATCATTTGCTCCAGACTTTAGACTAAGTTTTGCTGCCACTTTAATTCCTTCTGGCTTCAGAGTAAACAAGTAAAATGAAATAATCTCTCATAATTCCAAAGTTTATATCTCTAATTACTACTGCTTAGTTCATCTGTTCTACTGTGCCTTTTTGCACATGTATTTTTTGGCTAAATTTGCACTAACTCAGCACTGATACACATTTCATCCATGCATGTATTGTCTCTTTGTTTTGTCTTGCACATTGTTGTAGTGTATTGTTTACTGTTGATTGTTGAGCTGTACCAAACCTTGTTACCACCAACCCCAGTAGCTGACAAATAGGGAGAAGGAGGAAAAAGAAAAAAAAAAGACTTCATTGCGTAGCACTTTAGAGCAAAACTACTTCTGCTCCAACACCAGTCTGAAAAATAAATAAACCACATCCTTTATACCTCATCTTAACAAGAAAAATGGACATCTCTATACAAATCACACAACAAAACTACATTTTCCTAAAAGCTTCTCCATTCCAAAACACCACTTTATTCCAAACCTGGTATGTCTTGTTAATTTGTCTTGTCTTGCGATGTGTCGCCATAATTCAGGCAAATAAATTGCCTCTAAAATTCAACTCACATAATAATTTGTTCTCCAAAATTAATCCTTGGCCGAACATCTGTTGATACTTTTTCTTCTTGTTTGTCTGCTCTTGATCTATTAACTTAAACCTGTAACACTAAAGAAAAGGGCCCCAGAAGTCTATAAACACTTCAACAGCAGCTGCTTGCTCTTTCTACATGTCACCATTTTTCAGCCTGCTTTAGTTAAAGCTCTGACAAGAACTTATGGATGAGCAGGGGTTTGTAGAGCTGCTTCAGCATGCTGCTTCTGTATTTTCTGTGATATACAGTATATCTGCGCATGCTAGTGACATCTCTGACAGATCAATTAGGGCCTGCTAAATGAACGGCCTTAGCTGTGAACAGTTTGCCCATAGCCAAAAAGCCAAACAGAAATTATCTCTAAAAAGACAGGAGGGGGAGCAAAGAGTTTATTGCTTACACTACAAACTGTTAACACTTTCTATCCTACCATCTGAAAACCAGGGACTCAGCAAAAACAGGCACAATTACAAATTTATATATATATATAAAGTAGCAAGAAAATGAGATATATTCACGTCATTACATATACGAGTGTCGCCGTCTTGATGTCTCTTTTTACATATGTTCCAAACTTTTGTGATTGTAATTGTATAAATCTATAACTCTGTATTTATATATAGGACAAAAAGCTATATTTCAAGACAACCTACATCCATAAAAATGTATGTGTTTATTTTTTATCTCTAAGTAGAAAGGATTTAAGCAAAATGTTTAACATATAAAGTTAAGCATTATATGTTAAGCATGTGAAATGTTTAACATATAATCGTGTTTTTACATGAATAAAAAAGTAAAATATAACACTTTGACTAAACAATAATAAAATTATGTCAACAAAATTTGATGTGAAATTCTTTCTTCCTTGAGTTTCTTTCTCCATTCACAGTGAAATAAATATGTGAATTCTAACATGAAAGGTTTCATGAAAAGACTAGACCTTTTTGTTTTATTAAGCATGAAAATGTCTGTGTATTTAATGAGATGAAGCCTTAATTGTGTAAACCAATTTTTTAATCTAACAAAAATATTCGTTGCTTTAAAAAAATTACCCTATTTACCTGCAGTGACGGAAGCTCTATCTATCTATCTATCTATCTATCTATCTATCTATCTATCTATCTATCTATCTATCTATCTATCTATCTATCTATCTATCTATCTATCTATCTATCTATCTATCTATGCAGAAATTATACTCATTTCTTTAGGCTTCATAACAATGAATCTAACAATGAGCTAACTCAGCTAACAGTAAAGAAGTAATAAATGAATGAATGAATGAATGAATGAATGAATGAATGAAAGAAAGAAAAACAGAATATGTAATCCCATAACTCACCCATGCATACACTACTTTTCTTTAATGTTGTGATACTAAAAACAACTAACTTACTTATTCTATTCGATAAGACAAATATTAGACAGTATAAATACTGTATTGTATTCTACATGCAAGATACAGCACACCATATGTCCTATTACTATTAAAAATGTGAGGCATTTAATTTGTGATACGAATATTACTTGCCTTATATGACTGATATCACTCCAAATTTCTAGAAAACATATTACTGTGTATTTCCCACTGGCCAGAAACCAAACCAGCTGGACCCAATCAAAACAGAAGTGTGTTTGTGCATTAATTTGTTTTCTCTCCACTGCTGTTTATGGTCCTCCATCACTTTGATCACTGTGCTAGGAGGAAAGCATTCAATCAACACCTCTGAAGATTCCAAGAAATCACCATGTGCATAAACACAACATGAGTGATGAACCCAAAACCACATCAGTTATGGCTTAAAGACCTTCACAAAAAAGCAAATATCTGTTATTACATTAGGCTGATGAAAATCCAGAAGAGTAAAGACACCATCTGTCTTTTTTTTTTTAATGTGGCCAGATGCCAATGTGTCGCCTGGTGTGTCTAAATGCTGTCGATATGGACACAAGGACATCAGTCCTCTACAGTCATTTAACTATTCCCTTCAGTGGAGAGATATCAGTTTCACTGCGAGGTCAGCCTAAAGCTGGGCATTAATTCATTTTACAGCCTTGATCAGTGATGCTCAGGTCACTTTACAGTAAATGACCGTTCTGCACTGCAGAGCCATCAAGAATAAAGAAAAACACCTTTGTGTACTGGACTTAACAATTACTGAAACACTGGGAACAGGGCAAGACACCTTGAAAGAGACACTAGTCCATGCCCAGCCATTCACATAATTTTTTATATACTATACTGTGAAAAAGTTGGACACCTGGCAACCCATCACAGCCATATTTTAGAGGATGGCAATGGGGATTTGTCCTCATTTGGCCACTAGAGCGTGGGATTTGATGTTGGACTAGAAAGCCTGGAGTGCAATTGGTGTCCCAGTTTATTCCAAAAGTGTCCAGTAGGGTTGAGGTTAGGGTTCTGAAAAGGACATTTGAGTTCTTCCAGATAAACCTTGGCAATCCATGCAGTTAAGATCCTTTGGTCCGTGCAAGCTTTGGGCCTCACCTGTGTGGCAACAGTTTGGGGAACGCTTACATATGGAACTGAAGGTCAAAGGGTACACATATTATAAAGTGTAACTAATGACAATTTATCAAAGCCAATTCACCAATAGGATGTTACAAGTGCTCGGAACCATACCAGAGATCTCACATCTGTGAAATGGCAACACTTTACACCCCACTACCAATCTGGCCTTATACAGTTCACTCAGTATAAATGTATATTACTGAACATGTCCCACTTTCTAAGCATTGTTATATACAGTGTCTGATAACTACAGATATCGAGTTTTATATCAAATTACAGTATTTTCCGCACTATAAGGCGCACCTAAAAGACTTAAATTTTCTCAAAAATCGGCCATGCACCTTAGAGTGTGGAAAATACTGTAATATTTAATACTGGCAGCGATAAACCAATCAGAGGACATTACGTAATACGTACAGTGCGTACGCTTACCTTCGCCACACCTCCGGTTGGTACAGTATACTACCGGTATGTTGCAAAACAACATTTGTTTCTTCCTAACCATTATGCGCTCCACACTCCAGTCCAGTAGGTGGTGGTAAATGAACCTTAAGTTGGTTTGCCATCCGCCAATAAAAATCAGATGCTTACGAGGCACAATACAAACTCCAGGCTATCAGTTACGCGGTTGTAAATGGGAATAGAGCAGCTGAAAGTATTCAACATCAATGTATCTATGGTTCGGAAGTGGAAGAAGCAAGAAAATGTACTGCGCTAAGTTAAGAAGACACAGTAGATATGGACTTTGATGGATTTGTGGGAGAGGATTGATTAAAAATAATGTGTGTGTATTGTTAAACAGTAGAATAAAGTTCAACTAAACTCACTGTTTTGCTTCCGTTACCTTTTTTGGGGACCATAATGAGACTGCGTCTTATAATCCAGTGCGCCTAATGGTGCGGAAAATACTGTGATGCATATTACAAATAAGATGTAACAAGGAAATCAATAATGTGAGTAACTGTACCAGACTAGCATGAGTCACAGACTAGACAAAAACTCCCTTGAATTTATATCACAAGACTTCAGACCTATTGGCTTTTCATGACTTTCTAATGAAGTTTTGTGTGTCTAACGTGCAAGGACAATAATTATGACTTGAAGTTGTCCTTGTCAATCTACTGCATTCTAAGCCACAATTAAGCATAATCAGAGAGTCTGCATAGAAAACAGGAACTTTGAAACATATGTTTGTTTGTCCTTAACAACATCTTGTCACCATAAGGCCAATATGCATTAGGTAACAGCATTGATGCAATCACCAATGGTAAAGACATTTGCGCTCTTAATTTTTAATGGTTGCCAAGGCAACTGTGCTACAGATAAAGAAAAGAGAACCATTCTCGTTTGATGGATGCAAGTAAGAGAAACAAAGTGTTTATGTTCCTTTCTGTTGGCAGAACATCAGTTCAAACTCATTGCTTACTCTTTGCTTGAACATTGGCATAGTATTATGACGGGAAGTTCCAAAAATACTCTACAGTGTTTATTGCACCTTGATCTTTGATTACTAAACCAGTTTAGCATGACAATGTCCCTGTGCACAACACAAGCTCCATGAACACATGGTTTTTCCAAGGCTGGAGTGAAAGAACATAAATAGCGTTCACAGAGCACTGACCACAACCCTACTGAACACCTTTGTGATGAATTTAAAAGCAGAACGTACCCTGGCTCTCCTTGCCCAACATCACTGCCTGAACTCACTAATGCACTTCTGGCTGAATGAGTAAATCCTCAAGGCCGTGTTCCAATATGTAATGGATAGCATTCCCAGAAGGGTGGAAGTAACGATAACAGCAAAAAGGAAACTAAATCTGGAATAGGTCTCCACAAACATTTGGCTATGATATAAAGTTATATATAAAAAAAGAAACAAGAGAGAGAAATGTATGCTTCCAGTACTGAAGAAGTACTGAAGAAGACACTTTTATTAATTTATTATATAGAACAACTCAGTGAATTTCTGTCCTTTGCATATCCCAGCTTGTTAGAAAGTTGGGGTCAGAGCACAGGGTCAGCCATAGAACAGTATACAGTACCTGGAGCAGGCAGGGTTAAGGACCTTGCTAAAGGGGCCAGCAGTGGCAGCTTGGCAGAGCTGAAGCATTTAACTGTTAACATGCTTATCAGTAACCCAGAGCCTTAACCACAGAGCCACTACAACAGAACCAGCATTTAGTGCGGCTGCATTAAACAGGATTATCGGTGTAATGTGGAACAAATGGACACTATTAAGAGATACTATGTCAGATAACCCTATGCTGTGTGCTCATTTTTCTGCTAGCACTATGTCTCGTTGCCTGAGAAAACCCTTCATATGGCTAATAGTATACTGTACAATTCTTTTCTCTTTTGTACTTACCTCAACCCAACATTCAAGATTCCAGTGTAACTTTACCCCAACAATTACAGCATAATCTACTAATAAAAAAATCACAATTACTGCAAGAGATTATAAGTAAATAATAGGAAGTGAGTTGTCACTGATTATCAGAAGCGTTACGAGACTCATTGTCATCTCTTCACACCACTGTGCTGTGTTTACGCTAGCATTGGTGGGAAATAATCTGTTGATTAATTCAGTCACTTTTGTTCTGTTGATTCAGTTTCTTGTTATGAATGTCTTATTGGGCAATTGATCATGTAAATAATTTCTACAGTTGTCTAAAGAGAATACATAAGCACTCTTCAAAGTTTTGATGATGATGTGATGGCACAGGAGTATCAGGGATAGTTTAGATTTTAAAAAAAAGTTATGATATGTATAGTTAAGATATAATGTTAGATATAATGGTAGAAAATCAAATGTGGGCAAAACCTTTTTTTTTTTTTTAATTTACAGCGGTGGGTTTTTAGACTGCTACACATGATACTTGGTATCATGTAAAACTATCCATTTAAAAATAAAAAGAAATGGTATGACCTCCCCAGGTGCTAATTGATTTTGAGCAATGTGAGCAAAGTTCATGTACGGTTACAAATCGATGTTTCTGGCAGACAAATGCCGAGAGCCAGAGTGAAGACAAACTACAAGGTGCCGGGTTATATTATGTCCTAATATTCCAATTTGCCCATTCTCTCTACTTAAACACTTTATTGAAAAAGCACGTGTACACATTTCACGTAGAGTATTTGTAAACAACCACAGCTGGTTTCATTGATGGGAAAGATTAGTGATAGCTGAATGGAGTGCTCAGTATGGGGTAAAGATTCACATTGTTGTACAGGTGCTCCGAGCCAAACATTTAGGATACAGCCACACAGGTTCAAACAGCATGAGTCAGGCAAACAGGAGGAAATTGACGCTGAATTGATTCCAGGAAAATTCAATATGGTATAAAGGAAGCAGGACCTATTGCCCCTTGAAGCAAAACATTTCCTTCACTATTTGTTGAATGCAAAATGTCAAAAGTCTTGTGATGAAGAACTAATGGCCTTTTTGATAGAATAATTTAAAGTTAAATGATTTTTACTATCTGCTGAGAAACATACATTAGAACAAATGAGATCAGAAACAGGATGTTTTTATGATCACCAAAATGTGAAAGAACCCATTGTAATGCAGACCTTCTCTCTCTCTCTCTCCCTCTCTCTTTTTTTACCCCATCTCTATTATTCTCTCCCCTATAACTTGATTTTGATGTTGATTTATGCCTTCACCTCTCATCATATTATACTCACCACATTACATTCTGTAGAAACACGGATCAATCATAATGTATTTTAACACAATGTTGCCTGACAACTGTCTTTGATTTGACTGATTCACTGAAAGCAGAAAGTGTTTGTTGTTTAAGGTTTGGAGAGTTGAAGAGTAAGAGACTCACCTCTGCATACAGGTCTGTGGTCGCTCCAGGCAGCAAACACCTCAGCTACTCTCTGACATGTGATGCTCTTTGAACCCTGTAACACGTAGTCTTCATCACAGGTAAACTGGGCTGTGGCACCGATGCTTAGGAGAACAAAGAAATACGCACAAAATTAGTCACACATTCTTAAATTATAGCGCACAAACCATTAAAAGATACTCAAATAAAAGTCAGGAGAAGTAGAAGTAAACATGTAAAGAAACAAGTCGGACTTTCACTGATATGTGGATGACAAGCAATTGATGTATTTATATACCACAGATTTGTACTACAGAGATACAATATATGACCAAAGCCACTCATTAAGAAACCTAATTTAGATCCTGACGATCCATCAAATTACAGACCCATTTCAAACCTTCTGTTTATGTCCAAAATATTAAGAAAATATATGCAATATCTTTGAAGAGTTTCAGTCAGGGTTCAGACCACATTATAGCACAGAAACTGCACTTGTTAAAGTCACAAATGATTTGTTCTTAGCTTTGAACCAAGACTGTTTCTCCCTATTAGTTCTACTTGATCTATAGATCTATAGATCACAACATTCTCCTAGATCACTTACAAAATTGCACAGGTATTCAAGAACAAGCTTTAAGTTGGTTTAGATCCTACCTGTCTGACTGATACCATTTTGTACATTTAAATGAAAAATCCTCCAGTTAATTATGGGGTCCCTCAAGGATCAGTTCTAGGACCTCTGCTTTTCTCAATATAAATGTTTCCCTTGGGAGACATTGTTATGCTGACAATACCCAGTTATATATCTCTTCAAAAGCAGATGAAATATCTAAATTGTCTAATTTATATGTTTGTGGATATATGACCTTCACACCCATATGTGGTTCTTCGCCAAACTGTTGTCACTAATGAAAGCACATAATTGTATCGGATGTCTTTGTTTGCTGTAGATTTACAGTTTCCCTTTCACTGGAACTCACAGGACCAAATCTATTCCAGCATTACAATGCCCCGGTGCACAAAGCAGGGTCAAGAAACACATGTATTGCATTGGGGTGAACTGGAGTGCTGACTGTGCACCAGGCTTTACATTTACACTTATAACAATGGCATTTGGCAGACACCTTTATCCTGTTCAGGGTCAAAGTCCTTCTTCAAGAGCTCATTAGTTGCAGGTTATCATTGCTGGGATTCAAATTTACAAATCAAATCATACAACTTCTCACCAGTAATCCACCATATTAACCACTCAGCAATCCTGCTTCCTCAGCAAACATGAGGTGCCTGAGCTTACTTATGTTCTTATGGCTAAAAATAATCCCCCATAGCCATGTTTCAAAATCCAGTGGAAAGCCATCCCAAAAGTGTGGGGCCTGACAACAAAGAGAGCGAGGACTAAATTTGAAATTAGTGGGATGCTCAGATGTCCACAAACCTTTGGCCATATTGTGTACTTTAGTAAGAAGAATTAGACAGCCTTAAGGTTCTTTGGCATCTTTGCATAGCAACATGCTTCCATCAATGAACCATTTCATTTATTTAATTAGGAGTGCCATTATTGATGCTATGTCCATATCTGTTAATGAGTGACCGGAACTGATTGTGCATTTGTTTCTTCACTTTTGCTTATGAAAAATGCTTGGTTTGAGCACTGCATTCATTCAACTGTGTTTCAATCCTCTTAAGTTTTAAATGATCCAATAATAGAGTAGAGAAATTGGGGGATTTTATTTCAAATGTATGATGTATGCAATCTAGAAATTGCAATCCAACCGTTACACTTTCATAAAATGTTTCGCACTGTCAACAAATCATTCTTGATTAATGTTCACAATTGATAAGGGAAATGAGATGAAAGAAAAATATTCTCTGTGTTCAAAATTTCTTCTTGTGAATTTAGGGTAGAAAAAGCTTTTTGAAGATTTTCCTTCTGCATGTGCAACTTGTAGCTACAGATTTTCCCTGCACTGAATGGCAGTCTGTAGACTTATTCCAAAACTAGACAGTGATGGAAAGGACTGCATTAACATGTGCATCTCTTATAACCATATGTAAAATATCTGTAGTTTCTAATGACAGTGGAAAAAAGGAAGTTATGTTTCCACAGGTGACTATTTCCACACAGACAGCAGCAGTAATTGCAATTAGACAGATTGATTGTAGCCCTGATTACCATATGCATATTGTCAACCTCTTTGTCACAGCTTTATTAGCATGGCATTGGAATGTGTGCTATTAGCAGAAGAGAGTGATTTATATTCGCTAAGTGGTTGGACATGAGTTGTTGGAGTAATCAGATGATAGCAATATTAATGACAGGTGTCTGTCTAGAGGTGCGACATCAATAATACAACCGTGCTTGTGTTCTCTTCACTCACACGCTGCCCTTCGGTTCTTGTGCTTCATGCTAGTGAGCATAATAAAGTAGCGGAGAACTATAGACAAGCAGAACCCGAGTAAACAAACTGAAGTGTTCAGCCAAATACGCTGCAGAAGGAAATAAAGTGGTGCAAGATTATGAAATCAGTGACACTGTTTGTTATAGCTGTCAATAAAATACACCATGTTATTTGTGTTCAGGTGTCTGTCTGCCAGATACTAAACCCTGCCTCAAATACAAACAAATAGCTCTACTTAAGTTTTGTAGGTGCAGTATTGAAATAGTTCTAGGAAGACACTCTTTTCACTACTATCAGCTCTGTTCTAAGGATATTAGTTTGCCATTGAACCGGCAGAGAAGCTAGCCATTGGCACGTTCAAGCACAACAGGGTGATTTTTCTCTTTGCACATTTCAGCTCTCAGTGTTGAAACCATACCATGAAACGGCGCCCCTGAGGAAAAGAGGGTGAGGGCAGTTGTAGTGGAAGATATCAGTCTTGAATCCTGATCACAACCTTCCATTAACTGAAAATTCTTACAGAGAACAATAGCTAAAGGCTCTGGTAAACTGATCAAAAGGCTGTGATTTCAAGCCCCAAGCAACAACCAAGCTACGGCAGATTGTAACCCTTTTTGCTCCAAGGGCTGGGGCTGGAAACTGAAAAGAAACCTCATGAGAAGTAACACAAATCCTTAACCCTGATCAAAATGTATTGATCAGGCTCTGGTTAGACTCGAAAAAAAAATGCTCGCAAGTCTATAGCTGTTATAAGGACTCCCCCTTAATGGTTTGTATGGTGCTCACTGAACTTTCCCAGATGTGTTCAATATTGCTGCAGGTAGAAATATTTATACATAAAAGTTAGATAAAACATTCACAAATGGCTCTCATGCTGAAGTACCATGTAAAATATTACTTACAGTAGTAATAACAGGGAAATGGCTACTGTCAAAGAAACCAGAGTATCTTAGCAATTAACTTTAAACTTTTAGCCAAGATTCCTGAATCTTTCAATAAGTGGACACATACTGTACTCGACAAAGAAAAATCTAAAAGGATTAATATATATTTCCAAAAAGTTACATTTTAAGATTTAATATCAGTGTTAGCTTTGTAGACTAGACACTATGTGTTTGCACACTACAGAAACTGTGTGACAGAAGCTCCGGTGTAGTGGACAGTATGTCTAACTCAGTGAAGGCTTATTACAGACTGGAGAAAGGACACCAAGAGATGGTCCAAAGATGATTACCTAAAGTCATTGCCGATGCGTTTGCCGTTTTCAGGCTCCCCTGGGTCTGGACAGGAGTTAGAGGCCTGTTTGATTCCACCCTCATTCACTGCAAAGTCAGAATATAGAAAATAGTTACAGTACATCAGCTGACAAACAGTAGTGAAGAAACAGTAACAGAACTACTGAATAGCAATGAGAGTAGCAAGACTTCAAGCACACTCACATATAGACACATAAAATGTTTTGGCTTCATTCCATGCTGTTGTGTGCTGACAGAAAGGTAGGCAATAAAGCTCAAGACCTTGCCATGGCACGGCATCGTAAATATTTCACCGGTCCACTGTTATGCATTTATTACTTGTCTTTAATTACAGAAGATATATAAGTGCTCAAGAACTATGTAAGGTATAGAAAGGAGCAGAAAATGATTTTAAAACTTCTTGACTTGGCATGATGATCTACTTTGTATGCATGATCTAAACCAATCTGGAAAAAAAATGTGGCAAACTGAAAAGCATGGTAGGCTCGTGCCATGCTGAAAGAATAGAGGGTGATTCAGCTTGATGACTTTCCATCTGAATCCGAGAACTGCGAGTCGCTTCCCATTTTCCTACTGAGTGAACTTCACTCCAAATGCAGGTCATTATCAGAGACACTCACATCCACGCTGCCTCCGGCCATTCAACACCAGGTGCACTAGTCACACTTAGAGTCATTCAACATTTCTCATATAGCAATTCAGGTATAGTCCCAAAAACTCAGAAACTATTGGAAGATATTTGGGCTTGAAATCAAAAGATTAATACGAGAAGAGAGTTTAGAAGTTTCCTCATATTTGCAACTAGTTAAACTGCACAGAATATAGTACATTATGTACCAGACCAACTAATTTTGAGATGATCAAAAATACTGGAACACGTGACTGCTGGGTGTTTCTTGTTACAAAGGTAAGGTAAGAAAGCTGCCTGTGGTCGAAATGGAGGACATTTTGGAGCTGAGAAAAGTGCTAAAAGCAATCAGAACTCATTCCACATGTATTGGGTATAGCGCCAATACAACAATTTGGAACATCCTGAAATAAGAACGAAACGATTCGTGTACAGAACAGCAGACACCGAACAGGATGGCCAAGTCAAACACAACAGCAGCTGATGACAGGAACATTGTCAAAACTAGTCTAGTCAAACTACTCAGAACCCATTATACTGTAGGTGCGTGCTGAAAAAAAAAGTGCTATAGGAAGTGTGTTAAGAATTGTACCAGAAATAAACAATGGTATATTTGTGTCACTAAGACTACAGACCTAAAATTAAATGACAATATTTAAAATACAAACTGAATGATTTTTATACTGATGAGCTGTATACTGTACATATTGAATGGAACGTCTAAACTTTTTAAATTACAGTTCCTTGGATGTTATCTTTGAATAGGAAACCTTCTGTCAGAGAGTTCTTCACACCATCTTTGAGAAATGAACAAAAAATTCTTAGGGTTCTGGATAAAATTATACAGTACTATGGTACTAGATAATAAGTACCCTATTATAAAAGAGGTTTTCTCTAACTTGTTTCCTGGTGGAATGCTCAAAGGTTTTGTTGTAAACTCTGCAACAGAATGATTTCCCTATCAGAGAGAATTTTAAGCTGAACCCCTAAGGAAGCATAGAACCTTCACCAATTCAAAGAACACTTGAGGAGCACATTTTATGGTTTCTGAATTTTGCTAATCTCAAAATATGGATTCGATGCGTTTGTATTCCAAATTAGCCCTTGGCCACCAGGCCACCGAAAAAAGTTTGCATTAATAGAATTTTTTTTTTTGCTATATAATTTCGTACTACAGAAGGAAGTCCTATCTTCATTTAGTAATTATATCATATTTACTGCATTTTATTTCAAATAAAGTCCCATACTTGTCCACGAGAAATATTACGGCTTGTTACCTAGCAACCGATGATTTCCCTCTGTGGCGAACTGGGTAGATTCAACAGAGGACATTGTACTTTCTGGTTTCTCAGTAAGCTGTTTTTTTGTTTGTTTGTTTTTAACTTCATGAGAGAGAGAGAGAGAGAGAGAGAGAGAGAGAGAGAGAGAGAGAGAGAGAGAGAGAGAGAGAGAGAGAGAGGCTTGTGAAAAAACTACCTTTTACAGTATATCCGTATAGCTGCTATATTGTGATTTGTTGAGTATTAAATGTTACATCATCAACATATTTAGTTACATGGATGACATTCTCAGGGTTGATATTATATTCCAAAGTGACAGTTTTTCCATTTACACATTTTTAGTCAGTTTTTTCAGAAGTCTGAGCCATTTTATTTCCTGAGAACCAGTGTGTGCTTTTTTCCTAATGTGTACTTCATTCCCATTCCCAATTATACTCTCAGAAGATTGCCCACAACCAATTATGTATTTTTTGCACTGCCAGTAGTTTGCACAAATTTCTGTTTTTGCACACCACATTTCAAACTGTCGCTATCGTATAAGTATGTATATGTGTATTTGAACACTCTCTGTTCACAATTTCTCTAGTTTTGCACAATGTACTTTATAATCTAGAGAGTGCACACTGGTCAGTACTACTTTGCATATTTGTCTTGTAGTGTATTGTCTGTTTGCACTGTCTTTTGTCTCACACTGTTTGCACTAGGTTGCACACGTTGCACTTACTGGCTAGGACTTACAGTAATTTCTCCTCATGTTCTGACTTTACAGCTTGGATATTATAAATGTACTGTAATGGGGAAAAAAATGAAGAAAACCTTAGATCTGACAGAACTATACGTGAATAGTGAAACAATTACATAAGATAATGCAAATTAGTTACAATTAGCATATATATAGCGCATAACAAATAAGGAAACACAAGACGTTTAGTTAAAATACTGCCTAACAAGGAGACCCAGCTGTGTCATTTATCGCCCATGGTCGGAAGTCCACAGGAACTGGCTGCATTCCCACTTGCACTGAGTGGTTGGTAGAAATAGCAGCAGAACTCACATACCCTGATAAAAGCTTGCACAGCCTTTGCCCTGCTAGATTGCTGTAATCTTTCAAAATATAGGGGTGCATTTAATAGGTATTGGAACCGGAATGGACCAAAGTAGATGAAAAACAAGATTTTATTTTTCACAGAATGTATTTTTGTGGCTGCTGCCATCCATTAATTCATCCAGTCTACCTGGCATAGAAGAACTGCTGCACATCCTCTTGGACTAATGTAGTTGCTGTTATATATGGATGCTAGCAATGGATTGGCATGCCAGAATGAGAGCACCTAACTGCTTAAAGAGAGAAAAAAAAATCTCTGTACATTTCTGATGTTTGTAAGAAAGTCTGCACTCACAGCTTCGCTGAGTACATAAGAATGTGTTACAAAATACTGAACAACAGTTGCGTGTATGCATTTACTAGGATGTAAGCAAATACAAATACATTATTCTGAATGAACAAATAATGTATTCTAAACAGGGTGTCTGGTTGAGACTGGGATTTCAAAAAAGTTGCCCAAGTTAGCAATTTACATGCACCTGGGTCCAAGCAATTGATCATATACAATATTAAGCTCATGGGACCAACAATGAACATTTTTATTAGCATGAATGTATTATGTTTATTTATTTATCCTTAGTAACTGCCCTGTCTGGTTTATACTGGTTGAAATTCTAGTTTGTTCTGCATTATTTTTAAAAACAGATTCAACTAAATTTTGTCCAACCAGGTCCAAACAAGAGTAATACCTGGACTCCCGGGACTGAAGAAAAAAAAAAAAAAACATTCCTGCACAGATCTTTGTTTTGCATGCTAACCTGGCTGAGGCTGAATAACTGTCCGGGGCATCATTCAGAGACCATGATGACAGTGTAGTCTGTTGGACCAGTTCCCTATTCTTTGGTTTGTGTGTGTGTGTGTGTGTGTGTGTGTGTGTGTGTGTGTGTGTGTGTGTGTGTGTGTGTGTGTGTGTGTGTGTGTGTGTGTGTGTGTGTGTGTGTGTGTGTGTGTGTGTGTGTGTGTGTGTGTGTGTGTGTGTGTATGGCTTTGTGTGGTGAAAGGCAGGAGTTTTTGGGGTCTACAGTCATCCCTCGTTTATCGCGGTTAATGGGGACCAATTGCGATAGGTGAAAATCCATGACGTAGGATTGGCCCTAAGTTTGATCTTTTCACTGATGGTCATCATCTTCCTCTTTCTCTTGGGCTCACTAGAGGAATCTTTCGCAGGGGCACGGCACTTAGGAGGCCTTGTAAGGGCTTAACGGAAAGTTAATTTCGAACACAATACGCGAGACACAGTTGACAGCGTGAACGAGAGTGGCGAGATACAACAAGGGAAGAATCTGGGAGAGGATGCGATGATGCACAGCCAATCAGCTCAGATCTCATGCCGGGAACCAATCATGTGCCTTGTCTGAGTGCCAGTGGGTATGTACAAAGCCTCTGAGAGAGTTTCTCTCTTTGTCTGGCATCCTGGGAAACCGTTTTTATTTAAATTTTTCAATGAATATTTTTCAAAAATCAGCGATGCACTGAGGCCGCGAAACTTGAACCGCGAAACTTGAACCGCGAAACTTGAACCGCAAAGTGGCGAGGGATTACTGTATTATGGAAAGTTTAGAAAAATCCAGTTTAGTCCCCACACACATACACAAATACAAAAACAAGCATTGCTATTCAGAACACTTAGCAGATAAAGAAACGGATACTGACATTGTGTTGCACAGTAGCATATACCCTAGCAGATACTAAGCTTTGATTTACATAACACAAAGCCTCTGGTAATTAAAATGACTTACAGAAAGGGCAGAGTCGAGGGAAATCCTCTAGACAGTACTAAGGTGTACAACTGTGTCTGCACTTTCTGTTAAGAGGATAAACCGGCCTCAGCGGTTGATACAAACAAACAAATATGACATTTATGTTCTTTTCTATTGCTGAGAAAATGTCCCTTTGTTGACACCAGCTCACAAAGAGCTCATAAATGAATCAGTGTTCCTGCTGGGCACAAAAAGACAGAGAAGATAAACAAGCCGGTGAATCACTGGATAAGAATATCTGTGTTTATGCATGCAGATGAAGGCACTGCTAAGAGAAAGCTGCTGAGAGACAAGTTGGAACCCACACTCCTCTCTGTCAGAAGAGTGGCAGCTCATCTTTATTAGAGATCGTGTCTTAAAAAGTGGTGATCTGTCTTTGGATGTGTCTTTAGTAATGGTGTCACAGATGAACAGGAAATAAAGCACACTGCCATGTGTCTTCTTGTCTATCTTCCTGGCCCTGCATTGAATAATTTAAAATCATTGACCCTATATTGCGGTCTCTATTTGTAAGATAATGTAAGGCAGAGGTGTGCATCAAGAGTAAGTGGCCAGATTTTACTATCCACAAAAAGAAAGATCAATTTCATGAGGAGAATGTATAGGTTACTCCTGTAAGGCTGCGCAATGTGAGTTCCTTCTTTATCCTCATCAGGCTCAAGATGGTTTAGATGGCTAATGTGTTTAAATTTGGAGAAACGCTACTGTGTGAGAATGTGAGTTGTTAAGAAGGTCCGAAGGGGTGGATTCGAAGCCGAAATCCTTTGAGAGCGAGTGTTAAAAGCGTGGGATTAAAACAATAGGTGGAAAATATGTAAAGAACAGGCATCTCTGTTGTGTCCCTCTTCTCCCTATTGTTTATATGGAGTCATATTAAAGATCCTTGTTTCTGTGGCAAAGAGCAGAAAAACCTGACAGCTGGTTTCTAATGTTCAGTATGCCATGAAACAGGGAACACAACAGTTGCTCAATTTACTCTTCTTCACAGAGGTTCCAGTTTATTGTCCGGTGACTGAGCTCTAGCCTGTATGGCAGAGGAGACTGGTGGCTGCAGCATTTCACCCTCACCTATAGTGCTTTCTGCCCCACTTCCTCATTTGCTTGTTGCGGTTATTCCCAGGTGAATCATGCCAGATGCACATCAAAGAACCTTGCAGCTCTGGGTGTAAGAAGTTCAAACACTGAATACTGAATGTGTCCTCTGATGTTGAAAACCTCTTGATAGTAAGTGAGCAGAATATAACAAACTGCAATTGCCCTATTATAATGTCCATACCCTTAAAATGAGGCTGACATTCTTAATGTTAAAACTCAGACATTGATTTATTTCAAATCCAGTTGGAATGTAGTACAAAAATTTTGTCTCACTCGATAGTGATGCAAACTAGATTTCTAGCTGTAGCTAGAGAGTCTGGTACATTTCAGAAATAAACACAGCCAAGATCCTCTGATTTCCACCAAAACAAGTAATGTGAACAACCACAGATGTATTCCTGTAGCGTATCAGAAGGGAGGACCCTCTAAATTCGGCACTATCTCTTCGATCTCTTTTAATATTTTTCACAGAAAAGTTTCCATGAACATCTTTCACTCCAGTGACTGTCAATGTCTTGCTCCGAAATTCTCACTGTGATACAATGTTCAAAAGTATGTTTTTGAAAACTGGGACATTAAAAATTTGCAAAGATGGAAATACGGCGAGCCCTCGAGTCGTAACCGTCGAGATTCTGAAGCTTGTATCCAGAGAAGTGCACAAAAGATATGAGATGAGATGCTCTTTGGTGAAATGTCGAATACTGGGACTAAATTACTTAGAAACTTTACACTATATTCTAATTTACTTTAGTGTAATTGATTTCTTAAATCTGATTGGCCAGAAGGTGTGAGTTAATTTTAAATAGCATATCTCAGTCTTTAGGTCCAGCTGTAACATGACTGATAGGTTTAAAATGAATGTGCTCTTTTTGTTTCTGTAGGAACTGGTCATTCACCGGGATGCAACAAAAACTGAATAATAAATTAAATGATATCTTGAAGTTTTTTTTAGGAGACGTCTGTGTAAAGGAGTGTCAGGTGTAAACCTTCCGAGCATAGAAAAGTGTTCAGGATAGAGACGTTCCCAATTTATAATCATTTAATTATTGTTTAGTGTTATTCCTTACAACTAATATCTGACTGTTTGTCCCACTTTGTGTACGTAAACCTGATCTTCTGTAACTGAATGACTTTGATGTTAGACTCTGAGGATCGTATTATAGAGATTTTAGGGTATTATTGTTTTCTCTTAACATTTTGTGATGTGATAAAGAAAAATTTAAAATGCTGGACATTATCTATTGCTTTTAATGCTTTAATCTAAAATTTGATGTGCACAAAACACACTGTACAAAGAATATAGAGTTTGTAACAATTATTGAGTTTTACTGATAATTAGTGAGTCAACATGGCTGAACACGACCTATTTCCGATGTAAATATAAACTATAAACGGTGTTAACTAAAATCTGTTCTTGATGGGATGGAAAGTAGATACATTTAATTATCAGGAAGACATGGTGTGTTATACTGTTTTCACAGTAAGCTTCTTTGTATTATAGTCCAACTTTCATTACTGACATTAGTTTAAAAATTCTTAATTTAAAAATTTTTGACCTTGAGCATGCCTGTACATGGGTATTTGAGATATAGCCGTTTACTAAGAACAGATTAATAAAACATTCAGAAACAAACACCATCTGCTGTCTTGTCTCATCCAATAAGCATCAGTAAGTTTATTCTGTGCAGATAAATGGAAGTCACGGACACAGGGACATCTGAACCTCCATGCCTTTTTATATATTTATTATAACTTAATATTTACCAAGTAACACAAGTAATACAATTTCTTGAGTATATTATGGATTAAACCCCTACGGTTTAATAAATAAATAAATAAAAATTCATGATATTAACTTTTGGCTAGACAAAAAGTTTTGGGTAAAATATTAAAATATTAAAAATTAAAAGTAAAATTGACCTAATATTAGGTAAAAAAAAAAAAAACTAGCTCTAACTGGACAGGGTCACACAACAATAAAGGCAGCTTTACACTATACAGTATGATATCTGACCTGATTTTGCTGTTGAATGTAAAATGGCGCAAAATCTTCGGTCGCAAGTTGAGATTAGCAGACTGTGAAGTAATCGCGGACGACAGATCGAGTGCCACTGCGATAGACAGTAGACGACAAAGTAACAGTGTTAATAACTCTTGATTAAAGAACGTGACCACTGCGATGAGAATCTAAAATCCTCCGATATGAGGACGCAATAAGATGAGACGGTGTCCTGAAATACAGTAGCGATAGTGGTTGTAAACTAAACACGTTGGATTTAAAAGAAGAGTGATTTGTTGAATTGGCGAAGCAGCAAGAACATATCAAAAAGAGGCAAAAAGGGACACGTCACAAAGGGAACCAGTTTATGGATTCCAGCTTCCAGGTATGTAGATAGATCATTTGCATGCAAACGCTCTGTGCATCGAGTTTATTTACTATTATGACAACACGAAACTATTTCATGCTTTCCAGTCGAAGAGCTACGAATCTGTGCTGCATCGCTGCACGCACACTCGGTATGGCAGAAACTAGTCATTATATTTAGGATCATCATCATATATTCTGACAGGAAGAACACGTCATCGCACAGTCTGTTAAGCATCAAGGTTAAGCATTAAAAAAAGACCCTACACATGAAAATCCTGCTTAACTAATCTCTTCCATAGTCTCATTTCTCTGTTACTAACACAAAGACAGAACATTGTTTGTACAATAATATCTTCCTTTTTTTTATTTGATCCTTTATGCATGCTTGATAGTACTGAAAATGCTCCTTTTCATATACGTTTGTTGTCACATTGCTGATTTGTTTTGTTTTTAATAACTTTCTTTTCATCTGGACCTCTCTAGCCTCTGTACAAGCTTATGACAAGTCTCTAGATGCCTTGTATCACTGTGCCGTCAACTATGTTTTTTGGCCCTGACAGAGAGCATCTGTTAAAAGACATAATGTAAATATTAACCTTAACTCATTTTTGGTTTAAGTGACTACACCATGTGATTTCTAAAAATAATTTTAGTCCCCGGTTAGTGTTTTCCCTTCACCTACAGAGCTTCTTGTTTCCAGGTTGTTTATGTTGTTTTAGTATTTTGTGTCTTATTTTCCCAAATACTCAGGAGTAGTGGAGTTTAAAACCCAAGATGATATTATAACCCAGCCCATCTTGTCACAGCACTCCATTTGCTTACACTAATGTACTCTAACATACACTATATGGCCAAATGTTTGTGTTCACCTAGAACATCACACCCATATGTGGTTCTTCCACAAAATGCTGACACAAAGTTGGAAACACACAATTGTACAGGAGGTCTTTGTGTGCTGTAGTTTTTTTTTCCCTTTACTGGAGCTAAAAAAAAGGGGGGCGGGCACACAGTGGCTTAGTGGTTAGCACATTCGCCTCACACCTCCAGGGTTGGGGGTTCGATTCCCGCCTCCGCCTTGTGTGTGTGGAGTTTGCATGTTCTCCCTGTGCCTCGGGGGTTTCCTCTGGGTACTCCGGTCCCCCCGGTCCAAAGACATGCATGGTAGGTTGATTGGCATCTCTGGCAAATTGTCTGTAGTGTGTGATTGCACGAGTGAATGAGAGTGTGTGTGCGCCCTGTGATGGGTTGGCACTCCGTCCAGGGTGTATCCTGCCTTGATGCCTGAGGATACACCCTGGACGGAGTGCCGACCCATCACACACTACTGAGGCCGCGAGGTAGTTCGGATAAAAGGTAGAAAATGAATGAATGAATGGAGCTAAAAGGCCCAAACCTGTTCCAGCATGACAATGCTCCTGTGCACAGTATGTGAGTATGGTTTGTCAAGGTTTGAGTTTCCTGCACAAAGTCCTGACCTCATGTCCTTTGGAATTTATTGGAATGTCGACTTCACCCCAGACTTCCTCACCCGACATCTGTGTGTATGTACAACATAATGTATGTATAACCACAAATCCACACAACCACACTCCAACATTTAGTGGAAAGCCTTCACAAAAGACCTGAGGTCATTACAACAGCAAAGGAAGTCAATGTAGAAACACATGATCAATATGTCGTGATTGTGATTGCTGGTGACTACAAACGTTTATATTCATATAGTGTATATTTGTAATGTAGGTCAATTTTAAAGCACACAACACACACACTCACAGATTTCACTTAACTTTTTCCATCTTATACTACAACAGCAATCATAATCTCTCTAATCAATACATTTACAATATTTCAAAACATCTGAAATTAGCACAACACTTAACATAACCATTTATGTCACAGGGACACACAGAATATAAATTCATTGAACCAAATCACATTTTGCCTGGAACAAAAAAACAATACGCTTACATGAAATCCTTAGACACTTATGTTCGATTCTCTCCATGCTCTCCTGTGTATCCTGGTCAACTGAGCATCCCATCATGCATTTAGCTATGTGACCGAGGGGTTGGTCCAAGATGGTGGTGATCCATCCATACAAACGTTGCTCGGGCAAGCAAACAACGTGACAAACACATGCTTGCATGCACCCCTATCTAGAGTGTGCAGAGGGGTCTGTGCAAACCATGCTACACTGGCAAGGAGTCAGGAGTACATCGCCTTACGGTTCCAACACCACCACAAACAGGACACTTAAAAAATTACATTCTGTTTTTTTTTTTTGAACACTTAGCTTTTTGTTTCAACCTTTCAGTGCACACACATTGCATATGCTGAATTTCCTCACTCTAACAACATGCACAAGCAGACAAAAACATTGCATCCCTGCTGAGATAAGAAGAGAAGACTGAGCATTTTTAACTTATATACCGTACACACTCCTCCTCTTCGGACATTTTTTGTTATTTATTTCATACAGCTTCTGTTTTTGCATATTCATCTTGCTGTAAGTTTTGTAGACAGCCTCGGTACGCGTCAGCAATAAGTACACACATTCCTACCTTGTTCACTGATACTGTAGCTTTGACATAAAGCATTTAAACTTAAATACACTACGGTCAACATAGTCATGATAATATTCTATAAACACCACATTCATAACGATTTATAAATACATTGACAACATGCT
Organism: Tachysurus fulvidraco; assembly: GCF_022655615.1. Taxonomy (NCBI): domain Eukaryota; kingdom Metazoa; phylum Chordata; class Actinopteri; order Siluriformes; family Bagridae; genus Tachysurus; species Tachysurus fulvidraco. The sequence goes on from NC_062541.1 coordinate 12,353,079, forward strand.
ATAGTACATTTATAAGGCATTATACATATGCATGTTATAGCAATGTTTCATATGCATTAGGCACGATAAGAAATGTAAACAAAACACTACATTATTATTACTGTGTTTAAGCATTCTAGCATTAAGCAAGAAGTAACAAAAAATAGGCTCACGGTCAATTATCAGTTTTTGACTTGAATGAAAAGATACATGCATGTACGGTTTTGTGAGGAAAGTGAGCCAGCTTTGAAAAGTGTTTATACTGCAACATGTTTGAATCAGACAGTGGTGATTAATTTTCTATAACAGCAGCTTAGACAGAAGTTCCAGCTGTAACATAAATCACATAAATCGTATTATTAATGTGCTTGCTCTAATACATAGATCATATACACGGATGTGTAAAGCAGATGCTCCACATATTGTAAGGCTAATGATAAAGTTTTTAGTTCTTTTGCTATACTTGTAGTGTTTTGTAACAACACAAGAAAATGTACAGTATAATCGCTGATATGGTGAAGGTTTAGCTAACATTTTCTAGAAGGGGTCTTAGAAGAGAATAGTCTTCAGGACAGAGCGCTTGGTGTTTTCTGGTCTCTTAGTCACAAATCAAGCTGAGGTTTTTTTTTTGGTCCATTAACTCCAAGAGATAGAATATAGGAAAGACTGATTGCTGTTTATCGTTGTGGTATAAGTGGAATAAAACTTCATAAGATGCCGTAAAATGAAAATAATCCCCTTCACAAATGCTGCATAATTATATATATATATATATATATATATATATATATATATATATATATATATATATATATATATATATATATAATTTTCATATAACAGCACCGATTGTTGTGTGTTATTTCTTAATAAACCTGCAGAATTTATATTATTATAAATTATTTCTCACTGTTCTACTAAACCTAGCTGCATCAGGCTTATTAAAAATAGCAATAAAACCCTGACTAATAAATAGTCAGATATGTTGGAGCTATTAAGAGCCATAGAGCTATGAGCAGAGAATTATAATATTATTATAAAGGAAATTGAGTTTCTGTGTTCTTAGTGTAACAAACTGCACTATATATATATATGCATGGTGCTGTCTATTATGAATAACAAATATTGATATAAAGTGTAAAGCATTTTCAGAAATAATTATGACTTGTATAATGCCTTAGGAATGCATGATTGTGTTAGGTGATCACAGTTCATTACATATGTATAGATCCGTTCGCAGAAAGTACCAAACAAATTATTATCTCTAGTAGATTAATGGTACAGCTCCTCTAGGTGGATGGAAAGATCTGAGTGATTAGCAACTTATATCTAAAATTCCTTACAAATGAGTGTCATTGTAAATAAAAGCCATACAGTATGTCATGGTATTTGTAGCCATAAAATACTGAGATGGAGTTACTGTTCGGTGTAAAGTACTCGCATAACTTTAGTTACTTCTATGATATTCTGCTAACTGAGCACAATAAAGCATTTTTATCTCTGACTGAAGACGATGCCTTCCATTACTGTCGGTAAAGTGCAATGAGAAACCAGCCATACAATAAAGAACAAATGCTATCACAAGTGCAGATGTGGAAAAAACCGAGGGTAATATGATGTGAGTTCTTCTGGTTCAATGTCCTTGTGTCTACTTGACTTGCTGGCTGCATGGCTGAGAAAGAGGGTTCAATTATAGGTCAGTCTAATAGAAGACTATCCACAGTTCAATGTGTAGTGACCCAGTCTGACCCTGCAGGTATTAGTAGCCTTGTCTCAGACTGTGCTGCACAAAACGTGATTTCTATCAGAAAGTGAAGAGCAATAGAGTAATTCCATGTGGTGAATTTACACTGTAAAACATGAGAGCCCTATTAAGTTCTGTGAATTTCTCTTTAGCTCAAGTTTATAAGTTTTCAAATATTGAACTTAATGTACCATTGTTTTGACCACTTGTGGGAGATGTGGTAGTGGTTAAGGTGTTGGGCTACCAATCGGGAAGGTTGTGAGTTCAATTCCTACATCCACCAATCTGCCACTGCTGGGCCCCTGAGCAAGGCCCTTAACCCTCAATTGCTCAGTTGTATAGAAAAATAAATAAATGTAAGTCGTTCTGAATAAGGGCGTCTGCTAAATGCTGTAAATGTAAATGTAAATAAAGCTTACAGAGTTTAATCTGGTTTTTAATGCAGAAGGTGAACTTTTTTTAAGTTAAGTTGAACTATCTTGAACTTCCACATTAAAACATTACATATTTTATTATGTATGTTTTATTAGAGAATGTCCATGTTTTTTCTCTCTTTACCCTAACTGTCTAGATCAGATTTCAAAGCTGTTATATAGAAACAATAAATTGGGACAAAAAGTTGGCGTCTAAACACTAGAGCTTAAAAAACTTTTAAATTCAGCAAAAGAATGCTGTAGAAAGAATTTCACAGTTAATGATTTTATTTGCAGTCCTCTACACTCTAGACATTTCTCAAGAAAGTGTGTGTAACTGTACTGGGTAATTATTATGGGTAAAAAAAAAAAAAAAGGAAGCATGTCAGATTTAAAACTAAAGCTATGGTTCACAAACCAGACGTTCCACATTTTTGCTCTGTTCCTGTGCTGTAGGTGTTGAGATAGAGGAATAACGTTATCTGCTATACAAGTCATTAGGACTTCGAGAACCACTGAACTAGTACACTAAAATGCCAGACAGGTTTTAGCTATTAAAGAGAAAAATGTTCGAAAAATAACTATGATTGTTAGAAAAACAGGATACCTACTGTAGATGCTACTAAAATGCCTGACTTGTTCTAGATATTTGGAGGGAATTACAGCATAACTGGATATATATTTTGAGAGATGGTTGATAACTAGAAACACGGTGGCATTGAAGTTTAATTTAATACAACACAAAAGCAGCAAAATGAACTGGAACATCCTGTGGCTGGCTATACAGACAGAAATAAAGACACATTCTGTTGATATTACCTCAAAGAATGACCTGCTGTATAATACTTAATCTACCCTTGATAACTGTAAACCTTTAAAATAGACAGACTAATAATATATGTACATAGATGTAGTAAAAGTTCAGCACAGTTCACAAAGTTACCAGAGAAACAGAACAAAGGTTCTTAATCGACTGTGCAAGCAAAGATCTTTTGAGGCTGTAGGACATGAAACCATTTGAGGTTCATGATACATGATTAAGTGACAGTTGTTTGTCGAAACACAACATTTATTCCACAAGGTTCCAAAGACCAGCGAGTGTAGACAAGCTCTTTTTTTCACTCCCACAGGAACATGTGGCACTGCAAACCAGGATGTCAATAATGTGATGTCCAGTGCTGGTTCATTAGTGAGACGATTACATGAGCACCAAAGACATACTCTCTATCTTAGTTTAGGTTGTTTAAAGTTTAGCATCTGTTCGCTCAATAGTTCCAACACAGTTCATGACTTCATCTATGACTTTCTAAGATAGCCAATAGTTAAAAAATAATCAGACGTTTCCCCTATCTCTGGAAGAAAGTGATGAACTCCAGTTAAGTCTCAGTATCTGGGAAGAAAAAATAGATTTTTTTGAAGTGCCCAGGACTGGAAGAGTTTAAATAAGAGTCTGTAGGATTGTCTTCGATAGTGGTTTTAAGAAGAGGAAGACATGTCCATATGCTCACAATGAAATGAAAAGCTGGAGCACTTGGAATAAGTTGTAAGCTTTCACCACAGGAAGAGTACAAGTTCATGTACAGTGAATTCTTCCAGTAGTTCATATAGATAAGTGCCATTTTATTGCTCATACTAAAGCATTTTAGCATTAAGACAACTTTGATGATCTTGAGACAGTGGCATTGTGTGGATTATTCTCCATTCAGACATCCAGAATCAGTTTCTCAATGTGATTTCATTAGAGACGACTCGACTCTATGTAATTTTTACTATTTATTGGCCATAGACAGAAGTCGAGAGTTATTGTGCAGAAAATGCTTTTGTTGAAGGATTAACAATTAAATGTAAAGAGTGAACAATGGTTTGGAAAAACGTCATCCAGAAACTGAGATATTTCTATAGGACAAGAACAGGCACAAACAATGGCCATGACTGCTTTCTTCAGGTACGTATAGGAGAAGGTAGAAACGGCTGCAATAAGGATAAGCCACGTCTAATAAGATATCCTTCAGAACTGACAGCAGAAACAGCTGAATGGATAGAAGATAGCAGCTGGGGACTGACGTGACTGTCAATCTGCCTACGGTACAAAATGTCCAAAATGTCTGACAGCAGATACCAAATCAACATCTAAATGATTTTAACTTATTATTTACAACATATACATATTCTACATGATTACATTTACAGTATGCATTTTCTCACAGGCTGTATCATGCTGTTGTGGAATTGACTTATCCATCTTTGCTTATTCTCCATATGTGTTATTCCCTTTGAAAGCATCCTGTAGAAGCTGGAATCAAAATCATTTGTGTCTCTGCTTCCAAGATATTTTCTCCAAACAACAACTGTACTTTAGCTTGATTAGAGTGCTACATGATTTGTTGACTTTTTTTCAAGGCTACATATTACTCCTTTAATAGATTGGAGCCTTTGGTTGAATTAAAAAAATAATAATAATATTTTGACGATACGTCTTTCACACCAATAGAGAAAATTCTTGAAATTCTCCCGCTGAATGATTGTGTCTTTGGTGACTCGAATAACTCTGTGAAATTCAATAAGGTTTCCAGTGACTTCAAAACCTTGAGAAATTTGGACAACCGAATTATGAGTGTTAAACACCCAGAGAAAAAAGACTACTGTCAATAACAGCAGTAAATTCTTTAGGACTGAGGCTCATGTGTATACAGTTAAGACTTCCGAATAACTCGGAGAGCTTTGTAGAAGCAAGTTCCAGATCGTTATGCATGCTGATGACGTTTTTAGAGTTCTTAACTGAACAGCTCTTTTGCCTCTGTCTGTGAGTCATCTTAAGTGCAGTAAGCTTTTGTTTTTAGTATTTCCCATGAATTTAAAATGTCTCAATTAAGTTTTTGTTTAACCACTGAATTTACTGTGTGTGTTAAAACACAGAATTTAAGTACTATCACGATCGACATTCTGCAAATCATGTAAAGAGTGAGGACTGCACTGAGGGGTCGTACGGCCTGTTGACTTTACTGAGATTGAAGCTGGCAAAGATCGCGCAATCATCTGTGAATAAGGGTGATACGTTCAGCGAGTCTGGTTTTGGTCCAAATAAATGTAGCTAATTGGAAAGAAGATGAAGTCCAGTGAGATTTTAATTGCTTTCTTGTAGCAGGTTAGGAGTATAAATGTATATATAAGAATCAAGGCAGTATAAATGCAGTGCACTTCAGTAATAATTATCGATGCAGCTCAAACAAAGTGTTTGTTTCGCTAGCTGTTGCTATGCGAACAATGAAGTGAATAAATACAAAGACCTCATGTATACCTTTAAAACATCAGAGCCCATGGAATTAGCTCACACATTTTATTGTTTTTATTCCCCATATCTGCAATTATTACTCTTCTTTACTCTTTTTCCTTAAATATAGTCATTTATAGTAACTATATTAAACACAGCAATTTACTGGATACATACAGAAGGACTTTTCATTGCCATGCAATCTTATATTGACATCAGTCATTGGAACTTACCGCTTTTCTCATTTTTTTCCCCAGTGTACCTCTCTGCTTGTGGTATTACTGACATTTTGAGTGTATAATTTTACTTACCACCTTGTGTCGCTAAAGCAGGTAAACAGGTTATGTATGTTATATATAAATAAGACAACTCTTTCTCTCAAAATGATCCGGTTTCGCACTTACCTGCATTTAAAGAAACCCCTAGAGTTTAAAAGGTTTGTATTGAGTGACTCGATTCAGGGCTGCACAGTGCCAATATCAATGCTAATGCTTTTAACACAAACACAAGTTGCTGGTTTGAAGATGGCAAGAGAGACTGTACATGCAAACAACATTAGCAAGTTACAATGTCCAAACAAAGCAATGAAAAAAAAAATGAATTCAAACTGAAGGTATGGACCACACCAACAACACAAGACAAAAAATGCAAAATAAAGTGAAAAAAAACCCAACAAAAAAAAAACCCAAAAACAAACAAACAAAAAAGAGCATACCACAAATTTACCATAAAAGAGTAACAAAGTTTGCACTCACAGATAGAAAACTTGTTGTTGTTGTCTTTGCCAGGAAATAATTTTACTCCTCTAGACTTAAAATCTACGGACCTTTTCACTAGTTCAAGAGGAAGAAAACAAACAAACAAACAAACAAACAAACAAAAAAAAAAACAAAATCAGGTGAAACAGGTCACAAATTAATTTGTCAGCATTAAGGAAAGAAAGTGTCATCAAGCTTATGAAAAGCAAAAAATAAATAAAATAAATTAAAAAATAAAACAGCAGTAAACTTCCCAATGTGCTGTGCAAATGGAAATCAAAGCAAGAGTGTGCTGAAATGAAAGGGAAGGGAGAGAGAAGATTAATAAAGAAGGAGCAGGACAGGACTTCTGTTCATTTGTCAACCTTGAAATTGACGGAGGGGTTTCGAATTGTATGGCCACATCATCTTATACATCAGACATGGCTTTGGGTGTCTAAATGGTCTTTAGGGCCATAAGTCATCCGTCAAAGCTGTCCCACTGATTAAATAAACAACACACACACACACACACACACACACACACACACACACACACACACACACACACACACACACACACACACACGCAAACGCGCGCAGCCAATTCTGTCTCAGTCTGTCTTTCTCTGTCTCACTCATATGCATGCTAACACAAACAGTGAAATAAAAGTTTTTGTGAGCCAGTGAATTAGCCCATCATTTGAGGGGTGACACAGAAGTCCTGTTAGAAATACCAGGAATAATAATAATAATAATAATAATAATAATAATAATAATAATAATAATAATAATAATAATAATAATAATAATAATAATCAGAGCATTTGAAAACATTCACATTTTCAGAAATGCTTTCTCTTTCAGACTTGATGCATGTAATAAAATTCTACAATACATCTACAGTGCATTTAACATAACAGATGTAAAGTGACATTTGTTGCAATGCAACCAATGTCATCAGATTTGTAAATGAAGCGACAGTGTGGCAAATATATGAGCAACTCAAAAGCTGTCAAAGGGACAAACATTCAAGCTCTAGTCTTTAACAGATACTGTGTATTATCACACGGTTCATATCTTCTGGTTTAACGAGCATCGTCTTTTTAATTAAAACGATCTTCTGTCCAATCCGAATTTTTATTTTTTAAACACAAGCCTTAAATAGGATTCTTGGGGTAAACTTCAATGCGAGTCCCTTGAACTGAATGACGACAGAAGACAATAAGAGAGAATGAGTGCTTTCCGTCATCATGTGTGTGAGAGCAAGAGGGGAATGAGAGAGGAGAAGAGAGAAGGCACCTATAAAGCACACAAGGGTACAAAAGGCACAGTCACCAAGCTTCTGAAGCACACTCCTGTTTTATACTTTTAGTATTCACCCTCCATCTTCCACTGAAGATATGCTTCTCAAACCAAGCGTGCTACCTTTTTTTTTTCAAATGGAGATAGAAATCAGAAATAGGATGTTTGCCCACCCTTACATAATGACATTTGGCACATTAAAAGCATTGATTACGAAGCTAACAAATTAACCAGCAATACACTAAATGTGTAATAAAATAATTTCACACTTCATTTTCTGTACATTAAAGTGTGCTTACTGTATAGAACTTGAAGAACTCCTAAAAAAACACTGACACATAAAAATACACCAGTCTCTCGTCTGAATCCACCAGAAATTCACAATTCACTTCACAATTCAGTTCAATTCAATCACCTTCCTGTTAAACTCTGTTTCCCTGTTAACTCTCATGTAACAGTTCATTCATGTATATTTGTATGATTTGACTATTGCAGTAAGTATTTATTTATTTGTTTGTTTGTTTATTTATTTATAAATAAATAAATCAGGATTGCCCATTTTGTCAGAATTATTGAGTGGGGAATGTATTCATATAGTCATATAATAAACAATTCAGTGCACTATCCACATATTTATAAGTGTAGCTTTAGACAGAAACTGTATTAATTCAGAATGCACAATATATTCAATTTAGACTTCCTATGTTGGGACCATTGGATTACCAGTGTTAATTACCAGATCTCCATTCAACATTCTGCTGCTTATGCACAAAGTCCAAATATTATCAATGAGGTGTTAAAGTGAAAACGTAAACATGCTATCAACTGAATTTCAAATGAAAACTAAGAATGAGATATTCTGAGATACATGTGCATGTGCTTCAAATAGTTGAGTATGAACTGATTAAATCCTATCTTTCTTGCTATGAACTAGTGCCATGCAGACATCAAGAATAGAATCATAACTGACACTGAAGAAAACCCATCAAATAGTAAAACACAGCGTTCCAAGAAAGATTAGTTAATTTTGTGCCACATATTGGCAAGATTGAGCTTTGTGCTATCATTTGCTTATAAAAAAATATGATTTGTACTTCTACAGTGGAATGAATACCTTAAACTGGTTTCTAATAACATTATCCTAATAATTCCACCCACAGCACGTTATCACAATGCAATGCTTTGCGATAAAGGCCGGATATATTCATATAATAGTTTATATAAAAGTACATTGCTCATGCAATTGGAAAATGTATATAAATTATGAGCAGTAACCATAATTGTGATGGTCCATGTGGGAGGAGATGTTAATGCTTAATGGTTTACTTTACTTTACTTTAATTACTATGACCAGAGAATTTCAGGTTTCATTTTAACCAGCATTATGGGTAAACTATATTCCAAAAATCAGGAACTATATTTAAAGCAGTCAGATAATTGTAAGTGCTTATGCATCCATAATGCAAAGCCACCAGTTCTACTTGTCAATCTCCACCAGTTCTACTTGTCTAGTTCTCGCTTATTGACCACTGTTTTAGAAATATCATGGAAAAATGTCTCTAAAATACATCAATCCTAGCACACAAGCCACACTTCAACATCTGCTCCTTCATCCAATCATCCACAAGCCGATCATGTGGCAGCAGAACAATGCACACAATCACTCAGTTATGCCTCAGATAATGTTCACATTAAACACCAGAATGAGAGAAACCTGTGATTTCAGTGGCTTTGTCTGTGGCTTTGTTACATAGGTTGGGTAATTCAGAAAATGCTGATCTCCTTCTACTGTCATGTTCAACGGACTACTCAGAATGGTGTGGAAAAAAATATATATACAGTGTATATACATAATATATACAGTACGAATTTCAGATCGCTAGCCGGAAACGCCTGAGGCCAGACTGGTTCATGCTGACAGGAACGCAATGGTAACTCTAATAAGCACTCTTTACAAATGTGGTGAACAAAATAGCATCTCAGAGTGCACAAGGTGAACCTTAAGGTTCTACTCATGAAAGCCAAGAACAGGAATCTGAGACAACAGTTCGTACAGGCTCATTGACTCTTAAAGATATGTTCCCAACACCCGGTGGACACAAAACCATGAAGAACTGAAGCAGTCTTGACATCAGAATGGGTCCTACTTAGTATTAGTATGGTATAATGAAATAAAATAAAGTCTCTATTTCTTTCTTTTCCCATAAAAGTGGACCTTGGTGGTTAAAATAAATGCTATATTAAAACAAAGCCGTATTAATAAAAATGTCAATTACTCAAAAAAATTGAGATATCGGGGAACTGATTTAAATAAAAAGACATCATCAGTACTGGAGAAGTTACACTCTACTTAAATTAACAATCATATATTATGGAGAAGTGCCAAAAATAATAAAAACAATAAGTTGAAATTCTTGAACATTCCCAAGCAAAAACAAACCATAACAAAACAATATATATATATATAAAGGTTAAATAGTAAAACTATATTGTATTATGTAGTGCACATCTACTGGATGCCCTGTGGGGTAGGCCATTTCCATAAAAAACAAAAACAAATGAGAAAGCAAATATTTTAGGTTAGCAGAAAATGATACTAAATGAATTCATTAAAAAAAGTTAATTTTTATTTAATGACAGCACACACTATTTAAAAGTCAAAGAAAAATTGCTATTGCTCGTCTTCAACACCTATGAAAAGCAATGGCTTGGCAAACTTGTCAAACAATGGTGTTGGAACACATCTGTTCTGAACACACTGTGTAGTCTATTCTTATATGGTAGAGAAAAGTGTATGCTTTTATTTGGCAGGTTCTGTAAAAATCCAGCTATGTTATTTGGCTATGCTGTTAATGGGAACTTTAGCATAATATACTGCAGTCCTATCATGCCAATGAACAGGTGTCCCAACTAGTTAGTTAGTTATGTTACAGTATATGATCTAAAGTAGATACAGTTTATTTTAAACCTTGGGAGTCTGGAGTTTTTCCTCATGATTTATGCTTTGGAAATTGTATAGGTTTTAAAATATTTCTCTGTATATTATATGCCACACTACATACTATACTATACTACACTACATTATACTACATTGAAGTAGACTACTGTATAATATACTGCACTAAACTATATTATAATACACTGTATTATATACAACTCTATACTAAATTATACTACATATTATATTATACTGTGCTAGACTGTGTTATACTACACTATTATTATATACAGTACAAAGTTATTGTTTTCTGCACTATACAAAACTATCCTATACTATACTATGCTACTGTGTACTATACTATACAGTACTATAGTGACTTCTTCACATTTCGGAGGTTGGGGTCAGAGCTATGATACAGCAACGGTGGCATAATGGCAGTGCTGGGGCTTGAACCACGACCCTCAGAACAACAACCCCCGAGCCCTAACCACTTGAGCCACCATTGTAAAATTGATATTAATGTTCAATTTACTTAAACTGTAGCTCTTCATGGAACATTTATTCATGCACTTGGGACCACCTACTAAATGTGCATGCAGTTTAAATGCCGCTGTCAAATAAAAGCGATCAACCATAAATACGCCTCAAGAGGGAAAAAAAATCAGTGTGATAATAATATAATAATAATGATAAAGATAAATATATTAATAATGCTGGTAGAAAAAAAATTATCATATGAAGGGTGTTAATGTGCTCATTCTGTATCGCTTATCTTATACAGGGTCGCAGGGTACTGGAACCTTTCCTATTTTTAGGGCATTGAAAAGAAAATGCTGTGTACAGAATACAGTATGCGACTTTGTATAAAAAGTATAAGTAATTAAACGGTTCTCCTTTTGTTCCTGTCAACTGCATCTGTAATCACAGAAGAAAATGTAAACAATCCTGTTTAAACTGCAGTTTTCTGTTAGATGTGAAATGAATGCGTTTGTGACACATTTGCTATGAACAGGGCTTAAGATGTGCAAGACACAAGCAGCCCAATGGAGTAGCAGTATTAAAGTGCATAGTTCGCCTAAATAGTTTTTTTCACCTAGATCCTGAACCTGTTTCATATTGTTACACATTTTTTTTTATCATAAATAAGCAAATTTGTGTCTGCCATGTGCAGATAAGATACAAGCAGAGGTTTATTTTGCAGGAATGAAAGGGCAAAGCAACATTTTGCCTCAAAAACTAAACCGGGAAAAGCAAGGAGCAATACAAGAGGCTTAGTAACATCAGTGTCAAAAGGTATGAGAGAGACAGCAGAGATTTGGAGTGAGTTACTTTAGTGTGCTTGATAAGATCGGTCAAGTGATGTTCGTTTGGTCTAGACTCAAGTCTGTAGCTTCAATGGTAAATGTAACGCTATGAAAAATAATATATACTCCAGCACACAATGCCTGAACACTGAACACTCACTATTTTTACATACCACCTAATAATCTGTCTGAAGGCACACTCGGATTAAAAAGCCTTCATGTAAAGACCTCGATTGATCCTATTGAGCTCATACTGAATTACTGAGAGCGCATTAAAAGCGGCGATGTGGATATAAATCTCGTAAAGAAGAAAAAAAAAATACAGGCATGCAAACATAAATTCATATATTTTCTCAGTTAGATTCAAAGCTTGTGCTCGATGTGAACCTGACATTCTGCACGTTTTACTCAGAATGTATGTAATGCACATTAATTTTTTTTTTCTTAATTTGACTCAGATTTCAATATTTAAAAGATGCGTTTAAATTCTGTAGTCATTTAGAAATCTGCAACCATGTTCTTGATCCGAATTCATCTGGGTTATACAAAAGGGAACATGTACGGTAACATACCAACTGATGCTAATGAGTCTGATACAGAAAAGAATATACGGTGAGGCTCAATTACAATTTCTTCTCCCCTTTTTTCTGTGATCTGCCCCCCAAATGCTTTAGCATGCTTTATAAGGTAAAAAATGCACACACAAACTTTGTCAAGCAGAATGGTGGCCTAATTGTGGCTGAAAATGGCTCAAAACGTCTAGAGACAGATGTCCATCTGCGGTTCTTCTGGTTAAGTAGTATTTGAAAGAGTTTGTATGTAACGTGTTGTAGCAGAAAAAAACTGCCTGGTTTCACTTTGGGTGTGTTATATGAAATCTAGCTAAATCAGCTCATCATTAAACAGGACACTTTAAATGAAACAGTAAGAAGAGGTGATAAATTGACAAAAGATCAATAAGAACATTAATGCTCTCAGGCTTATGTGGAGCATTACTTCATATAAAAGCTTCTTTAAAGTCAGTTTTAAGTGAAGACTTGGATAAACCTCTTTAGCTCAAATCATCTGAGGCACTCTGGAGCTAATGGCAGCTATTAGGGTTTCACATATGCTTCACCCCAGGGAGTGTTTATGCTTAACATGTAGTATGGAGAGACGGAGGCTTACTACGGTATTAAATTATAGATGATGAGTGAACTCTGCTTCATTACATAAGCTGTTTACACTGTGAGGGCGGCATCTAACATTGACTTTAGTCTCCATGTAAATGAAAACAGTGGTGTTCAGTGCACGGCTTTTCTGACCCTGCTCTGAAGACATCCTACTGGCTCATTATTCACGCTGTCCAAGTGTCAGAATAACAGTAAAGTTTTTTTCTATTTGTTCTACTGGCATAATTAATTAGTAATTATACATGTATTAATTATTTACATTTTAATATTAACCATTATTACAAATTTCTGATTCTGTTTTCTAATTTGGATAAAATAAACATAATACTGTAAAAAAAAAAAAAGACAAATTTAAATAATGCAACTCAAAACTAACCTATTAATAGTTTACCAGTATGTACAAAGCTACAGGAATTTGTGCACGTTTATTTATAAAAATACAAAATATTTAAAATACCGTTCTTTAAAAGCTTTAATTTCCTATTCATTGTTTAATCCATTTCAATTAATTTTTTCATTTAACTTTGGGGCCATTAATGGCACTCGTAATGGCAAGCCACATACCTAAATAAATGTTAAGTACTAAATTAATAAATTAATTAAATGCCACAGTTGGCTCTCATCATGCTGACTGTAGCGGCGATTGTCCTCTGTGTGAAAAGACACCCACATCCTCAAACAGCTGCTAGCTATAATAATTCCCAGGGACTGGATATGTATGATTACTAATTTCTACACATTAAGGCAGGAGGATTGCAGGTGACATCTTGAGCATCTGCCAAATTAAAGAATTAAACGATTTTAAGTATTCATAAACTACAGGGAATAAAAGAGACAGCAACCGAGTCAGATAATAACTGGTTACTATATACCTGAACATTTTAGTGGTTGAACACCGAACAAACATGATAATGTTCTGAAGAATGGATTAGTAACATTTAATACATTTTTTTACATGGTACAGTTTTAAGATCACCTTCAAAACTTTCACTTTAAAGGCCACTATTATTGGTGATTGAGATGAAATTTTATGCTACATATTAATAAAATAAATTCAAAACCGGTAGTAACAGAGAGAGAGAGAGAGAGAGAGAGAGAGAGAGAGAGAGAGAGAGAGAGAGAGAGAGAGAGAGAGAGTGAGTGAGTGAGCAAGAAAACAGGCTACAAGGCAAATTAAAATGTAATGTTCATCTGAACAGATAATATATTTATTTATTCTCTTTTTTTTTTTTTTTTGCAGGACCCTCATAGATGATACCTGACCTTCATATGTGCTTGATGAACATCTCATAATCTATTTGATTCTTCATTCTTCTGGGAAGGGTTTCTACTAGATTTGGAGCAAGGCAGTTGGGATTTCTGATCATTCAGCCACAAGGGCATTAGTGAGGTCAGGCACTGTTGTTGTGTGAGGAGGCCTGTGGAGCAATCATAGTTCCAATTAATCCTCAAGGTGTTCAGTGGGGCTGAGGTCAGGGCCCTGTGCAGGCCACTCACGTTCTTCAACTCCAACCTTGACATCCGTGGAGCTTGTGTTGTACACAGGGGCCACAGGAGTATTGTCATGCTGGAACAGGTTTAGACCTTTTAGTTCCAGTGAAGGGAAATCAAAATGCTACAACACACAAAGACGTTCCATACGATTGTGTGTTTTCACATTTTTGGTGATGGTTAGGTGTCAACAAAGTTGGTAATATAGTGAAGATAAGAGTTAATTTAATAATGTTATATAATTTGTATTATAGTTAGTTGAACTACAGAAAGTGCAGGTGTGGTTCAGCATTTTTACATTTACCTTTACACTTTAAGTTCAGTCTCAGGATGGTAGAATACAGTAAGTGATTTGAGCTCTGTTATCAGACACAAAAAATGTAGTTTTGTATTTTACATTATATTTTAATGAGCTAGCTAAAGTTAACTGGAATAACTGTGACTCTCAGCCCTGGAGAACATGTAATAATCACACACTGTAATAATCACACACTGTGTAATTACCAAGGCTTTGTACAGAGTGTGTTTTTTTGGATATCTGCTGTTTACGATGTCACAGAATGGGGATAGTTACACCGTGGGATCTCTGATGCATCTGATAGTGTGGCGAGAATTATTATATTAGGGTCATTATTAAGTAGACCATACTACTTAGTATGCATTGTGCAGTTTGAAATGTAGACTTGAATTCTATCTAAATGTTTATAAAATCAGTATGTTACAAAACCTTTTTCTCCCAATAGTTTGCAATAACATTTTTTTAAGCTCTAACATCCCGTTGCTTCAAAATAAAGTTCATTATCACACAGGGCAGAGAAATCAAGCAGACAAACTTAATCTCCGTGATATTGTTGTTGCTCTTTTTTTGTGAGTTTTAATAATGATACTCTGGAACTTCATAGATTTTATGTATTAAGCTTTATAATTATGGGTAACAGTGAAAAGAAATGAATAAAAAAAATGAAGGTCTGTGTTGGAAGCTACTCCAGCGATTCATGGAGTAAACCAATATGGCATCAGTACAGCAATGGAAGGTATTAAAGCAATATCTGGTCTAAAGCATAGATATATGCATGTAATTTAAAAGAGGTCTTTAATTAATATTCCTGCAATATAAATACAATGTAAAATAAATATATTGCATAAAATCTAAACTAAGCACCAGTATTAATCAAAATAAAATTTTGTTATCCTGTTTTCCAAATGCACATTCCTCTTCTCTTAACTATATTCCTTTCCTATTATTTTCAGTGTAGTGAAAGTTTCAGTGAGTCTGTCTGTGTTTTCCTTTGTTTCTGTCTGTTGCCTTGCCCTGTTAATTGTTTGCTCCGCCCACTTCTTGTTTACCATGGACACTAATTGTACTCAATCTTTCCTTCAGGTGTGTTTTCTTTGTCTCTGATGGTCTCTGCTTTGTGATTGGTTCTTGTTCACTATATCTACTCTGTTTGTTCACTTCCCTGGTGTTAGTCGTTGTCGGTGTAGTATGTTGTCTAGTTCTTGTTCCCTGTTTTTGCCTGCCTATTTGTTGTTTATTTCTTGTTTTGATTTAGTAAAACTTTAAACTGCATTTGGATCCTCACTCACCTTTGTCTCACCGTGTCTCTTCGTGACAGTAGTTACATAATCATTCAAAATATTCACTGCATAATGACTGTAAGTGAATAACTGATCAATAAGCTAGAAGTATACTGGATAAAAATGGCAGTGGATCTGGCCAACAGTAAAGTCTGTTTCACTGGACCTAGCAGTATTTTTAATAAAAGAGATAATGATAATTATCTTGGATCAATTAACCCAGGACCCTTCAGCAGGCAATGCATCATTATTATTCAAACGCTGATATAAATTTCTGCTATGAATATATTACACATTAAGTACCACCTAATGACTCCATAATGTAAGAGAGTGCACTCACGCTATCAGTGCTAAATTATGCTACATCTATTAGGTATGAAACAACTTTTTAATTAATATAAATCAGTCAATCATCTATACTCTTCAGTCATCCTGATAAGAGAGTTTCTTTACACTAATTAAAACTCTGTGTAATTCTGTAGTTAAGAAAAAGAAAAACGGTCTGAAGCTACAGCTGATAGGGTTGGACACTAAATGGTAGATTTTGAGGAATTTTTGTTTCTTCAAAAATATTATAGACATTAGATTAGATAAAACGCCCAACAAAGCCTGGATTGGGCTGTTACATAGATAACATTCTTGGAAAGTATGAAAATACAGTATTTAATGAATATGTATTCAATAATAAAAGTTTGATCTCTAAATATTACAATATGCAATTTGTTATTTATGCCAATTTCGAGCTATTACGAGCGCTAATAAACACCTTATATATGATAATAAAATTTTTAAAAAGCATGCAATATCTCTGAAAAAATGTTGATTAATAACGATACACTCAGAAAACCTTTCCCTAAATTTGTCAGGTTTTGCTTTAGTAAAAAAAAGAAATTCCAGATGTTTAAAGCTTCTGACTGGAAGTGTCGCTCTCATTACACTTGCTGTTAGGTTACACTGCATTATGAACATTAACACTGTTAGGGTGCTTTCACACCTGCCTTGTTTAGTTCGGTTGAATCGTACCAGACTTCGATTGCTCGTTTGGTGCGGTTCGTTTGAGCAGGTGAGAATGCAGCAATCGAACTCTGGTGCACACCAAAAGCGGACCAAACAAGCGTACTGAGACCTCCTTAGAGTTTGTGGTGAGAACACGGTCCGAGATCGAATAGACCTAACTGCAAAAAGTATTGCGCAATATGGACTAAACCAGCTGCCGTAGTGGGTCGTTGGCAATATTTTCGGAAGATGAGCATGTCACAGTTTCGCAAAAGTAATGCTCGCCGCCTCCTGAAGTGTCTTGTGATGCGTCTTTCGCCGTTTGCAGTGCATTAAAATGATATTTTCAAGCCGCATCCGCGCTTCATTCTGAAAATTAAGACTTTGCATAGAATGCTGAATACAAGCGATGTAGTAGATTACAACCACGAACATAATTGCACCGCGCAGTCGTCTCTCCATGGTGTGCTTTTTGTTTACTTCCGGAGTTTCGTTGAAATTTCCCGCAAGTTTATTCTGACCAATCGAGAAGCAGTTTAGGAAATATGCTCAAAGACATGTGGCCAATGAGTGATGTGGATGTTATCACATGACTGCATTTTGGTTCGTTTCAACTGGTGCGCAACAGAACGATCAGTGTGGTGTGAAAAGGAACCAAAACTGCTAAAAAGCTACGATGAATCATTTATTTGCTTTTGGTCCGGACCAAATGAACCGAACTATAGGTGTGAAAGCACCCTTATGTCATGTATGAGTTAGTTTGTAATTATAAAACTAAATACAACATACAAGGAAACGATACCTGGAAATGTTCTGCCTGTCTAAGCTGGTCATAAATACCCTTTAAAGACCAACAACCAGGCTGTCCACAACACCTAGACTCTTTCCTCCAATGCGGCAGTGTCATTAAAGACAGACTCTTCAGAACACCACTCTTAGCTTTAATCAGAAAATTGCTCTGGACATTCTCTCAGGACATTATCTCCATGCTTTCTGGACAAGATAACCCGGCTGTAGCTCAACTGGACCTTCAGTGTGATTTCCACTGAGAACTATCCACAAAGAATGATCAGCTTCCTCTGTCTTGTCTCTCAACGCCAAAGCTGACTACACTGAAGTCATTCCCATGGATCATGAACCACCATGGAGACAACATCAGAACATAATTATTATATAAAAATTCTCTATGTACTGTACTGTCTTCAATGCTGGTGTTGTACAGTAGTTTAGATTTAGCCATTATGACTCCGCCCCCATCCACAGAGTTTGAGGGCTAACAAAATTACTTTATAATGGTGAAAATGATACATCATGCTGTGTCCTTCACATTCACCAGATAACTAATGATCCTACAACACCACCATTAAAACACCAATTCAGACAGTACACTACAGTATATGGCCAAAAGAATATCACACCCACATGTAACTGGATCTTTAGTGTGATTTCCACTGAAAATTGTCCACAAATAGTCATCAGCTTCCTCTGTGATCTCTATCAATGCCAAAGCTGACTACACTGAAGTCTCTTCATGGATCATGGACCACCAAAGAGACACCATCAGAGCATGACTATAAAGCTTCTCTATGTACTGTCTTCAATGCTGGTGTGGTAGTTTAGCTAGAGTTAGTATGTTTTGCAGATTTTACATAATACGATCCAAATAGTTGCTTCACTCACTTTGTACAGTATGTCTGCCATTGAACCGTTTTCCATTCATTATCTAGTTGTCAGTATTTTGAATTTTATTGATACATAACTTTCTAGTCTGTACTCTTTTGTCTCCTGTCTCTATATTTACATTTGTACAAAATCTGTCGTAAATAAAGTATACTTCAGGTACTAGACAAATGATTACCACTGCTAATTTTTGATGCGGCCATTATAATTTTTTGTCCATTGGAATCTTGCACCATTGAATCATTTAACAGTAATTGAATAATTTAACAGTAATAATTCACTATACATAACCTACACTAGTCAATACAAAACATGAGGATGAGTTGAATGGAGGATGAACGTATTAGTCAAAAGACTAATAATAACTGAGTAGAGGTCACACCAAGCTTTAGCTTTAATATTGCTTGGTGCACAAACATAATTAACCGGCTAGCTAATGTTATCACTATACATTCCCATGACACCAAGGACACCTCTGTTTCCCTGACATGTGCTCCACCAGAGCGAAGCAAATAGAAATTACGCTATTCTGGATGAAGCACCGTTTCAAGTTAGAGGAAATGGAGTAATGTTTTAATCTGAGCATACATTATATATATATAAGGTCTGTTTGTGAAACATACCTCACTGTACTTTTTTCAGTTCTACACCATTTTACATTTACAGCATTTAGCAGATGCCATTATCCAGAGCGACTTACATTTGTATCTCGTTTTTATACAACTGAGCAATTGAGGGTTAAGGGCCTTGCTCAGGGGCCCAGCAGTGGGAACCTGGTGGACGTAGGAATCGAACTCACAACCTTCCGATCGGTAGCCCAACACCTTAACCACTAGGCTACCACATTTTGATGCACAGTATAACACATGACTCATGAAATGTACCTGGTTTCAGTATATGCCTGTACATAAAATTCTAACAAACAGAATTCAGACCAAACTTTTGCACTAAATGAATAAGTGTATGCAGCACATGTATTAGTATTAATGGAGTTATAGTTTAAGTATATGCTTTTGACATTTTTTTGACAGAAACATAGTGGAGTCCAGTCAAATTAATTATTCCCTCCGGCTGAGAGAGAATTTTATCTGAACAAGCTTATACACTCTACCCAAAGGACCAATGAGTTTTTGGCAGGAGTGTCTACAAAAGAAAGACTTTATTAGCTGTGGCAGATACGCCAAGCTATAGAATATAACAGCTCTGAATTGAAACTGGGCCGCAAAAATGAGCATAAAAATAAAATAACATACAGCCCACGTAGTGAGTACTCGGCTGCTTTGGACCTGGCGGTGTAAGTCAGAAAACACACCTCATCTGTTCATGAAATTTGCAGAAGTGTTTAGTTGATCCCCTCTGATATAAATTCCAATGGACTGGTTGTAAACTTTTTTCATAACATTTCAGCTAATTAATAATATTTGGATCTGTGTAAAAACGTGTCAAATTTCAGCAATTAAGTCTATTGTGCTGAGAAACTCACAATTTCATTAAAAATCATAGCTTTAACACCCACCACAGACTAGTTGCATTATCAGATTTACAATATATTTAAAATTGATCGTCAACATATTTCAGTATGTAAGGGTTGGCAAACACTTTCATATTTCACACAAAACACATTTGGTCAAATCAATGATTCACTGAGTTGAATTTATGGTAAATATGTGCTCGATGTCGATCGCAAACAATACACAGCCAGACACATGAGACGACTATGGCTTTGGATGATCTGCTGTAAATTAATAGATAAGCAGCTTTTGATGAGCAAAGAAGAAACAAGAGACAGCTATTTCCAAAGAAAAACTTCTTGCTGAATTATTTACTTACAATTCTGTTGCATTTGTAAAGGCACTCTACTTTTGAACAATATAAGAAAACAGTGAAATATCTGTCTCTTAATGTTTTGAGTAAAGGAACTTAAGTGGTCTTAATTAAGCAAAATAAAGAAACAAAAAAGGTATAAAATAAAAAAAAGAAATAATTCATATTGAACAACATAAACATTACGGAAACATGTGAGGTATAAAGTACACTTCCCGTTCCTGTAATAGCAAAGATCTAACTAAAGTGGTTTACTTGTTTACGGCAGCCCTATGGAGGGATATTTCAAGTAATTAAAATGTCAGCTTACCTTGATAATGAGCACTAAAACCTCTGTATCGATGGTTGCTGTCAGTTACAAAGTGTAGCCTCAGCCAGTTCTTGTTGCTGACAATAGGAGATGGCATATTCATCCCAGATAACCTGCAGGAAACAAAGGAAAGAAATCTTTAAGCTTGTTACAGTAAACAACTCATCAGCAAAAAAACAGGCGTTAACCTCTTAACCCTGTGAGACCACTTACTGTGGTGTACGTCGGCTGTGCTGAAAAGAGCAGGCTAACTGACCTTTTACTGGCTACGATACGCCCACCTCACTAAGCTGGAACATGGCAACAAGGGTTATGCTTTACAGCAAAAGCTGTGGCTACACACACAGTATATATAGTTCCATTATTTGGGCCCACTTGCCCCTTAACAAAAAAGGTCAGTGCAACTCAATACAACGTTTTTCAGAAATCTCCTTTTTCCGATGATTCAACATTTCTTCCCTGGCCGGAATGGTCTCTTTCACTCCAGTATGACTCCGCCCACATCCACGGAATTTGAGGGCTAAAAGAAATCAATTCCTAATCTTGAATTTTTTATAATCTTGAATGTTTTATATGCTCTAGTATTACAATTTCTCTTCCCTGGAACTAAGAGGCTCAAACCTGTTCCAGCATGACAATACCCGGTGCACAAAGAGAAAAGTCCATGAAGACATTGGTTTGGAAGGTTGGATTTGAAGAACATGAGTGTCCTTGACCCCAACCCCACTGAGATGAACTGGAGCACTGACTGCACCCTAGACCTCCTCACCCAGTGGTCAGTGCCTGACCTCTATAATGCTCTTGCCATAGCCACGTTCTACAATCTACAATAAAGCCTCCTCAGAAGAATGGAGGTTATTATAACACTAAAGGGAGACAGGAATAAGTCATTTAAAGCACTTGTGGGTATGATGCCCAGGTATCCACAAACTTTAGGTCATATAGTTTATCTTTTGAAAGAATGGTGTTCATCCCTCCAGGACAGTTCCAGAGAATCTATGTCAAGGCGCACTGAAGCTGTTCTGGCAGCTCCTGGTGGCCCAACACTCTACTTAAACACACGCTGTTGGTTTCCTTTAATTTGTCACCCGTCTGTACATATGACCTACATATTCCTCAATGTGACAAGTGTGTAGATGATTGATGACATGCCTGTGACAGAGGACAGAGGTCAGTCTGATTTCTTCCTGTCATCACTCCTTTTTCTCTTACCCCAATTTCCACTTCTCTCCACATTCATCCGGTATTATTGATGTCTAACAGTCGATGCCATTAAAAGCACATGGGCACATGAATCATTCTTTAATAGCTTTCATGGGCTGGAGCTTTGCCATATCATTACTGTTATCATGCCAATGCACACACAGCAGTTACAGTGCGGGTAAAAAAGGGGAAAGGTAGCATGGTGATGTTAAGGATTTACTGCCCATGTGCGAGTCAGGGAGTTGGGGGATGTACACAGGTGAACCCTTATAATGCAACAATACAACACAAGTTCTGCTAAAGATTATGCACTGTAATGTTACACTGTCGTCACATCTGGGAGTCCGTGGTTTTATTCAACTGAACAGCACTTTGGTTGCATTGGGTGTCCTGAAGGTGTACAGGCCTGTGTTCAGTGCAGCCAACCAAGTAATGTCTCAGCCTCAATAAGTCATGTTACCTACCGTTTTTATCAGACAAAGTAATTGGCTTACCTTTCTGGAGCAAGTGTGTGCTTGTACTCGTGAAAAACGTAAAAAAAAAAAAAATGCTGGCCTGTATGTGCTCCCTTTTGGCAGGTATTCCTGCACAAAAACATGCCACACATTCAAAAAGTGTTTCTCTTTGCTAATTGATTGATGGTACCTTAAGAACCCATTAATAAAAACAGCAAATTTATGAACCTAGCAAATCTGAATGAACAAAAATCACATTGGTGACCCATGGTGTGGAGGTCTTTTATCTGGACTCAGAATTGTGAGTATGAGTCCCACCCTTAAGCAAACCCTCGTTCTGTGCAGTGCCAGCTAATCATACTGGCATCTGGAAACCGTGGATTCCCATTAACCCTGTATTTGTGACCATCTCTTAAAAGGATCCTCTGGACTATATCCAATGTACTCAGGTTATAATACATAAGCACCTCCCTACTGGTATAAAGGAACTGTTGCCTAAGCCACTGAGGACATTAATCTTTTATTATCATCTAGCCACTTTTTTATTGCTCTATTAAAATTCCAAAACAGACAAGCTGCATAACTCACAAAACCCGCTTACTTTTACAGTATTTTACTTCACTTTTTTAAATAAAAACACATCCTCAGACCTCTGGACTTGGTTGGGGCAGAGGATATGTGATCTGGTCCTTGAATTATTTGATAAACAGGTAAAACTCTTGTTTTTCAGAGATCTGAATACTGTATTTCGTGCTTTTATTTCTCCTCACCCTGATTATTGCCATTCCCTCTACATGGGATTGTCGGTCAACTATCTCCCGTGATTAAGTGATCTAAAATATAGCTGCTAGAATCCTGAACAGCACCTGATTAAAAACGGAGAAATAGCATCTCTCCTGCGCTGACCTGCCTTCACTGCCTACTGGTCAAATAAAGATTGACACTGCAGGATTTGTTATAAAGATTCCTGCATAGAATAAATCTTTTTCTATGGCAGATTAAAGATTATTAATCGACCCCCTCTTTTTATTATAAAGCCCAATCACACACAGTAAACATTTTTCTATGTTAAATGCAATCCAATTTTTACATTTACGTTTAAATAAATCATTTATTTATTCTTCATTGCTTTATACAGTACAATCTGCAGTGCTGAGGTTTCCTCATGTCTTTTCAGCTCTGGTTTTGAATCGCAATGCTTTTTATCTTTTTTTCTACTTTTATTGTTTTATTTGACTGATGTTTCTGTACAGTCCTATGGATGACATTTCTTGTTGACTTGAAATGTGCTAAATAAACACAGGTTGCTTGACTTGTAAAGGCCAATGTACAGTATAGCAGCTACAGGAGAGGTGCTTGTGGAAAAAAGTTCCATGAAGGTTTTAAACTTCGTCAGAAACTTACCAAAATAGCATCCGCAGAAGGGTTGAAAAAAACATAGCAACATTTCTATGTGTGAAATCAAAAGAACACATCAATATCGGAATGCATTTTGTGAGACCTTCACAGTAACTACAAACCATGCCATAATGCTTCTACATGCATTAATGCTTTCTGCCCATATTTACAGAAATACCTATGAGGTAATTCTGTACTGTAAAAAATTCCAAATGCAGCTGGGAGGAACATGAGAGCCGATTTAAAAGCCCTGGTAGAGAAGTGTAATAATAATTTTAATGAAATGAGCTGTAATTTTGCAGGAATATAAATCCACCTAAGCTGAAAAATGAGGCCACACACAGAGAAGGAACTCGAGCATCTCACACCTTCTGTTCCTGAATCATTCAAACCGAAAAGGAAACAATTTTAATTTAAACATGTGCAATGTGGTGAGCTCTAGTGGATGTTGTAAATAGTATAGAGTAGTGTGTATCATATATGACTGATCTAGTCAGGATCTAGATCAAGCCAGGAAGACATCTGTATCTACATTTACATTTAGCAGATGTCCTTATCCAACACAGCATACTGTGTAGAAGTGGTTTGTAGTCTCCATCCAATATCCTCGAGCTAGTACAAAACTAGCTACTACAAGTTAATACAGTAACAGCAGACAAACCTAGTCGTTGAGGTTATGCGATTTCACACTATTCTCTGAACCTGTGTCTGCTGTGGCATCAGATTCTTGCTCTTGGCAGACCAAACCCCGATGCAGTCTTTTGCTTCTATAGCCCATCTAACGCAAATTTCTGATATGCTGTGCTTTCCGAGATGATTTTTTGCTCAGCACGAATGCAAAGAGTGGTTATGTGAATTAATGCAACGTTATGATCGGCTCGAGCCTGTCTGGATATTTTCCTCTCGCTTCTCTCTCAGCAACAAGGCGTTTTAAGCCATATAACTTACAATACCAAATCGTTCTTTGTAAAATATAGAGAGCACTGCATTTGGAACGTGCTGGGTTACTGATAGGTTAAAAACACAACGCATGAGTGAACAGTTGAAAACCACCAAATGATACATATCAACTTCTTTAAAATGAGCCTGCTGCTAGATCCTGTGGGACAGGAGAACTAAAGTGAATACACATCCTCGCTCACCTGACCTGGCCTTTCTGCTAAAGCTCTCTGCTATTTGCTGAAATGTAAATGGCACAAACTGTCACAGAATAAAAATGGGACATGGAAAAGAGAAAATATGTTATTGGATGACTGCACAGACCTGTGAGGAGAGACAGATAAGAGAGACTAGTGTATAATAGGTGAAGGTGAGAAGACAATAAGGTGAGAAGCAACGAGTGTAATAGTCAATTATTAAAGAAAGGCAAAGACACAGAGGCTTGGGTCGGTAAGACAGACGCAAGCCGGGAGGGAGGGGCTGCATTTACTGCAGCATTTACAATGATTTTTACTGTCTTCCAGCATTGTAAAATGCCTTCAAGGTCTCTACAATAAGTATCAGGGAATAGATAGTGACAGCTGTGGTTAAGAATGAAAAGACAGCGAGCTGCTACATGACAGAATGTCACTACATTGTCTTCAAGAAATATCTGTACTCGTAATATTTAACATGCCTCTTGGCTGAGGAAAATATAAGATATAGATATAGAGGCTAAATATTACACTTTATGAACGAGTACACAATAACTATTAGTTGAGTGTCTGGGGCATGATTTATATGCACACAGATCAGCCATAACATTACAAGCACCTGCTTAATATTGTGTAGGTCCCCTGTGTGCCTTCTCTTCCCAGCAACATGACGTAAAGAAAAAGGCCACCTTCTTGTATCACGCCAGGATCCAGTTCTTATGCTCACAAACCTACTAAACCGGCTAGCCATCACTCACATATATAAGCACCTGTACACCTGCTTATTTATGCAATTATCCAATTATTCAACAATGCAGCAGCAGCACAATGTATAAAAACCATGCACATATAGGTCAAGAGCATCAGTTAATGTTCATATCAAGAATCTGAATATAGGAAAATTTGACCTCTGAATACATAAACACTTCTGCACTGATTATCTCTACATGTGTCAAGATTTTGAGATCCGTTTCATTCAGACCCGCAAAGATGAGCATTGATGAGTAGGAAGAGAGCGAAAGAAAAGGCTGATGCTTGTGTCTCTAAAAGACTTGATGCAAATCACATCCTGAGATCACCATCTTTCAATTGCTCCAGTGGATCTTTGTACAAAAAGTGTGAATCATTATTAGCAAATGCCAGCTTTGAGCATGCTTTTAATCAGCAAATTTGGGGAGTATTAGGCCGTTAACTAATACAGGTAGCTATGCTCACATGCAGAGGCATTTAGGCGAGGAATTGGGTATGTGTACACACACACACACACACACACACACACACACACATATCCCCAGACGCTCATGCAGAAACTTCATCAACCTCCTGTATACCTGAGCACCTGCAGGAGGGAAGAAGAGGAAAACAGAGAGAAAGGGAGAGCATAGCAAAAGGCAGGCAAGCCCCGCGGAGTGGCGTCATACTGCTGGTCGCCTCATCAATCATAGGCGACTGTAGCCCAGACGGATGGGAGGCCGCTGGGAAGGAGCATGCGTCTCTCTATCAAACTGATGTTTTGAAAGTAAGTAATCAGTGTTCTCTACGGGCACTCCTTCTGTGGCAAAGCACCCCTCCTCCACTATTCCCTTGCATTTTTCCTCTAGCTTTCCATGTTCAGCCTTCCTCAAACTTCCATAGAGTCAAGGCCTCTCTGTCCCACTGCAATCTAGGAGCCATATTTCCTTCAGCTCAGCACAATGGGAGAGACACTGCATCGTGTAAACATGTTGGAAGGGAGAACAATGATGAAATAAAAGGAAATGATAAACACAAAGCAGCATCACATACAGTCATGTACTGTATAGAAATTGACTTTTTGAAACAGAATACATTATGAAATATAATTTTTCTGGCTGTGTGTAAGTTCCAGGCACATGTAGTGTAGGCTATAATTCACGATCTTACTGGACATAACTGATTAGGTAGTCTGGGAATAATAAGCCTTATGATAAATAGCCTCTCCAACAGTAAATACATTTAGTAGCACATAGCGAGACCTCTGTTTAAACTACACATAATAGCAGAAGTATTCAGGATGCCGTTTGTCCAATATACAGTAGGTTGGGCTCAGTTTCCACAATTCTGTCTATGAATGATCATAGGCAATGCAAATATACAATATAATACCATTTCAGGGCATACAAATAAACCTGAACAGAAATTTAGGATCTAGATTTAGGATTTACTTAAAGGAAACTTGTTCTCTTTACTCTTTAAGAAGCAGACCAGAGAAAGTACAAATTCACCAAAACAAGGGCACAATTTGTTCATTTAAGAAACATATATAGCAAATAGGGAGGAGAACTAAAATGCATTAACTCATTATAGATTCACAAAGTCAGTGTTGTAGCTCATAGCCACATTAAAGCAAATTGTTCACATGATCTAAAGTTAGACCACAAAAAAAAAAAAAAAAAGGAAGAATAGAATCCCTGTCTATTAGGTCTATTCATGACAATGATCTTATTCATTATGTTACTATAAAAAAAATGAAATGATAAAATTTGATCACACAGGTATAAAGTGCCTTTCTTGCCACATTATGTGACCAAAAGATTATATGACAAATCAGAGCCATGTGTGCTTGATGAAGATCCCAGTTCACATTTCGCCCGCCTGTTGCTGTAAATATAATATAATGATTTCGGCTCGATGTTGGAGCGTGGCTGTGCGGAATTGGGAATTCTTTGTCACAAAAGCAGTAATGAAATCATTGATGATGTAAGAGTGAAGGGGTCTGGGGTTCAGTCAGTGTTCTAGTTCATCCCAAATGTTCACTGGGGTTGAGTCAGAGTCAGGGATCAGTGCAGGACACTCGAGTTCTTCCACTCCAACCTTCTCAAACCATGTCTTTATGGAGCTCTATACTTTACCTCTTCGGGACATTGACATGCTGGAACAATGTTTGAGACTCTTAGTTCCAGTGAAAGAAAACTGTAAAGCTACAGCATACAAAAACATTCTATATATAAATATAAGTATAGTATGTTGTCAGGGATCAGCCCGGACTTCTGGCCATGTGTGTTTGTTATTGTTGTTGTCGTCACGTGCCTGCCCCGCCTTCGTCTGCTCCTCCCTGTCTCCACACCTGATCCTAATTGTGTCATCATTGTCTTTTTTATAAATGTGAGCCGCGTCGCCGATGGCAGCGCGGAATCATTAGTTACGTTAATCCTTATTAACGTTCCCCTAGTCATTGTCAATCATTGTTAAGTGTCGTCCTCTGTATTGCTTTAGTTCTCGTCATTTACTGTCTTTGTCTTTATCATTTATTAAACCCCATTCATTTGAAGCTATCCTGTGTACAGGTCCGTCTCCTTCCTTCCCTGGTTGTGAAAATGTTGATCATGTGTCCAATTAAGCCACTGAATAATATAAGAAAAACATGTATTGGCATTTATTTGTCCAGAACCTCATCATAATTTGGGAAAAAGTACTTTGTTTAATTAAAGGTGGAGAATATTAAAAACTTGGCAACTCTAATTAATGTATAAACCACACAGAAAAATACATTTCTAAACTTTGTGAATATAAAAAATAAATAAATAAAATAAAACTATTTAAATCCTGCCTTGCCTTATTTAAGTTACAGGTTTTGCTTGCACTCATCTTTTTTTTTCTTTATTTTTTTTAATCCTTTACCTAAAATGTACTTGTCTAAGCATGAAGATCTTATAAGGTGGTCAGACATAGCAGATTTCAGGCACCTCAATTTTGCAAAAGTGCTGAGTTTGGCTGAGCCCCAGAACCTCCATTTTGAAGATCAGAGGGCTGAACGAGTCGGTGGGGAGGACGACAATATGGTATACAGCAAAATAAATGGGCCCTTGCACCAGCTAATGACCTCACAATGCTTTTACTCAGACATATATTTCACCTGCAAGTTTGTGCCCAACACCCGCAAAAGCCATTTCAATGAAGCATTTATTTACAGTGAGCGATGGACTACTGCAAATGTCATTTGACTCGGCCTGTAAGGTGCTCTCTTAAATCTGCTGATTTAGTGGCATTTCAGACTGACACTGCACTCTTTTGTTCACAGAGTGCAACGGAAACTAGCTGCACATGATAAGCTTGAGAGATTATATATAAGAAACTACATACACGGGCAAATGAGAACTTGCTACCATTGAAGGTTCCTAGTAAAATAGACTTTTATTGAAATGGGAATCTGGATGCTCATTGTCATGATGTGAAGAAATGTATTTAAATGAAGAGATCCTTGGGTGATTTTTTTTCAGAAATTGCTATATGCTGTATGCATATTTATTACACATATATGCATATTATTATTATTATTATTATTATTATTATTATTATTATTATTGTTGTTGTTGTTGTTGTTATTAATTTGTCACTGCTACAATCAGTACATTTATTTATTGTCTATTTGTAAGGCAACAGACCGATTTTCACCTGGTGGTGTGTATTAATATTTATGTAACATTTTCAAGCCTTATGGTGATGCCAAACACATCTTAAAACTGTTATCAAAAGAGGAAGCATTAATAATCCTGCTTTCTGGAAAATCATTTTAAAGTCATGTATTTTTTGACCACCTGTTTTCTGCACCTGTATTTATGACATTAGATAAATCTCAGAACATCACGTTACATTTTCACATTTATACAAATGAGCACAACGGTGGTGAGCTGCAGTCTGCCCTTAAAGCATCCTTGAGAAACACACAAACACCCTCACAAAAAAAAGGATAGAAAAAAGTTGTTCTAGTTGTTTCTTGTCCAGTTTAAACAGTTCAAAATGTCTACTTAGTGGTTAGCATGTTGGCTTTGTGCCTCTGGTGGTGGGGGTTCAATTTCCACAGCTTCATGCACATGTTCTCCTCATGATTCAGGAGTTTCCTCCAAGTACTTTAGAGAAAAGCAGGTGAATAGATGTGTGTGAATAGATGTGACTGTGTGTGTGTGTGTGTGTGTGTGTGTGTGTGTGTGTGTGTGTGTGTGTGTGTGTGTGTGTGTGTGTGTGTGTGTGTGTATTAGTTCCCTAATGACCCTATGTAGAATTTCCAGTACACAAAATGGGTAAATGGATGGATGGATGGATGGATGGATGGATGGATGGATGGAGGGATAGATGGATGGACGGATGGATGATTAATGAGTTAGAAGTACTGTTTGTGTGTTCTAAAACAAATTAAATAAAGCTATTGCTCCAAAGATGGAAAGTGATCCTGACAACACAGTGATCAACATTAATGTACAATTAAACTATGTAGTAGTAGTACCAGTAGATCAAAATATCCTATTAACCCCAAGCACGGTATATACCTCATACCTAAGAAACCAAACAGATAAATGATGTGAGGCTTTCTAAAAGGACACATTATATAAGCACAAATTGTGCATGCTTGATTAACATGACCTTTGAAATAATCAGGTTTTATGTACCGAGAACAAGTGAATGGCAGAGCTCTGATGATGCCATGGGCTTGGTGCCATAACCTGAGAGTGCTGTGGCTTGTCATGGGTGTAATTAAATAAAATAGGGGCTAAGCTTTATATAAATGACTTTACAATAAATGCCAGTGATATTTTGTTCACCGTTGTTGAATACATAAATCCCTCACTATTCTGATCATTCGTATTCGTCTTTATTTTCCAAAAATCTAATAAATAATCGGCTGGGTCCTATTCCCTGTTTCATAAAATGATGACAAATGGCCAAGTGTACCAAGCTGACACTTTATTTCAGTGTATTCTGTGTAAAAAACCTTGAGTGTCACATACAACATATTGGAGTACGAACCTAAATACACCTTATAACCTCATATACAGCATGTTAGTGTGGTTCAATAGACCACAAAGTCCCTCCAGTACCTGTTTGTGCAGATGCAGATGCATGATGACACGGTAGTAAAGGCACACCGTGTTGTATAACACAGTATTTGGAATAAATACAGCAGTTATACAGCCACTTCTCCCATGGATTTTCTTGGTGAGTTCTCGCTGGACTGAGTCTAGTTCAAAATAACAAAGAGCTCTTGTGGTTATGTGGGATAACCTGCAGTGTGTTTGAAAAATGCATGAGGTACCAAAACACCTGAGGAAAAAGAAGCTAAATAATAAAGCTACATAATGCCCATGTGAAGAAGACTCTTCTCATAGAGTGGTGTGTGATGGCAGAGACTAGATGTCCAGACAATCTGTAGGCCATTAGGATGGTGTACACCATTCAGTAAACCAGTCTAAAGGAAGCCCACCATAAAACAGACCCTGCAGGGATCTGAGAATGAGAGTTACATGGAGTCAAGGCTCCAGTTCTCTGGCTAATATAGTGCTGTTTAGCACAGAACAGCATGTAGTAGGCACCGTGAGGGAAACCATGCTAGCTGCTGCTGATGGGAGGACAAGTCTCAGTCTGGAGAATGAAGGGTAAACAGTTTTACACGCTTCACCTTCTTTAATTGAGCATCAAACAGCTCTGCCTATAAACTATTAAGGAGCCATTGTAAAAGTGCGCATCATTAAATGCATGTTCGGTGTAAATGCAAAAGCACCTTTAATTAATGGCGTGTTTGTCACATATTAACACATCTGAAAATATCACCATGCAAAGTTACGGTTAAAACTTTGTTCTTCCATCTCAGAAATATTGCCAGATTGCGTCCAATGCTGTCATTTTCTGTTGCTGAGAGACTGATCAACTCTTTCGTGTTTTCCCGCATTGATTACTGCAATGCCTTGTTGGCTGGGATGTCTAAAGCTACCTTAAACAAATTACAGGTAGTGCAAAATTCGGCTGCTAGAATTCTCACTAGAACAAAGTTAAGAGATCCTATTACTCCCGTTTTGGAGTCCTTGCACTGGCTCCCCGTTAGGTTTAGGGTTGATTTTAAGATTCTGATGCTTACCTACACGGCCTTACACGGGTTAGCGCCTGAATATTTGGCTGATCTTTTAATTCCTTATATTCCATCTCGCAACCTTCGGTTTTCTGAAACTGGTCTTTTAACTGTTCCTTTAACTCGTTTAAAATCGATGGGAGATAGGGCTTTTTCTATTCACTAGCTCCAAAACTGTGGAATTCATTACCAACTGAGATAAGGCAAGCAAAATCTCTTGGCACTTTTAAATCTCAGCTTAAAACTCATTTTTTAAGTAGCTTTTAATTTGACTAATTGTAATTTTACATAATGCTTATTTTATAGTCTATTTTTGTTGCTTTAATTTTAATCTTTATATTATGTGTGTATTTTTGTTATTTTTATTCTGCTTTTGTAAAGCGCTATGAGATGTTCTATATAAGGCGCTATAGAAAATAAAGGTTATTATTATTATTATTATTATTATTATTATTATTATTATTATTATTATTATTATAAGTTTACCCAGAGGATTAGAACATACAGTACCTGAGCACCAATATTTTTATAGTGGAAGCTACTTGAGCAAAAAAGTTAATGTATAACAGTTATTAAATATAAAATGTATTTTTATCATTAAATAGCAGCAATAATTTCAAATAGTTCAAATTTCAAATTTCAACCTAATCAAACATCTGGGATTTTTTAATTTTTTTAATGAATTCCCCAATTAGTACAATTCGGCTTGTACAGTAGACTTCTCGAAGGATGAAGTTTATGGTATCTCACTACCTAAAGCGCACACATC
Organism: Tachysurus fulvidraco; assembly: GCF_022655615.1. NCBI lineage: Eukaryota > Metazoa > Chordata > Actinopteri > Siluriformes > Bagridae > Tachysurus > Tachysurus fulvidraco. Next base: position 12,385,641 of record NC_062541.1, read on the forward strand.
CCGAGTGAAGCACATGTGATGGTGAGAGGGAATGTCTCTTCTACACCAGCCCTCATAGCATTCTTGCACAAAGTCCCATGATTATTGATGTGTTGGCAGAAACAAAGTGTGATTATTGAAAATTTGAATCTGCATCTAATTCGAGTCAAAAACAACTTTGCTGACTTGCCAATGGATTTAAGAGCTGCAATCAAACACTACACTTAACTCCAAATAACATTATCCTATTGAATAAAGTTCTGCTTCATGGAAATGTTGGCAGCAGCAGGAATATACAGTAAGAAATATAAATAAAATACCACAAAACAAAAAAGTAACACTGCAAAACAATCCGAGTGTCCATGAGGCAGACGATGAGGAGGAGACTCGCTTCTTCTTCCTATACTGTACTTATCACCTACATTAGAACATTCCCTTACAGCAACAAAGCAACAAACTATGAAATAAAGCAGCTCCTTCTCTACTTTCTAGAAAACTTACAGCAGCCAGTGGCAGTAAATATACTTGAGACACAACAGCTGCTGAAAAAAACAATCTAATTACTGACAACAAAACAGAGAAAATGCAGAAAAATCCAACCCAACACATATATTTATCTCCTTTCTTCCATTCCATCCCCTTCCTGCTTTGAAACTTTCTTTTTATTATTTGCTCAGAGAAACTGCTTAAGCCACATCTCGACTCTAAATCAACCAGAGAGATTGCACAGCATTCGTACCTGAAATCTCTCTCTCTCTCTCTCTCTCTCTCTCTCTCTCTCTCTCTCTCTCTCTCTCTCTCACTGATGTCTTGATTATAAAAAATAATATACATGTGAAAAAGATATAACCAACTAACCAACTACCCAACTAAATAAATAAATAAATAAATACCGCTAAACAATGCACAGAATAAAAAAAAACAACAAAAGTGCTCAAAAGTTTGCATACCCTGAAAGAAATTGTTAAACATTGCCATTTGTTTGGAAAATATAACTGCAAAAGTATTAAAAGTGAAATTATAACTGTCAAAAGTCATCATCACATAGTTGTTTGACTCCTTTTTAAAACCTAATGATAACTGAAATCACCAAAGTTTTCATATCCTTCAATAACATTATAAACACACAGGTTGACACACAGGTTTAAATGGCTATTAAAGGGAAGTTTCCACACCTGTGACTCATTGTGATGGTAATTAGTGTCTGCGCATAAATAGTCAGTGTGTTTCTCAGTTCATGAGGTGATGCTCTGACTGAGCTGGTTACTGCACCATGGGGAAGACAAAAGTACTGCCAGTGAACCTACAGTAATAAGGTAGTTGAACTTATAATCATATAAAGCAGGAAAAGGATATAATAAAAACATATCGTAACACTTCAAAATGCCAGTCATTTCTGTTCAAACTCTGATAAAGAGGTGGAAATGAATACTAAGCCATCGTCAGGTAGACCAAGAAAGATTTCACTCACTACTGCCAGAAGAATTTTTCAGGACACAAAGAAAAAACTGCTCTGGAAAAAAGTGGTGATGTTTCAAGGAGCACAATAAGGAGCTACTTGAACACAAATGACCTGCACGTTCGAGTTGTCTGGAGAATCTCCTTACTGCTTCCATGCCACAAAAAGGCCAGTTTTTCAGTATACCAGACAGCACCTAGACAAGCCTCACAGCTTCTGGAGTCATTTAGAGTGATGAGAACAAAACTGAACTTTATAGTCACTACCATAAACACTATGCTTGGAGAGGAGTCAAAAAGGCCTATGGTGAAAAGTACACCATCCCCACTGTAAAGCTTGTAGTGGATCTCTTATGTTTTGGGGCTGTGTGAGCTCCAGTGGCACAGGGATGTTAGTAAAAAATGATGTCAATATGAATGCAGCATGTTAACAGAAATTACTGGCAGACAATTTGCATTCTACAGCATGAAAGCTGTGCATGGGATGCACTGAAATGTTCCAACATGACAATTATCCAAAACACAAGGCAAGGTTGGTCTTCAATTGCTTCAGCAGAAAAGGTTGAAGGTTCTGGATAAGTCATCAGTCTCCTGACCTCAATATCATTGAGCCAATTTGGGGAGATCTCAAAAGTATAGTTTGTGCAAGACAACCGAAACATTTACAGGAACTGGAGGCATTTCCTAAGATGTATGGGCGGCTACGTATACCACCTGAGAGAATTAAGGACCTCATGCAAAAAGACTGCCATTACTGATGCTAAAGGTGGCAATATATGATATTAAGTACTAAAGCTATGCAAACTTTTTTTCTTTATTGTTATGTTTAATGATTTTGCCATTCTGTTATGCCTTACATATTAACTTGAGTACTATAAGAAATAAAATTTTTGTTTTTGCCTTTTCACTCATATTTACTTTACAAAAAGGTACACACCCTGCAAATTCTCTGAAGGTGTGCAAACATTTCAGCACAGTTGTAATGTGAACTGTGTATATATACATAAATATGAAACATTTGGCAACCACAATAACAAGTTGCACATCTACACTCTATATCTTTATAGTTCATTCACAATCATTTATTAATCATTTATTTTTTAGTACAGAGACAGAGGGCATTCACTAAATTCCAGGGGTTTCGTTACCATGACGTAAAGTGGGCGTGTTTCTGGAGGTCTTGGAAAAACGCCCTCTTTCAAAAAATAAGAGCATACCTACGATGGATAATGACGGACAAAACAGTCATACAGGTAGATTTTATATTTTATATCTATTATGCTTTATAATCTTACAGTTAACCTATTTTTGAAAACAAATAAACAACAAAAAACTACGGTTAGGGTTAGATGATCAAATAGGCCACGCCTGCCCGATGATGCAATATCTGTTACGCTGTTCTGAAATCCCTGGAAATAAGTGCATCCCCAGAGACAGAGGGCAAGAGTTGGGGGTCATGTGGCTTTAACTGCTCTATGCAAAATGCCATTATTGTCTGTCTTTAACATGGTTCACTGTTTAAATATCTCAACATGTGCTGATCTGATGTCCAATGAGAACCAGTTGTTGCTGATCAGGGCTTTTCCCGAGGATCTTTCCACCTAGGCTAAGCAGAGTGATCAGAATTCCTCACCTTGCAGTCCACAGCTAGTTACATCTCCGCTGAAAATCAACACAATACTCAAACTGTCTATTTAGTTGATAAGCTGTCTGCTAAAACTTGTCACAGATTTAATGCTGTGTAGGACTGTACTCCACTTGTCAGGAAAATTCTTACCAAACAGGAAAAGGTCTATTAATGCTGGCACTACTTACGTTAAGACAATATTAGATCTTAGATATACGATAATTTTTTGCCCTTGCATTAACTCCTATAGCATGACACGACACCCTATTAAAATATGACATGAAAAATATTATCCCAAAATATATACAGCCATCAACTTGACATATTTTCTCATTAACTCATTTCACAATTGTAAATATTACTGTGTCAGATGTTCAGTTCCAAAATTAATGAAGAAAGAGGAGTCAAACCTTAAAACTTAAAAATCTATGTGTGTATTTTTAAGCTCATGCCTGCTTTTTGACACCCCGTTGCTTTACCAAAGACAACGCACACAGCAACAGCATTGTTTAATCTGTTGTTCAGAAAAATAAATGACACACCACCAAAAAAAAAACAATCTGAGTGTCCATGAGGCAGAAGATGAGGAAGAGACTCGCTTCTTCTTCCTATACTTATCACTTACATTAGAACATTCCCTTACAGCAACAAAGCAACAAACTATGGAATAAAGCAGCTCCTTCTCTACTTTCTAGAAAACATACTGCAGACAGAGTGGCACAACAGCTGCTGGGAAAAAACAACAACACAGGAACGTTCCCTTACATTAACAAACAATATACAGATACTGTAGATAGATAGATAGATAGATAGATAGATAGATAGATAGATAGATAGATAGATAGATAGACAGACAGACTGCACTGATAAAGATGACTTGCTTACATGAAACACTAAAAGAATATTTTTAATGAAATAAAACCCAAAGATTTTCCGAAAATCAACAAAGAGAGAAAGGATCACAGCACACAACATGGATCACAGTATTTTCTTTTGCTAATAGTGTGTCTACTGAGACCATATGACCCTTTTTTTATTTATACATCCAATTGTATTTAGTGTTTTTTTTTTTTTTAGCTAATATTAAATATCAATATTGAATCACATTAGTTGAATGTACCACAAAGACTAAGACTGGATTTGGTTTAAAAGTCAGTAAATCTACAGAAAGGTTTTGACACTACTCTGTGTTTAGGACCATGTTCTTTCACTGGCTGGTTTACTGCAGCCTTGCTCTGCATTGCTCATTCAAAGCTGCCCAAGATGGGAAAAAAAAATGAAAACACTGCCATCACAACCCATACAAGTGTAATCAGTTGGACTTTCCATTTCTCTAAAGCGACTGGTTGTTTTTTCTGCTGTGTAGGCTTCAGTAAAAAGGCTGAGTGATACGAGGAGAGGGAACTGTAAACAGGTTTACAAGGAGAAACATGTAGGTACAGATCAATTTTCTACATTCTGCTGATCAGACTTTTCTGACCTATCACCCAGAGAGGTTTTTGTAGGATAGCAAATAAATACTTTTTGTGAGGAAAACCTTTGTGAACTCAGTGAGATAATGTAGATTTCTGCCTGACATTGCAGGACTGTGCTCGTTTTACAGGCGCCTCCAGATAAATGTGGGTCCGCACACAGAAAATTACGGTATTACTTTTTTTTATGATGCAGAATACTTTTTAGAAGGTCTGACATAGAAGAGACAGAGACTGCATTGGGACTGGGATCAATTAAAAAAATAAAATGAAAAGTATCGAAATATATTTTTTGAAAATGTATAAACAACAAAATGCATTAAAAAATAATATCTCCGTAAAAGGAATCACTTTAATTACATTTTATTTGTATATGGCTTTTAACAGGCAAAACATTTTAATACTATAAACAATTAAATAAATGCCAATCAACACCTGTATCTGTAGTTACTTTTGTTTCACCAAATGATTCTGATGTTTTGATAAATGAGCAGCTCTGTTTTCTATCATCTCTCTACTCACTATAAATTATATCCAGCTCATCTCAAAGCCCCAGGTGGCGCTGTCTGAATTATCATTCCACAGCAGAGAGCATGTGATTGAAAGGCCTTGTCTCTTATTGTCGTCTTCTGAATCACTGAATCACAGCATCCTTCTTCAGCAATCGATAAGCATAGAACATTGCCAAACATATCTTAATTCTGAGCGAGGTCTGCTGTACAGCTGATGAGCAGTCGCTGTGTTTGCTTTGTTTAGCTATAAGATTTAAGAGACCTGATGTATGTTCCGACCATACCGATGGCTCATCTGTAACATTTCCGAGCCCTGTGGTCTAACTGCACATATCCCTTCCCTGACTATTTATCTCTGACTGTTGGAAATGATATTTATCCCCATTTATGTCACAGACTCTGACCAACTAAATTCATTTTTCCGATTTTGTCTGCATTTTGACTTTTATTGTTGAATTCTAGTAATAGTACTAGGGCCAGTTTTTGTCTAGTTCCTGCATAGAAACTCAACTGTGTAACAATTCTGTGATTTTAAAGCATTGAGCCTCAATAGGGTTAAATAAATGAACCCCAATAAGGTTAAATTAGTGACAACTTTAAAATGTTAAATGATTAATTTGAAATACTTTAGTATGAAACGTATCTCGTATATTCAATGGCATGCAAATAACATTTGTTTCATTAATAATAATTTTAACCTTTTAATTTTAAAAGGTAGATAATCTTATAAAAGTCTCAAGCTAAGTTAATCATATACTTTATATTTTGTCCTGTAAAAAAATCTATTTTCAATTGAATTTAATTCATGGTATTATAGCTACTACTACTACTACTAATAATAATAATAATAATGATAATAAATGGAACATCACAATTACTAATCCAAAATTTAATAAAAGTTCTGTTTCTCAGTGTTTCCTCTGCTTCTTCTTCCTATTATTATTATTATTATTATTATTATTATTATTATTATTATTATTATTATTATATTTGTATTGTATTATTTTTAGTATTGTATGAACAATACAACTGAAGCAGGTATTAACGTAACATTATTACATACACAAACAGTATGCAATAATAAAAAAATGTTACACAATAAAAATGCATTTTAAAGGATATATCCAGGGTTGAAATTGGGTAAGAGAAAGTAAAGTCTAAACCAGGGGTATTCAATTAAAATTCAAAGAGGTCCAGTTACTAAAATTTCCTCCCGGCAAAGGTCCGAATCTTATATTGTCACTTAAAATAGTGTACCCTCATGTTAATAAAATCAATAACGCACATACATTTCTATATAATTTTTTGTTAAATTTCAAGTGTTTTCAAAGTCTGAAGTTGTAATGCACTTGAATGGAAAACAATCCTGTAGTTGTCTTTACTACATGTCAAGTAACAGACAACAGATGCTGAATTTCTTCTGAATAAAATAAATAAAAAGTGCAAACAGCTTTGAGCAGCCTGAACTTAGGGCCTATATTTCATGTAATGTAAAACATTCAGAGTCTTTTGAATAAAATAAAAGTGCTTTTTATCTTTAAGAAAAAAAATGAAACAAAAGACTTTTGAGCTGCCCCCTTTTTTAAACATTAACTACATTAATAACACAGGAACCTTAGGCAAAAGAACATTTCAGGTAAAATAGAAAGACTTTACTGAATAAAAGAAAAGTGCAGAGCTTTGAGCAGCTCCCTTTTTCCTCTCTCCTTTCCACCTCTCCTTACTCCCTTTCCATCTTCCGTTCCTAGTGAGAGAAATGGACATGTAACTGTCCTGCCAGCAGTTTGAATCTTAATTGTCCTGCCAGCGTAATTAGGTGCATTACTGCCACCTTCTGCTCTGGAGTATGGAACAGAAACAATCTGTTTTTGGCTTGGCTTTTGATGACGCTCCTGTCATAATAACTAGATTAACTGTGCATGAACGAAAGATTTATCTTTTTATTAATATCAAAGAGCTTATATAATCTTATAATATTAGATTATAATAGGGAGATGCTTAATATGATAATATTAGAATTTTAACGTGTCCGGACAGACCCGTCACTCGGTCCGCCATTTGGTGATGCCCGGTCTAAACCATCGCTTGGATTAACGATAATAATGATGATGATTGCACTGCCCCAATTACATTAATGTAATTTTTCAATTACATTATATCAGTATTGAGGATATATACAACTCCATATAACATTTTATGCCATCAAGTATTAAAAAAGAAATTGGATCGGTACATCAGCAATATGGTGATTAATATGTACAACACAACCAAACACAGTTGCTAAATATAGATGGGTGACAAATGAAAGGAAAACAAACACCAACACAAAGTGTATTTATAGTAAAGCACTGGACCACTATAAACCACCTGAACTGTTTCAGTGCATCTAAGTATCGCTTGTATAAGTCTCAGGAAGTGATATTCCCTCATTTGGTGTTTTCATAACGAGGTGGACAGCTCAAACACCAAAATCTTCAAAAGGTTTTCAATTTGTTACTGCGAAGGCCACAGCATAAGATTTCCATCTTTTTCATGCTCAGCAAATCATTCAGTGAGCACCCAGGCCCTGTGGGGGTGGACACAATCATTTTAGATTTTGGAGGCCACTCATGTCATGGTGGACGTGTTTCATTACAGGATAAAGATGATCAGTCAAAAGAACTGTGTATTGATTTCCAGCGAGCCTTCTGTTCACGGGAACAAGTGGATCCAAAACATGTCGGCAAAACAAATGCCTTCCCCACTCCAGTTGTGACCTGTCTTCCTGTCATTGCTTCCAACTTGTAACATACAATACCGTTTTACTCCAAACAAAGTGAGAGGAACAAAAAAAAAGAGAGGGAGAGAGAGAGAAAAAAAACATGGCTGAAAACAGAACAGCCTCAATGTATATTTCATCAGGCTGTGGGGAAATTAATGTGGAATTACATTTCTATTTATTATTCCCAAGAAGATCTGCACTTCAACAGAGCCTATGCTGAATGTCAACAAATGCAAAGCCTTTGTGCAAACACTGGGTATTATTACAGATGCAGAAAACACAGCTACAATGAAACCTGTCAGGACGAGAGCTATTACACTGCAGGCAAACTGTGTGCAATCTGCATCTTGCTTTCTACCATCCCAGACCTGCTGTCCATCACAGAGAACAACGCCACAGGCTGCTAGCTCACACTGACACACACACACACACACACACACACACACACACACACACACACACACACACACACACACACACACACACACACACACACAAAAGCTATTTATGTTGGGGTACAGCCTGGTGATCATGAATTCCTATAATCTCATTGAAGCATACAATCTTGAAAAAATAAATAAATAAATAAATAAATAAATAAATAAATAAATAAATAAATCGTTTATTTATAAATGCACAATTTTCAGATGGAGACTTTACTGAAGTGATTTTTAACATTTTATGCAGTCGGAAAATGCTGTACGAGAACGAATGAACGTTCCCGGCACAACCTTTGCCTAGTGGCAACAAATGCAAAGCCTTTGAGTTAAATATTTATAGCTAGGTGAAAGTTAGTAATTTAATTTTCTGCTGTCATCTTTTACATTAGATTCAGTTTCATTTCGTCATATTAATATAGCACTTTTAAAAACGGGCACTGGCACAGAGAAGGATGACGGATATTAAAGAGTCATTGAAATTTATCCCTAATGAGCAAGCGGGAGGTGACGGTGACAGGGAAGAAGCCTCTGGGACATTTCTTTTCTATATAGTACATGTGCAACATAAAGTCGGGTAATACTAAGTGTGTTAAAAGGAGCTGGAGTTTGAGCCTCATTAAAGCTTTGGTTCGGTTTAACAGTTCAGTGATGGAGACTTGAGCTTGAACTGTTCTAAAAAATTGCTTTCTCAGTGCTAGCTGTTTATGCCGTATTATACATGTATTAATTAGTCAGACTTAGTAAATTCTTAGAAAGTATTATATTATTCCACTTAATTTCAGAGTGTCACATTTATTTTATGGCACAAACAGTGATCAAAGCTGATGTTGATAAATCCAACAGGAGGAACATCACACGTCGTCTATGTTCATCACACGTAGTCTGTGACAGTCCATTACACAACACCCGATGACATGTTACATAGAAATCTATACACTGTTACTGACAGACTGCACACTTTTCTGCTAAGGTGAGCTCATCAGAGTTAGCCCTGAGGTAGCTTCATACCAATCTGTAGATTTTTCTCGCGGCCGTTCGTAAAGATGTTCAGTCCCACCAAAGATCACACCATTATGCGCTTTAGGAGATTTCTTTACTGCAAATAATCTGATGCCAAAAATGAATCTTTATATTGATTGTTTTTTCCTTTATCTGTGAAAGACAGGGGGCTTAGCTATCCTAGCCTGTTGATATCGGCCAACCCTGTTGAGCAGTTAAAGGATGTCATTTCCTGCAAAATTAATGAGAGTAAGCAAGGTGTTTGTTCATAGATCTTGAATAAAGCTTGCTTTAAAGGGCAATTCTCACATTAAGTCTTTCTGAACGTTATTGAGAGACGTGTCGTACGCCGCAGGTACGCTTCTATTTTAACAAGCGTCTCAGTCCAGAGCTGTTGCCTCAGGGACATGCAACAAAAATATACCCTTGTGGCCCTAGGCCCTTGTAACCCTAGGCCTTGTTTTATTCATTTTCTTTTTACTCGCATCTTATTCCATTAAATAAATAAAAAAAATCTGTGAAATCAGACAATTCCATGGGATACATTTATTTTAAATTCGAATACTTTAGACATTAATTGTTTTTTGAACTGATAAAAAAAAAGAGAGAATAGTGATAATCATGGATGACAACGTTACTGTTTATGCACTGCTTCATTGTTCGGGGGCAAAATTTAACTTTTCAGTTACATTACATCAGTATTGAGGATATATACATCTCCATATAACATTTTATGCCACAAAGTTGACATCCATGAAACAAAAAGCTCCACCATCTAATTCCCGGTTTAATCATCCCTGATACTGGCAGATCCTTGCTGTATCAAGCATCAAGAAAGAAATGGGATTGGTACAGTATGTCAGCGACGAATATACAGTAGATGGGTGACAAATTAAAGAGAAAAAACAAATATGGAATAAGCTAAACTTTAAACCTGAGGTATCATTAAATCATTAATATTTTATAACCGTTTTGGGTAAACAAAGCAGAAAGAGCCTCATTTTATGGGATTGAGTTGAGTCACATTGTTAAAGGACAATGTTAAAAAAATGAGACACAGAACAGGCTTGATAAAGTCTGATGTCTGCTTCTGCACATAGGCTTCATCTCAGTGACTTTCTGTCATGCCTTTTGGCCATTTTGTCTCGAAAAAAGAACCCAAATAAAATTCCTGCCCAAGCGTAAGAACTGTATGGCACGCTCTGCCGCTGGTGGGCACAGAAATAATCAGAAAGAGGAGCCAACATGCTGATATTAAACTTTCAGCCCAGGAAACAAGAAACTCACAGAAGGTGAGTTTCACGGTCACAGACAGAAGGAGCCAGAGCTCGGATTTAAATCAGCAGCATTTTGTATGTTTTTTCCATACATCGTACATAGGTGAAAATAAGGAAAGTCTTAGTGGGATTCAATTTTATTACAGTAAAATAATTTAATAGTAAAGCTACATTTATTTGATTTTACTTATGACTGCAGGTTCACTTTCAGTCTTCTTTGGGTGGCCGGACTCATTAAGAAACATCGAAAATTGGGTTTGATTCTGCTCGGGGAGAATCTTACCTCCCACAGCTTAGCTCCAGCTCTAATCAAATACACCTACCACTAACAGGATGGAGGATGGAGCAGGATACAGTACAGTTACAGGACAGGCTATAAAATAACCTTGTGTGTCTATTAATTAGGTGAAATTTAATACGTCTGTGTATTTTACTCAGTGTTTTAATCATGAGGTTATAAAATGAATGTCTACTGTCTAAAAAAAATGTCATTTCAACCATATATAGCTGACAAAGTACATAGTGAAATGAGATGTTTCTCCATGACCATGCTAATACATAAAGCAACACATAGCAAAATACACTACAGGACAGAGACCCAAAAGAGCACTGACCAGTGTGCATACTTATACATATACTATATTATACAGCACTACTTACAGCTTTTCCCGTTAGGGGTCATCACAGCAAATCAACTGTTTCCACCTAACTCTATTCTCAGCATCCTCTACTCTCACGCAAATTACCTTCATGTCCTTATTTAACACATCCGTATGTCTCCTCTTTGGCATCTCCATCTCCAACGTCCTTCCACCAATGTAACCATCTCCCTCCTCTGTACATGTCCAAACCATCTCAATCTGACCTTGTCCCCAAAACAGCCAACCTGAGCCGTCCCTCTGATGTGCTCGTTCTTAATCCTGTCCATCCTCGTCACTCCTAAAGAGAACCTCAACATCCTCATCTCTGCTACCTCCATCTCTGCCTCACGTCTTTTCCTCACTGCGACAGTCTCTAACCCCTACAGCAGAGCTGCTCTCACTACTGTCTTGCTGCTGTCACTACTGCACATTATACGGTACAATGTGCGAAAATAGCGGGTTGTAAACATATATACTTGTGTTATAGTAGCAGACGAATGAGGTTCATCGATTCATTACGTGTATTAGTGTAAATACATTGATTTTCATCATGACATGCAAATCTGCCCTGTGTTTTCACTTGGCACTTCAAATTTGTTCTTTAAATAGAACAAAACTTCAAAACAAGGTACATTTAAGATCGAATATGCATCGGTTTAGACTCAATAATATAATAATCAATAAACTTGGATAATTTAAAAGTAATAATTGAACAAATTTGCCTGGTTTTTCTTATTGGAGATGCAACTGAGTATTCCTAACAAACGTTCTGTTACAAATAACAACAACAACAAAAAAAAAGTCATTAAAATCCACAGTCCATCCGAAGTGTCTTATGAATAGTAATGTGTGTAGTTAATGTGGCTAAAGCAATCTGCATACTGAAATGACAACAGCACACTGCAAACCACTTTCAATCAATAGGACTAGCTTCATTCAGAGCTTTTTCTAACCTATTCCACCTAGCCACATCTTTTCTGCGTTCAGATCTGAAGTTAAAGCCAGATCCATTCAGACGGTCATCTTCAGTCATCTCAGTGAATAATGTTCAGTATTATATATCAGTCTGCAGGATATGAAGATTTACCATCTTAAAGTGACCTCTCATGAAGGATTTTCTACTGATATCACAACAAACATGCTCATACTGGGATTAAATGCGATTATAAATCAACAGGAACTAACGTGTTCACTTTTTTCTTTATGGAGAACAGACAGAACATGGAGAAATGCTGGGATCTAATGAGGTACTTCCTGCTGTGTCACCATCAAAGCTGTGTGGACCATTTCACACATCTTTCACATAGCATTTGTACTAACAAAATCAAATATTTAACACATGGTTCAAACATGGTTCAAACATATATACTGCATTTATACAAAGACGTGTCCATTCATAAGCTCTGTAGTTCAGTAGACAGGACAGTGATCAGGAAGTCGGCCATTTTAAAATCTCTCTCTCTCTCTCTCTCTCTCTCTCTCTCTCTCTCTCTCTCTCTCTCTCTCTCAAAATCTTTCCAGAGCACTGCAATGTTAAGTGATTTTTTGTTAACATTTTTAACATTGACAACATCGTCTTTTAAGTGTTCAATGATTTATTTTCTGAAATCCACAACATAGCCTATGACTCTATTGAAGAACCATGAAAGAAATCTTCTTGAAACAACATAGAAAATCATGTCAAAGATATCAGTCTTGTCTGTTGTCGATAAACAGTAAGGATGATATTTGTACCGGTAGTCATTTCACCGGAAACTGAGTCATCCGTGTCCCGTTGTGTAGTGAATCAGGGTCATTAACAGTGCATGAACACGTGTACCGCATATTCTGCTTCACCAGCGAGCGAGCTACACGCACAACCATTATCTGTATTTGTTTAGAGCTTCAAATATTCACAGACCCTAAATGCATGTTGCTTAACAAGGACTCCTTTTCCCTCCAATATGAACTCAATACTGTATGTGCTTGGAAACACCGGTAAAACTGAGGTAGATATACACAACCTCACCTACCTCACCCAAGTTCATAACTGATGACAACTAAAAATCTGGACTGTGTGTGTGTGTGTTTTTTTTAATCCTGCTTGCATAGTTATTATTATGCTTGTACCTGCCTGCAATATTTTCCAATAAATTTAATTGGTTCGAGAACCCAAAATATAAACAAGTTAGTCACACCCACGTGCTCCTGTTAATGAATGCCGTGTTTTATTGTCACACAAACCTCCTAAGAAGAGTTTGCAAGTGAAATTTAAAACCTCCTGCTCATGTAAACTCTCCAGCTTCCTCTGATGCAAGCTTCTCATCTGGACCTGATGCTCGATGAACCTTTCTGTCAAGCTTTCTTTAAAGAAAAATGAATATGGCCTTCCTGTTCATGTATTTATCTGTATTCATATAGAACACGTTATCTGTTCATTTAAAATATTGCTCAATTTTTTACATGAGGTCATATAAAATATAGTGTATAATATCTGTCTACTTATAAAGCCTCTGTAAGATACGGTTCATTACATTCTTTGTTTTTATCAAATAAATACAGAACATGCTTACAGGCATAGGTTTCATAGAGTATGATAGGTAAAGTACAGAATGGTAAGCCGGATTAGACCTGATCCCACCTGACTGCAATGACTAAGGGGTGACGGGAGCTTGGCCATGATTCCTACGTAGGCCCTGTGCTGAAGGACGCTGGCTCCTGTCAGCCGTTACCATCCAGGCTCCTTATCTCTTTCCTGGCAAGCTGACAGCCCTGATCGCCTGCCACCTCTACTTTAGGCATGCTGCCTCCAGAGCAGCCTGAAAGCTGCACAGTTGCAGATAAATCCCCCAGCACTGGCCATACCGGCCCAATGACTGTCACAACTTTGAGGACTTTTCCCGCATGCCAAGAGCACTTTAGGAGTGGGCTAAGTGTAATGGATTATAATCTTAGCTCTTTTCTCTAAAAGTACACCCACCTACACACACACACACACACACACACACACACACACACACACACACACACACACACACACACACACACCTCACAGAACTCTGTAACTTTAAGAGTCATCATAAATTAACATACGCTGTACAAATCTTCTTCTTCTTCTTCTTCATCAGTGGTTTCTTCCCCCAGTCTAAACACCTGGGTTGTGTCCTGACTGGCATCTCTAAATTGTCTATAGCGTGTAAATGGGTGTACAGTATGAGTGTGTGTGTGTGTGTGTGTGTGTGTGTGTGTGTGCATTGTGCCCTGCAATGGGTCCAGGGCATCCTCTGCCTTGAGCCCTGGGACAGACTCCAGGTTCCCTGTGACCCTGTGTAGAATAGGTGCTACAGAAAAGGGTTAGATAGATGGATGCATACGTACAGTAACTAAGATTATTTTATTTTTATTTTACCTTTATTTTACCAGGAAGTCTCATTGAGATCAAAAATCACTTTTACAAGAGAGACCTGGCCAAGGTAGCAGAGATACATAAACACAACATAGTAAAAACATACATACATACAATCATACAATACAAAAACTTCTTCAAGAAAAACATGTCTCCTACTACATGTCTCCTTTACCACATTTTTTATGATGGTCTTAAATGTATTTATCGATATACATGTTTCTACTTTAAGATCTTTTTGCTAATTATTCCATGCCCATGGTGCATAGTATGAAAATGCAGTTTTCCCCAAATCTGTCCAAACCCTGGGTACATTAAAAAGCAACCACTTGGAAGTATGTAATTTATTTTCCAGAATAATTCTAGAGGTGGCTTTATATTTACCCATCTATAGCATCTGTGTGCTATAAATGGATGTGTCTGTGTATGTGTAGTGTTACTGTGTCTTTGTCTGTGTGTGTGTGTGTGTGTGTGTGTGTGTGTGTGTGTGGTGTAACTCTTCAAGCCAATTCAAGGTCATAGCAGAGGCTCTATCTGCTCAGGATGCTGCTTCCATCCTTGTGCAGTAGATTTCCCAGCAGTGCACACTGATGAGTGGGCAAGCAAAATTGATTGGAACGTGGAACGCATAACATCAGTCTAACTAGATGTTCAATTCATTTCACACTTCTGTTGTCTAAGCCCCTGTCCTGAAAAATACACAAAAATTGCCAGTGGTTTTCAATCAGAAGGGGTATCATATTTCTGATATGTATACGATAGAAGAAAATGCTAACCGTCATCTTTATATTGGCTGAAATACGAAGATTAAGGGGCCATGGATCATGCTGTGCTAATCTGTTCTAATACACCCTCATGGAGATATCCAAGAGGCAGATCGGCTGTGAATTATGCTGATATTTAAAATTAACATTTAATTTCCAATAGTATACTGTACGTGCACGTCTTGGCGGTAAACTGTGATATCTTGGCACAGAAACAACAATTAAGGTGCTGCTTTGATTTTACATGAAAGGTTTTTAAGTTATTGGAGTTTTTATTAGGAGCTCTGGTTAATGGATACTCCGCTGCATGGGCAGTGAGCCCAAAATCCACAAGTACAGTATTTTAAAAGACGCTCAGTGGAGGCTATGCTCAGTGGATACAAAATATTAGCATATACAACATTAATTTAAATTGTGCTTTTGCCCTCTTTAAGCTCCTCGATCTTATAGTTCTCTCGACAGATACAACTGTATTTCTAATCAACTTTTGAGCTTTAATTATTTATTTAATAATTTAATTAATACTGCTTCATAAATTTCGATATTTTTCTTTGATTATTTTCCCGTAACAGCATGTCTCATGTTTTATACCTTTACCTAGCTCTCATACGGAACTTTCCAAATTACAGTAAGAACATGACCTCAGAATTTCACAGAGCAGTTTAACAGCTGATGTAATTGTAAGACTTGGGAGTCAGTTATCCGAGTTTGTGCTTAATGAAGAGAGAATCGTTTTTCATTGCCTATACAGTAAGCAAACATAAGCAAACAAACTGTGTTCATTCTAATGTTACTGCACGAAATATTGTTTGAACATTCAGTATTTACACTGGTCGGTCGGCACGGTTTCTGTTACTGTTTATTGTCTTTTATGTATTGCATTTTTTGTACTTTTTGTATTGTCTTGTAACTTTATGTCTGCACTGTTTTTCGTCCTGCACTGTCTTTTGTCCTGCACTGTCTTGTCTGTCTTGTTTGTCTTGTCCTGCACTGTTTGCACCAGGTTGCACAGTTGCACTTTAGCCTTAGCCCTGTCTTTGTTTTATGTAGCACCATGATCCTGGAGAAACGTTGTCTCACTGTGTACTGCAACAGCTATATATGGTTGAAATGACAATAAAAGCTTCTTGACTTGACTTGATATTTGAAATCAGCTTTTGTGACCTCTTGCTGTTCTAAATAATTTTGGTGAAACAAATTTTGGGGAAACAAAATAATTTGGGGAAACAAATTAAAAGATTTATTTTTATTTAATTTTATTAATTAACTAATTTATTTATTCATATGTATCTCTGGGATTGCAAGGTTTGTATTTTTGAGTCAGTTTTATGGCTAACGAGCCCAATACAGAGCTGGGAGGAAAGGCAGAGATTGCACTGTAATGTAGTCAGCGGTAGCCAATAACTGTCTGTTATTTAAATAAATCTGTCGGGTAACGTGTGCAACTGTGAAAACTGGTTTTGTTGTTTTTTTGACACCACACTTAAGTGTCGCTGCAATTTGTTAGAGCTGAACAAACGCCAAAAGGAAGAATCTAGCAATTCTCATATAATACTTTTGTGTGCATCAAAAATTAAATAGTTAAAAACAAACAAACAAACAAATGCAAACACAATTATTGTTTTTTGTTTATTAACAATGTTGTTGTTGTTGTTGTTATTATTATTATTATTATTATTATTATTATTATTATTATTATTATGTGGCAGCAACAAACAACAACAACAACAACAACAACAACAACAATAATAATAATAATAATAATAATAATAATAATAATAATAATAATAATAATAATAATAATAATAATACTTTAGATTCTCCATAACACTCCCTAATTTCTACATAATGTGACAGAAATGCTGGATGGTAGCTAATTCATATAATTAAGGCTGACAGTTAATGACTAGTGGTAACGCTGTAACCTCGGTGGAGGTTAGTGAGGGCAGATGGTAAAAGACTGCTTAATAAAACGCTCGCCTACCTTCTATTCAACACACTCAAAGGCCACAACTAATTATCTTCCCCTCTATCTTCCAGCACAGCATGCATGTGTGTATATGATGAAATGAGTTTATTTTGAGAAAAATCAGCACTAAAATGATTCTGCTGTGAAGATCTCAGCATCTCTTAATGTATCCTCGGTTGAATCAACGCTCTTTAATAGCCCCCAAATATTTTTCACACATAATCTCTATATTGTGTAACAGTTGTGTTAAATAGTAATAAAAAAATTATAATAAATAAAAAAAAAGCTTATCATAATTCCTATGTCTGTATAATGTGCTATAATAATGTGTCTAAAAACAATACCAAAAACGTTTAGCCTTCAACAAGGAAAGCATTTGAAGTCTGACACCACATCAGAACAGCAGCAGAAAAAGAAGTTGATGGCAATGTTTAAGTCATAGATTATTGGTGTCTGCTTGCCTCGAGTCCTCTATTAACAGTCAATACAGCTATTTTCTGTGAGTGATGAAGAGGGCAAGTGGTCCAACCTCATCAGAGAGAAAAAAAGGATCGGTAGGTAAATTGTGTATAAAGGTAATGTGTGGTTATTGTGATTGGCAGTCGTTGTCTGGTCTGAGGGACCTGTTCGGGAAAAATGACAGGTCTCATTTAAAATTCCTACATAGTCGACAGAGTTCAAGGCCTCTGTTTCAGGCGGACGCATGAAATATCTATTTCTACAAAGCGGTCACTCGAGTAAGTCCGTTTTTATGTCTGATCTGATTCAGACACATCGGATTTGACTGTACAGCCAAATGTTACTAGAGGGGATTGACACACTGCTAGGTGTTTGTACAGGGTGAGCTACTGGGGATTTGCACACCACTCGAGCTTCTTTAGACGCCGCTTTCTTTAGTGGGTGTGACTAGCGCACAGTGCTTCCTATCGCACGGTAGTAGGCCTGAGCTGATCTGAGACGTCTGTGGAACGCCGACAGACTAGACAGGCTGATGGATTGGGGACTGTTCATAGTAAGCGTCTGCTAGCAGCACGGAACGTCTCAAGAGCAAGATGACAGATTGAGACAGGGGGTGGCATCCCACTAGAGGCATCAGCAGTAGCTTAGCTCCACTGATCTCAGCGCAACACACAGGGTGACAGGGGAGACGGATGGAGAGCAAACATGTTACTGAAACTTCTTGCAAGCTCCTTCTTGTGTGGTTAGTGGTAAATAAGAGCCCTGTTGAAGAGCAGCACAGGTTCGTGTATTTTTGTAGTGACACGGTAGCTATTGAATTGTAAGTCTATATGTTTTTGAAACACTTTGGCCGCTCCTTTATTGGTGTGGAAACGATTTATATAAATGGTTGAGGAAGACTATCATATATTATTTTCATTCCAAACATTAAATCCAATAATGCTCACAACTGTATATAAAAACAAGCAACACTAAATGCATTAATCGTATTTACACGATCTGGTCAGTTTTCTTCAGAACATGCAAGACAGCAGTGTTTAATGGTGTTTATTTTAATCCAGAAGAACCCAGTAGGGCTCTGATTTCCTACGAATCACCAATGACGAGCGATTTGCAATTGGTGGATCTCACTTCACATGGACAGCAGCTACAACACGTTTGGGCCTTTAGTTCCAGTGAAGGGAAACCAAAATGTAGCTTAGTGTCTAATAATCACTAGTGCATGCAAAGACATGCTAGATAACATTGTGGCAATACTTTAGAGAAGAACCACACACGTGTCTGATGATGACAATCCTTAGGCCATATAGTATATATGTAAAAGGAATTCTTGCCTTAGATAAACTTTCCTATTCATTTGACTTCACTTTAATATTTAATGCATGTCCTACACTCATATTTTATTGTGGGGTCATAACATTGGCACAAGTTCTTACACAAAAACAAATCTTTATTAAATTTGGGCTTATGTTTTTAGACAAAAGATCATTCGGTGCAGGCTGAAGATACAATTTTTGCCAACTCATGAAAATTCCCAATAGCCTCTCAACGGCCCCTGTTTACAAAGGCGATAATACACAATTAGCATCTAATAAAATCACAACATTCATTTAAAAATAAAAGCACACAACACGGTTCATCAACTCAGGACAAAATGCAAATACATGCACAGTACAAGCTACTGTTCTGAATTTTAAAGCACAGACTACAACTACTATGCTCACTATTTTATTTTGGTGTAAATATGCCTATTCCGGTGTCGACTCCTTACTGCGGTTTGTTTCACGGTCATACGAGAGCATATTCCAAATTACAGTTCAAGAGACCACTGAAGCACATTTTGGATTTTTTTTTTCTTTCACATTTCCAATGCACCTCAAATCAGTCCCTGAATCTGATGTAAACACAACATGCTTCCTCTTCTCCATTAAACAGAAGAGTAGGGTGTTAGCAGGGTGTCTCAGCCACATGCAGAGGCACTAATGAGATAGAATTCCGGTTTGGAGGAGAGACTAAGAAATATAAAAAGCTTTAGGCCATTCAAGTAAATAACCCAACTAGTCAAAAGGACAAACAGACCATTCGCTTTTATACCTGTAATCTGTCCACTGAACAAGAGCTCTTGAGTGTCTTATTTTTCAAGGCTACTTGCTGTCTTGTAACCGGATAATATAATTGGATGCATTCACTCAGGGATGGCATCAGTCCAGAAAGAGAGGGAGGGAGGGAGATAGAGAGAGAGAGAGAGAGAGAGAGAGAGAGAGAGAGAGAGAGAGAGAGAGAGAGAGAGAGAGAGAGAGAGAGAGAGAGAGAGAGAGAGAGAAAGAGAGACAGAGGAGAGGAGAGATATTGCTCAAAAAGACAAAAAGAAGATTAAAATCTTAATTTTCTCAAGCTGGTACAGGTTTGCCCTGCAGTAGTACTACACAATAAGGCACAGCTAATAATAAGCAAAGGTTTTTCTTTACTCAAACTGATATAAGGATAATAAAAAAAATACAGGCAAGTCTAATTTTACTGTAAGAATTAATTATACACAGATTAAAACAAGACAATTACTGATACACATGATTAAGTGATGTCGCGGAGGTTCTGAGGATCTAGTCTCGGATGAGTAAGCAACACAAAAACAGTGGCAGAGGAACTTGTTGCTATTCATACGGAGCTTTAACAGCCACAGCCTCAGATGTCCGCCGCTCTCCGTTTATGCAGCAATCAGCACTGGAGAGGTCTGTCTCATTTGCATGCTCATGCATATTCATATCAACTCACTGACAATTTTAAACAAACCTCCTCGACACCCCGCTGCTTTCTGATACAAATTACCCTGAAGAGATTGGTGTACACAATATGTTAAGATGTCATAAAAAAAAAAAAATAAATAAATAAAACAATAGCCACTTGTTCAAACCTAATACAAAACATTGTGTCAGAATTTTAATTTGATTTAACTTAAGGTGCCATAGAACTGTATACACAGGCTACAAATATTGCACCTTCTAGACCTGTATACACGAGTATTGTTGTACACTGTGTAGATCTTTGTGTAGATCTTTTTGCACTGTGTAGATCTTTTTGCACTGTGTAGATCTTTTTGCACTGTGTAGATTTTTGTGTAGATCTTTTTGCACTGTGTTGATCTTTTTTGCACTGTGTTGATTTTTGTGTAGATTGTTGTGCACTGTGTAGATTTTTGTGTAGATCTTTGTGAACTGTGCAGATTTTTGTGTAGATCTTTGTGCACTGTGTTGATTTTTGTGTAGATTTTTGTGCACTGTCTAGATTTTTGTGTAGATCTTTGTGAACTGTGTAAATCTTTGTGTAGATCTTTGTGAACTGTGTAGATCTTTGTGTAGATCCTTGTGTAGATCTTTGTGAACTGTGTAAATCTTTGTGTAGATATTTGTACACTGTGTAGATCCTTGTGTAGATCTTTGTACACTGTGTAGATCCTTGTGTAGATCTTTGTGCACTGTAGATCTTTGTACACTGTGTAGATCTTTGTGTAGATCTTTGTGCACTGTGTTGATTTTTGTGTAGATTTTTGTGTAGATTTTTGTGTAGATCTTTGTGCACTGTGTAGATTTTTGTGCACTGTCTAGATTTTTGTGTAGATCTTTGTGAACTGTGTAAATCTTTGTGTAGATCTTTGTGAACTGTGTAGATCTTTGTGTAGATCTTTGTGCACTGTGTAGATTTTTGTGCACTGTCTAGATTTTTGTGTAGATCTTTGTGAACTGTGTAAATCTTTGTGTAGATCTTTGTGAACTGTGTAGATCTTTGTGTAGACATTTGTACACTGTGTAGATCCTTGTGTAGATCTTTGTACACTGTGTAGATCCTTGTGTAGATCTTTGTACACTGTGTAGATCCTTGTGTAGATCTTTGTACACTGTGTAGATCTTTGTGTAGATCTTTGTGCACTGTGTAGCTTTGTGTAGATATTTATGGAATGTGTAGATCTTTTTGCACTGTGTAGCTTTGTGTAGATATTTATGGAATGTGTAGATCTTTTTGCACTGTGTAGATTTTTGTGCACTGTGTAGATTTTTGTGTAGATTTTTGTGCACTGTGCAGATTTTTGTGTAGATCTTTGTAAACTGTGTAGATTTTTGTGTAGATCTTTGTGAACTGTGTAAATCTTTGTGTAGATATTTGTGCACTGTGCAGATCTTTGTACACTGTGTAGATCTTCGTGAACTGTGTAGATCTTTGTGTAGATCTTTGTGAACTGTGTAAATCTTTGTGTGAATATTTGTACACTGTGTAGATCCTTGTGTAGATCTTTGTACACTGTGTAGATCTTTGTGTAGATCTTTGTACACAGTGTAGCTTTGTGTAGATCTTTATGCAATGTGTAGATCCTTGTGTAGATCTTTGTGCACTGTGTAAATTTTTCTCTCGGAGCTGAAGAATCATGAATCAAGAATTAAGAATCATGATTTAATACTAAATTTGCACATATGAGTAATCAGACCTCAGATATTACTCTGCACGCAGGACATCAGTGGAGACAGCATCTGAATCAGAGACATTGCTTATCTCTCTTTTCTAAGCTGCTGAATAATGAAGGCGGTTGCCATATTGTTAAATTAAACCCAATTTGCAGTGATGAATATGATAATTACATCTAGCTCTATTTATGAAGCAATATACTGCAATTAATTGACTCCTATTAGATGTTTCTTCCAATGCTTGTCATCTTCTCAGTCATATATCATACTATTAGCTTTTGTTATTTGTCGCTTGGTTTTATGTTACATTAGACAGCGAATGTGGAAAAAGCTTCCTTCAGTACACATTTTCTATCCTTTTTTTTTTCTAGCTTAAAGGAAAAAAATACCATGGTGTAGACTGATGAACTTGCAAACCAGCAGACGTGTCTACTGAAGAAAAAAAAAAATCTGAAAACTACATGCAGGTGATTTTCATACTCTGAATGAGGAGCCCAGAAAATCAAGTCGAGCAGCTCTTGTAATGTGATTCTGAACACATAAAATTCCCCATATAAATATTGACATCACTTAAATTGCTGGCTTTGAATATTAAAAAAAAACTTTAAACTTATAAACAATCCAAAATGTCTAGATAAAATATGACAAGAACTCACAGCTTCTCAGTCTTTGTATTGTAGAAGAATAATCATAAGAGTTTGAACAAAGTTGTAGTTTGGCCTAAAAGCCAGCAACCCCAGCACAGATGAACAGACTGACAGAATAATGAATATAATTCCCTTCGTTGATCAACCTGATTATCTAAGACACAGCCGAGCCACGTCTCTGTTTAACTTGGCCTATTTGTGCAAGAAGGCATTTTGATTATTGTATAAAAAAGTAGTTATCGCTTTCAAATTTATTAGAAGCCATCACGGCAGTTATGATGGTTTCTGGTTGATGATAATTGTGTCTCAAAGACTAATTAAAAACCTTATAAATTACCAGTGGGAGCACAAGTGGTTTAGGCTCAAAGCTGTTGATCAGAAGGTCATGGTTCAAACCCCAACACCACCAAGAAGTCGGGCCCTTGAACAAGGCCCTTAACCCTGTCTGCTCCAGGAGCTGTATCATGGCTGTACTCTGTACTCTAACAAAGCTGGCATACAGTATGTGGAGAAAAAAATTTCATCGTGCTTTAATGTTTAATAAAGGAAAAACAAAAATGGACTATAAAATTTCCTATTTTTTCGATAATAATCTTTTTTTTTATATTTGAATGGATTCTTCTTAAACTAATAAACCAAATTTTCACAGAGTAAGCATGGGGTAAAGCAATTACTTTAAATTTATCATTGTTGTAGTTCCCATTTTTGAAATCTAGGTGCAACTAGATTGTATAAGCACAATAGTATGACATCTAGAAAAGCAACCTAATTAACATCGGCATAAATCATAATCTTCACTGTCAAATAACAACATATTAAATCAGTTTTAATCATCCAAAAGTGGTCATTAGTAATTTTTATATTTATTTGAAATAAACGTAGAATAAAAAGAGTATATAGTCATGAATGAGGGCTTTCGAAAACATGTTGAATGCCTCCTCTACAGTATGAATATGGTCGGACTCTACAACACCTGTCCTGTGGATGAGAAATGCTAGTTTTTTTTTATACTCTTTCTGCAGAGGTTCAAAACAAAGGCAGGCAAATCCACAAAGACAAACACTATAACACAATAAAAAACACAGAAACAGGAACATGGCTCTAAAATGCTGACTAATACAAGCAAGACTTTGCAAAGCATACAGTACATGAACAAGCAGTGACGGTGACAGACACATGAAAAGGTGGCGGCTAAGGAGGAGGACAGACCTAATCATTAGCAGATGAGCCTAAGCCAGAAAGATCATGCTATAGATTTTCTACTCTGTGCATAATGTGAAATTGAATGTGAGTAAGAAGTATACTGAGCCATCTAGACCTTTTCTTAATGCAGTAATTATACATGCTTTGAATATCGTCACAGGCAAATTGGTGTGGAGGGGCCGAATCGATAGACTAATCTGAGTACAATCGATAGGCGGCAAAGATGAAATAGTGTTATGATGAGGACATTAGAAAATATTATCTGCTTCAAACAGAAATAATTATTGCATCCATTTTTGGTCCGAAATACCTCATTGATGTACAACATCAAAGAAACAAACACACAGAGGGCAAAACACACTCGAACACGCACACACACACACACACACACACACACACACACACACACACACACACACACACACACACACACACACACACAAACACACACACACACAAAACCCCTTAGACAATACCCCATGATGAAAGCAATTTGATGCAGACAACCGCTCTACCTCTAAAATTAAACTATGATCCGTTAATTCTGTTTACACGCCTTGGATAAAGGCCTGCATGTCTTCTAACATTAAACACCCTTTCTGCACTTAGCTGTAGCTGAGCATGGGAAAACATAGCCACACCAACACATACACACAGACAGCAGACACGGCGTCTCACTCACCATATTGTCGGCGGCTCGGACCCCTCCACTTCCAAGTAGTCGTACTTTTCCTCCGTCTGGAAGTCTGTAAAAATGATGGAGATGGTGTCTCCGGGATCAGCAAGTATGGTCCACGTACAGTCCGCACTATTGTAATATTCACTCGGGAAATTGGGACTCGAAATGATGCCACTTGAACCCCTCAGAGTACCACCACATGTGTCCTCAGCTGTCGACCAAACATGAAAAGACTTCTGTTAGGAATTGGCCTTTGTTTACTGCACAAAGTATACAGCAGGAAATGGCAGCTGGACCTTTGAATTTAGGTGGACTGAAGTCAGATTATGTCTGATTGGGGTAAAAAATCTGAACAAATTTGATATACATTGTGTATAGAATCTTAGCAACAGTTACGTTGCTTTACTGTGTAATTACCAGCCCACTTATTTAGCTATTTAATCTTTCATATTTCATTGAATATCACAAGTACTCCTCTATCCAGGACATACTGCTGGTGAATGAGGGTCTCATCAAAACTACACCTTAAATCTCTTTCCTCCTTTCTTTCTCTTGTTCTTTCTTTATTAACATAATATTTTAGTAAATTAGTGGCTTATGCCTTTGTCAAAATGTACATTAGCTGAATCATTACAGATTTGTGGTAAATTAAAACAAGGTCCCAGCTGCATTTCCCATCAGACTCAGAGCTCAGCTCTTGTCTATTTTGCTCCAATTCAATTTGAGAGTTAAAATTTACCAGATTGAGATTTATTTAATTCTCTTTTTTTTTTTTTTTTTGTGGGGGGGAGAAATTGGAATAGATTAGAGTATGTACAGATAAAGACACATGGACTAGTCTTGCGCAAAAATGATAAATTATATGTATATAATTTATACAAATGGACGTTCAGCTATATGTGCATATGGACATGGCGCAAAGCCAAGCATATGCACATACAGCTCATACATATATGTAGAAAGTGATACTCTGCTTTAGAGAATCACTTTTAACGTGAGGTCATACAGACTATCAAGTGCTCAGATCCAGTCAATAGAGAAAAACATGAAAGGAAAACATTGAGAGGAAAACACACTGCAAGTCCGAGGCAAGAACCATATCAGTGCATAAACACCCAGTAAGCAGATTGTAGCCATGCACACACAGGCATTCTGACAGACATGCACGTTTACTCGGGCCTTCATGTCTCAGAGAGGCACTTCAACGTGTCACCTTTTACCACGTAACATACTAGTTCAGTTCAAGGACTCACGATTAGTCCAAAGTCCACTGGCTCTTTATTCAGCTTTCAATCTCATCACCCCATTTTGTGTGTGTGTGTGTGTGTGTGTGTGTGTGTGTGTGTGTGTGTGTGTGTGTGTGTGTGTGTGTGTGTGTGTGTGTGTGTGTGTGGATCTGCTCATAAACAAAACCTCAATTAATACCACAAGCAATGTAATCAACAATTATACACACACACACACCAAACAAGCACCCAAGCACTTAATGTCACTGAACACGTGATTGGCAGCTACTTAAAAACTCACAATTCAGATTAGTCAGAAAGCGTTGAGTACTTTCTTCATCAGTACGGCACTGACAGTATTTCTAGCTGCAAGCTTTATATTAGTGAGTCATTCTAATGTGTTATCAACTGCATGTGTAGTACATAATGTGGTAAAGTATGGACAGTCAATACACACATTTTCTACTGTTGGTATGGTGAAGTTTGCTGTAAAAGGTTTATTAACATTTTTTGGAAGGATTGTCCAGTGTCAGCACTTTGTAAAGTAACAGACACTTTATTTACATTTTCCAGGATGGGAAAGTCTTCAGAACTTTGTGGTTTCACATGCAGCATGTGGGAAACCACACACCACACAAGTCGTGGCCTAATGGTTAGTGAGTCTGACTCGTAGCCCTAAGGTTGTGGGTTCGAGTCTCTGGCCGGCCACAACTGAGGTGCCCTTGAGCACCCCAACTGCTCCCCAGGCATCGCAGCATAAATGGCTGCCCACTGTTCATGGTGTGTGTGTGTGTCTGTGTGTGTGTGTTCACTGCGATGTGTGTGCACTTTGGATGGGTTAAACGCAGAGAACAAATTCTGAGTATGGGTCACCGTGCTTAGCCGTATGTCACGTCACTTTTATTATTTGCCTTATAGAGTTTAAAAATAGAAAGAAATAAACACTGGTGAGGGAACGGCTATTGATATGGCTGTTATAACATGGCAGTGCAGGTACAGTAAGATTAGTTCTTACAGTACCTTTCTTCTAACACTTCACTATACACTGTAAAATAAATATGATTTTTTTAGTAAATTAAGGCTTAAGATCAAATAAGAGGAAACACCTCAGGATAATAATCACACCACTCTGCTGATGACTATATTCTTACAACTCCATATCACTGATAAGTCAGCATCAATAGTTGTGCCTCTTCTTTTTTTCATAATAATATAAATGTCATAACAAAGCTCTAAGTCATTTACAAATGATACGTGATTCAAGATGGACAACAGATAGCGTGAAGGAAACTTTAACCGTTTGCTTTATAAAGAATATATGAGCCTTATAAAGAATTTATAAATGAAGCCTTAAATTTTCTCAAAAATCGGCCGTGCGCCTAATAATCCGGTGCGCCTTATGTGTGCACTGAGTACCAAAAATCTGTAAAAATGTTGTGTGACTTTGGTAAGCGCTCCGCTTGATTGACTGTCAGACCATTTCCTGCTGACACAGGGACGTAATACATACACTATGTACGCTGGCAGCGATAAACCAATCAGAGGACATTACGTAATACTTCCTAACCATTATGCGCTCCACACTCCAGTCCAGTAGGTGGCGGTAAATGCACCTTAAATTGGTTTGCCATCCGCCAATAAAAATCAGATGCTTACGAGGAACAATTACAAACGCCAGGCTATCAGTAACGCGGTTGTAAATGGGAATAGAGCAGCTGAAAGTATTCAACATCAATGTATCTGTGGTTCGGAAGTGGAGGAAGCAAGAAAATGTACTGCGCCAAGTTAAGAAGTCACAGTAGATGAGGACTTTGATGACTTTGTGGGAGAAGATTGATTAAAAAATAATGTGTGTGTTGTTAAATAGTAGAATAAAGTTCAACTAAACTCACTGTTTTGCTTCTGTTACCTTTTTTTGTAGACCGTATGTTTTAGCATGCACCTTATAATACGGTGCGCCTTCTAATACTTTGCGCCTTATAATACGGTGCGCCTTATGTATGGGTTAAGTACAGAAATAGACCCGTAATGAGACTGCGCCTTATAATACGGTGCGCCTTATGGTGCGGAAAATACTGTACCATAAAATTACTGCTTTTCCGTAACAAACAGGAAATTGCTTGTACATGATTTCTAGTTGTTGTAAACTAGAAGTACTGTATTATTGCAGGTTTAAAGTCAGTAACAGTATTGCCACTGATTCGTTTGGGAATCATTTGTCAGTTTGTGACAGTGATTTGTAAATCAGTTTCTGTGTATCCTTTGCGAGGCCTGTGTAAAGAGCTGCAGCAACTGAACGACTCCAGGTTCATTTGAACCTGAATAACAGCACATGCACATACACACACACACACACACACACACACACACACACACACACACAAACACACACAAAAAAAAATACAAGGCTCAAAAATAAAAGTCGCAATTCCCTCATTATTTTGGAGCCTAGCAGCCTAGAGAACCTCAGCAACAGCCAACAAATCACTCATATCATGCTGTTTAAGGCACCTTCAGGTAAAGCATGTCAAATCTCAGGTCAAATTGGCCTTTGTATGGCTGCTCGTGTTCCAAAAATAATGAATGCCTTCCTGGGTCCCACTGCCCACACATTGGATACAAGAGAGAAACACATATCACTGACTGTGCTGTCTTTTGGTTCGAGTGCGCTACAAAGTAGAAGATTTGAGCCACACATTATGCTGAAATATGAATGGAGCATAGCCAGTACAATGGAACTGCCAAATACTCAAACATCAGTAATGTGGGAATGAGCAGCTTCTTATTTTAGCTACCAAGTTTCCTTGAGTGCAACAATCTGAATCTGACAAACATGTCAAACTATTTCAAGCAGTATTTCTGTAGGTACGGAAGAGATGGAACCGAGGATGATTGAACAGATAAGGTGTCCTGAATAGATGAATGTCTCCACAAAGTATTAACCCCCCCATTTTTTATGTACTGCATCATCAAATTTATTTATTTCACAATGGATTTTTTTCCATGCTCCTTTTGAAGTGACTCTACAGAAATATGTCCTCGGAATTATTTAAATAATAAAAATGACTGATAAATAAATAAATAAATAAAACAACACCCTTCAGCATAATTGATAATTATCCACCCTCTAAGTGTAAATTGTCCATTTATAGCAATTACAGATGTGTCTCTATGAGTGTTGCCAAATTGTTGTTTTGCATTTTCTTTCATTCCTCAATACAACTTCTCTACAATTCTGCCAAATAAGATGGAGGTTGGTAATGGACAGCAATTTCCAGGTCATGCCACTGATTTTCAATTACATTTAAGCTTTGACTCGATCAATTCACAAACTCCTTTTTTTCCAGGCTATTCTAATGTAATATCTTCCCTGTGCTTTGACAGTTTTAATTTGCTTAATTCTAATTAAGAACATATATTTTTACCACAAATGCAGATGTCTTTCTGACTGGAACAAGTTCAGCCTAACGGTTTACTTATAAATGGCTCCATACATATTGCCTGTGATGACAGCAAGCTCTCCATTTCCTCCTGCTGAAAAACAACCCTACAGCATGATGCTCCCACCAATATGCTTGATCAAGCTTAAACGTTTCTTAATCGATCTTCAGATCATCCATTCACCCATCTATCCACTACACTGCTTATCCTACTGGGTCACAGGGAACCTGGAACCCATCCCAGGAGACGGGGGACACCCTGGACAGGAGGCCAGTCTATCACAGTGCACAAATGCTAACACTCACACACCTGTTCACACAATACAGACAATTTAACAATGACAGTCAGCCTACAACACATGTTTTTGGATTGGGAAGGAAAATGGAATACCCGAGGAAACCCCTAAGATGTAGGGAGAACATTTGAACTGTCCTGGAGGTGTGATGCAAACATACTGTACTAACCACTAAGCCTCAACCTGCCAAAAGAACAATATTATTTTTTTAACCATGAATTTGTAAAAACACATCTTAAATGTGGCTTATTGTAATTTCTTAATAGGTAATATTAGATTAATTAAATTTGACTATATGCAATATACACCAATATACACCAATCACCTGCCTAATATTGTGCAGGTCCAATTTGCCAGCAAAACAGCTCTGATCCATCAAGGCAAGGACTCCACAAGGCCTCTGAAGGTGTGTTGGGGTATTTGACACCGAGACGTTAACAGAACATTGTATAAATCCTGTAATTTGTGAGGTGTTCCCTCCATGGGTTGGATATCTTTGTACACCACATCCTATATTTTTACAATCGGATGGAGATCTCCAAGCCTCTACCAGCTTGCCTGCTTTTCATAGAGCATCCTGGAACCATCTCTTCCCTGGTAAGTGACACCCCCACACCCAGCTGCCCATATACTGTAATGCAAGAAAAAAACATGATTCATCAGACCAGACCACCTTCTTCCGTTGCTCCATATTCCAGTTCTGATGCTCATGTGCCCATTATTAGCACTTTCATTGGTGATGAAAAAGAGTTAGCATGGACACTGAGACAAGCCTGAGACAAGCCTGTAGACTCATCCCCATACACACAAAGCTGTTTGTTCCGACACCTTTCTATTATAGCCAGCGTTAATTCTTTGAGCAATCTGTGCTACAATAGCTCTACAGATCAGATCAGATTAGATCCTATTTATTTCCTTGGACCCCTTTTGGTTTTATTAACCACAGCATGCCAGAAACACGGCACACGATGTGATGTTTTGGAAATTCTTTGACACAGTCATATAGCCGTCACATTGTTCTGTTCACCTGCTGCCTAATATATCCAACCCCAAGAGATGTGCCTCAGTAACAAGACAATCAACATTATTCCCTTCGACTGTCAGTGGTTTTAATGCTATGGCTGATTGGTGTATTTTTACTATATTAAGGTGTAATAGCTTTTGCATTGGGTGATTACTGTAATAAATAAGCAGTGAAAATATAAAAAGAAAACTTGTTCCAGTTTCACAATTGCTTCAGGCTCTTAAGAATTTCCACCGGATGTCTTCAGTGACACAGTGCACAGTTTTAAAATGCGGGACTGATTGAGATGCTACAGGCACACACAGACCTGTCACACACCTGTCACACAGCACTGGAGGAAATGGCACAGCTAATCCCTAAGGACCCACCAGTCTTCCTGTCCACCACCTAGACAGGATAGATACTATACATCAGACTGAAGTGGGCCATTACAGATGAGACAAATGAGACAAACTACTCAGAAACTACAGAGGCATGATGTGGTTTCGTTTTTGGGGTTAATGTTTTGACCGAGTGACTGTAGATGCCTTGTAGCATTTTACTCTTTCCATCCTGCCAGTTCTCTGACAGCAGTCATTTCGTCCAGTAGTAATTCTTCCAGTAGAGTAATTAAACCATTCATGAAATAGTGGACAATTTCACTCACTGAACAATAAATGTGAAAAAAGAGCAAGAGCAGAAACCGTTTGGGGAACATGAGGTTATCTTTATAGATATCGATGTGTCGCAAGGGAGCAAGTTCCAGCATATTCCACTGTGTTAATGTACAAGTTTGTATACAGCAAGATACATCCTCTACAAGATAAGAGCCTTCACTAAAAACACTTAATAGACAATCAATAATGCCTAGCTGACAGACATTGGGCTTTTTACTTCTACATTTCTGTTTAGTCCAGAAAACAAGGATAATACTGTAAAATCCAAATTTCATTTTGAAATCTAAAAGAAAATCATATAAAAATGAGGGCTTTGTCTTTACAAAAGTACCATGCTTTTCCAAGCCCTACTAAGACCTCACTAAATTAAGTTCTCAAACATTTGGCCTAGATTAGCATGATGATTAAAGTATTATGGTTAACTCTGGGACACATTTTTTCAGATGGCATTCAGATAAACAGGAGCAGATGCTGCCCTCACCACTAAATTTATGACATTAAGCCCAATTAAGTGTTACGAAATTGGCTGAGGTTTGAAATTAATCTTAAACAGAGGAAGGAGACAACAGGAAACAGAGAGGAGACAGTAGTTTGGCAATTTAATGGCCTTTTAATCCCCCAGAGAAAGCTTCTTTTAACAATTTTGTTTAGTTATTGTATTGTTCTGTAATTTCTGAAATCAAAGGTCATATTTCAATGTGGCACAAATCAGTATGACTAGGAGTCAGAAGAGCTTCAATACCTGGACGTTAACGTTTTAAAACACTGACGTAAAACATACTGTCTTACTGAAGGTCAACTAGTTAAATATTAAAATGTATTTCCGATCTGAAATAAAACACAAAAACCGTTAAAAACCATTTTTTTCACTTTGCTGCTCATGGCACAGATAAACACTCCTTTGAGACTTCCAGTCATCTGAACAGCTCTTAAATATAAATGAAAGGAAGTCTCAAAGCAACATATTTCTTCACCTTCCTCACCTACAAGCAGTAAAACATACTGTAAGGGGCCGAACTAGTGCTTTTTGTTGGGGAGAAGAGCCAACATTAAAAAGAGAGCATTAGGGGAGACCCGGGACAGTTGTACAGTAACCCTTTTTGCAATTTTTAGTAATACATCAAAAACCATTTTTACTGGAATAACCAATTTGTTATATTATAAACTTCAATCTGTCAACTGCTGAAACAATATGTTTAAGTGGTTTTATGAAATATGTACAGGTTGCAAAATTGATTTTAACACAGTCTCTCCACTATTACAACCGTCCCAGTGTACAAGGATGGTTGTAACGCATGTCGTCTCATGTGAGCTAGCTTGACTGCTAGTTTGACACTTGTTAGCCATTTATATTTTTAGCTTACAAAATAGTGATTCTATTAATACTTGTTTGAATTCATAGACATTTGATCCTATAACAGCATCTAAAAAAGTACATCAGAAAGAAAAGTTCTTTTTACCTCAATAACAATCTTTTGTAGATAACTCCGTCAGGAAGATTCAAATGTGGCTCCCTTTATGGCAAAAATGGAGGGAAACTAACTGAGCATGTGCACAGTGAGTGTTGTTTCTGATTGGAGGACTTCAAGGTGATACAACCGTCCCGTTACAACTGTCCCCGTTCTCCCCTACAAGAGTTTGTTTTCACTCCTGTTTTTTATTATTATTATTTTCTAGAGGTTTTATTCATATAAGTATGGCACAAAGTATTTACTCTAAACACATTATGCCCTGTTCTCATTAAAACATTAATATCTAACACCCTGGGCTTCTAAAAATGATATACTGTACATAATGGCTAGCATTAAAATGTGTGAAGCTTTTAAGGTTAGGGGGTTTAGCATGTGTGGTACAGTATATCTGTATAAAGCTAAACAAAGACTTTTATAATGGGCTATAGATTCTATTGGCAGACTGTTTACGAAATACAGCACAACAAGGAAAAATCAAATGAGTGACATGTCATGAAATATCTCTGAGCCAAGGCCCTGTTATCACTTACAGGCTGTATATCCTGTTAGAGCATCAAGAAAAAGTCATACGCCTCTATTTCATCTTCTATTCCTTGTAAATAATAAGAATACAGCTTGGTACATTACAAAGAAAGCACAAAGCCCTCTCTCCTGAAGATGCTCCATGACCTACAACATTGTATTTTGCAAAAAAAAAAAACCAAACAAACAAAAAAACTTCAAACTGACTGCGTCAATAAATGTTAACTCTTTTTTTTTTAAAATAAAAACCAAAAAAAAAACTGACCTGTTTTGGTTGTGTCCAAGTTTACCATTGAATTTCTTGGTGACATACGGCTAATTACGGTGACCCATACTCAGAATTCGTTCTCTGCATTTGACCCATCCAAAGTGCACACACACAGCAGTGAACACACACACACACACACACACACACACACACACACACCATGAACACACACCCGGAGCAGTGGGCAGCCATTTATCACTACAGAGGTCAAAACCTTTCCACCCTGAAGACCAACAGTGTCCTGACTAAGTTTTATAACAGACTTACTGCTGTGAACTTTCATTTCTTTATACTGATTAAAAATGTCTGGTAAGTCGATTTCCATTCCACCTACACAATAGACCACCAGTGTACTGGTAAAAAGGGTTAAATAAAGGTATCGTTATAAAAATCTTTACTATACTGTTGATATGGTTTTCAACAACACTATAATTAATCTGTTCATTATTACATATTAGAACAAGTGCATTAATATTATTATTAATAAGCCTATTATTGGTATTACAGCCATAGCTACATGCTGTTACACAATATGCAAGCATTTTAAACTGAATGCCAGAACAAAAA
Source organism: Tachysurus fulvidraco (assembly GCF_022655615.1). Taxonomy (NCBI): domain Eukaryota; kingdom Metazoa; phylum Chordata; class Actinopteri; order Siluriformes; family Bagridae; genus Tachysurus; species Tachysurus fulvidraco. Next base: position 12,419,838 of record NC_062541.1, read on the forward strand.
AAAAAGAAAAAAAGAGAGAACTCTATAACCGGGTACATGCAAACTTATTTACTGCACATCAACGCATTAAACATTGTACAGTATAATTACTTATTCTTCTTGTAAATTAGTGTATTTCTGTGGAAATACTTTTTATTGCTTTTGGTTTGTTTAGAAATTAAAGTCTTGCTAAAGATATTTGATGATAATGGAATTTGTAACTAAATTAGGACTGTCCAGTTTAACTAATTCTCTTCTAAACAAATGCATACTGTAATTAAAGCTGCCTTCACTGTAATAGTGGGTGAATAATCGCTCTTGTTGGATTCCTAGCTGAAATAAACTAATTACATTTATACAGTGACGCTACGTCTTTCAAATAAACTACAGATGCACAAAGTCCTTCAAACTTGGACTTGACTGGTCAAAGGATGTAAACAAACTAGACAAACTTCTAAGGAGGCTCTGCGGTGTCCTTTTCATGCCCGTGGTTTCATAAATGGAGGCAAATTGGATGCAATGAGGCTTTGTTTATGTTTTGGTTCAGTGCTTCCATGTCTTGCTGGTTCAATGACCCACAAGCTGACACGTCTTCAGTCAAAAAGAAAAAAAACAACAAAGACAAAAGAGTCACAAATCAGTTTTTAAAAAAAAAAAAAAATTGAAAAATTGAAAAATGAAATTGGATTATTATGATTATTATGATAAATTTCTCAAACTAAATGTACTATATTCCAGTCTGACAGAGAGATGACTGCAGTGCATCATTACGATTATCCTTAGGATGGAAAACACATTACTGGTGAACTAGCCACATTATGTAGGTTTTATTACTGTTTTATATATGTATACATAACACACACACGCACACACACACACACACACACACACACACACACACACACACACACACACACACACACACACACACACACACACACACACACACACACACACACACACACACTTACAGTTTATGGCAGGCTTTGATAGATTGCTTTTGGAGCAAGTAATATGTAAACATCATATAGCTTAGCATGTGCGGTGAGAGTCTTAAACAAAATCAAGTTGGGACAAAATATAGTATACAAATTAATATTCTATATAGTAAATAAATTAGATATTCTGTATACCGTTTCAGTCATATTAAATAAGCACATTTGAAGACATCAGACTTTAAACGGACGTTTTGTAACACTTAACATAATTAGTAAAAAAAAGATATGTTAAAAAAATCATGACTGAATTAATGAATGTTTTAAATTATTCATACCTGAGGGATGAGTTGTGATTTATTTAAATATCTGCAGTTTCTCAGTTTAGGGAATCAGGGCTAGCTGGTATAAACAAGCTATTAATAAATTGCAAACAAAATAAAAACAGTAAAAAAAAAAAAAAAGACTAGATTTTACAATAATTTACTGCCTTAGTTGCCAATAAAGTGCTATAAAACACCTAAACCACTGAGGCACCACAACTAGCTCACTAACATACATTGAGTCGATATAATCTTTTAGTAGAGTTAATGACTGATAGAAGAAGTTGAATCAATGCATGCTAGTTGTGATGTTTTTGTGGTGCCCAGAGGTTAAGACCTTGGGTCACAGGTCAGAAGGTTGTGTCCCAGCACTGCAAAGCTCTTACAGCCCCTTAACATTCAGCTCTATTGTATCTGACATCGACCAAATGAGCAGTTGTAAACGATTCTGTTTTATTCTATACAAAACTGAGAAACAGTACTTTACTGTTAAGTTTAGTTTAGTTTTGGTAAAGAAAGTTTTTTTTTCCATTCATCCATCCATCCGTCTGGGTGTCAATTTCAAGAGAAAACTAATTACATAATTAAATGATGATAATTCCACAGCAAAGTAAAGATACAACTAACACATTCTATATAAGGTAAACGATGGTGCTGAGTTTTCTTTGTAGCTCACTCTGTCGATTCTTTGTAGCCCAGTCTGTAGATTTACATAATCTATCATTTAACGTTCAATTATTTAAGCCTGCGTTGCTCTCACGTCAATAATACGTCATCAGCATGTTATTGATGCGTTATTTATTGCTTTTGGACGTTAACACACCAAGCCCATATTTTTAAATCAAAGTACCAATTACATAAAGGGAGAAATAGCAGAAGTGTAAGTTTTGTGTTCATTGGTAGGAAATAAAGTGCTGGATAACGGCACGATCGGCTGTCCTGTTTAATATAGTTACTGGTTGGGAGAGCAGAAGAACTAAAACTTGATTACAGACTTAAAATATTCACATTAGAAAAACAGAAATGGTTTTATGATAGTAAAGGTGATTTACAGGAGTAAACTTCGCAATATCCTGATCAGCCATCACGGCATTACAAACACCATAACCGTCAATGCCACGATAAAAAATACAGAATAACCACAAATATTTTTCACTGGCAAATGATAACACTATAAGGCATCGAAGAATTTATCACTATACAGGATTCACGGTTTAACCTAACCGAAAGCCACTGCAGTGCTCTGGAAGGTTCTCTGAGACTACATCTTCAGAAATTCAGCTGTATCTATTGAAATGCTCTCTTAAGGGCAAGCAATACACATCTAATAAAACAGTGCCTGTGCATTTTCTGTGCTAGATAACCCTACAGAATGTAAGCATGTTCAGAGATACAGATTTCCTTAGAAGGAAAATGAGATGAGGGAAATATCGACTCGGCTCTCAGGCAGAAGCCCAGGAGAGCATTTCGGCGTCCGGTAAAGTGAACAACGCTAGATCTACATGCTCTCCGAGGAGGATTTTTTTGAAATGCCTCCGACATGCTCAACAAATGTGCACGCACAAACACATTTTTATGCTTCGAAACCCCTATAGGTATGAAACCATTCCAATTGATCTTTTCTAGCACCTTGTAACTTTCAGCTCAGACTTTGTAAATCACTATGAAGGCACACAGTGGGGTCTAATGGGCAAGGTGGCATCGTTTGCAAAGCTTGCCTGCACAGCTGTACAGGTTCTTGTAATGATGTAAAAGTACAGACACAGTGTTCGCATGTGTGTGTCTCTTCTCATCATGATCACCACAGCAAAGAGGGCAGAAATATAACAGGGCCTGCTAGCCTAAGCCAAATCATCTGCTCCCTGGCTGTTCAATTCATCACTGGTCTGCCTGGGGGATCCGGTCCAGCAACGGCCCATGTCAAAACAAAGTATTCTGATGCTAACTCAAGGTACACAAGCATACAACTCCAGATCTGACCTACTGGAGCACAGAATTACTGTCATGCTTCATAAATAGAAGTTTATACGTTGTATGAAATAAACAATACAAAACATAATTCACATTTTGTTCACAATCAACTAGAGAGACAATATTTTCTATAACAGCGTGTAAATGTAGTTCTTTTCAAAACATATGACAAAATGACTGATGTCCATATGGAATATTTATAATATGTACATTAATTAACCAAGAAATTGGTAATTACAAGATGACAGGCCAGAAATTAGTTGTTTGCCTGGAAATCAAACACTGTCAGCCTAGTTATTATGGGATAGATACAGTACTAGAAACAACACTACTACTACTACTACTACTACTACTACTACTAATAATAATAATAATAATAATAATAATAATAATAATCATAATCATAATCATAATAATCATAATAATAATGTAATAAACTTGATTGTTCTTTTTATAATAATGTAATAAAATTGTTTTCATGCCTTAGGGGTTTCCCCTGAGTACTTCGGTTTCCTCCCTCGGTTCAAAGGCAGGGGTTGTAGGCTGATTGGCATCTCTAAATTGTCTGTAGTGTATGAATGTGTGTGCCTTGTGCCCTAAGTCTCCTGGGATAGGCTCCAGGTTCCCCACAACCCAGTAGGATAGATGATGGATGGATGGATGGATGGATGGATGGATGGATGGATGGATGGATGGATGGATGGATGGATGGATAACAAACCCTTTATTTTCAATGGCAACTTATTTTCAGATGTAAATTCAGGTTGCAAACTACTATAACTTTGGAAGCTGCTGTCACTTTATTGGTCGTTAGTGCTTATAACACAATGCATTTTTAAGCTTTTAGTGTTTTTTAATTAAAATCCAAACCAATACTTTTTACTAGATTTTTACAATTACTGTAATTATTGTAACTCCGACATGACATAACTGTACTATAATCATCTTGGGACTAAATGTATTTAGCTATAAAGGTACATGGAAGAAGACAAAATTAGCACATAATCTAATACTGTATTGGAGGGAGCAGTTTTTCAGTTTTGCTCATTATTTCTGAGTAAATAATCCCTATTTGGAGACATGCCTTAGCTCAGCAAATTTGCCGAGACTTAAGGCTGCAAGGATGTATAGGTTTCACACACACACACACAAAAGGAGAAGGAAAAAGCAAAAACAGAGGGATAAAAAAAACAGTGGCAAGCAGAAACTGAATACATCTGATCAACATTATAATCCATATAAAGCACAATCACACAGTCAATTAATTCTGTGTGCTTCTGAGTCTCTGGGAGGGCCTGAGGATGGAAGAAGGATCAGTATAAATGCTCCACACACTCCTCCAGACACATCAATCAGCTCTGCAGGAGCACCTTTATACAAGCTCTTACTTATTCATGGCCATCTTTCTCTGCTCTTAATCTGCAGCTGTGTTAAGCATGCACAGCAGGAAGTCCGTTATGCTCTACGTAACATGTTTAGTTCAGTGATGTTTAGAGCCCAAGGTTCTGGAATCCGTATCTGTATACCTTATTGTCTCTTTACGCTTCCTCGCATTGCCGCTATTATCCCTTAATCATCATGGTACTCGTGATTTGGATACACACAGAGTGCGGGGTGTTTTGGGCCGAGCGCTACAAACAAGGCTGCCTATTTAAGGTAAAGCAGATTAGGAGGGACTTAGTCCATCAAAGCTTGAACCTCTCAGCATTCTCAAAGCTCTGAAAATCCCAATCCCACCATAACATCTGTTAATTAGCCAACTTAATTATGAGCCTAGCCCTGACCGACAGGAGCATGAGCCATCCTACACCAGTGTAATTAAACAAAGCAGCTAATATTCCCAGACGCCTCCTGGCCTGTGAAGAAAAGCATTAATAAATTATCAAAACATCTGAAGGTCGGTTTTTTTCCTTTCTTTTTTTTTTTTATCAGAGAGGAGGTAAAGCTTTGGTTCATTCGTTATACAAAGATGAAATATCACACTTCAAAGTATTACCTCAAAAGACATTATGCTTCATTACCATCAAGACCAACATCCAACACCCAGGGCCTCTTTGAAAATAAAAGTAAAACGAATGACCGGTCATTAAAATGTGTGACTTATTCAAACAATATCTCATCAGGTTCATGCCATCAGGTTATGGGTTTAATATGCGTTACATGTGCATGGATATCTCAACTCTTACTATAGGCTATGTCATATAGAGCTATTTTAGTGACAAAAAACAAACAGTCCACTTTAGACATGCTCAGGCAGTGAACCAATCTTTAACTTATCAACAACATGTAAAGATTGTATACACTGCAACATAAAAAGAGTCCACAGGAAGGTGATCTACCAAAAGATCACCATAAACAACTACAACATGCTATTACATACTGTAACGCCTTGTTAGCTGGCGTGTCAAAATCTACCTTAAACAAATTGCAAAATTCGGCTGCTAGAATTCTCACTAGAACAAAGTTAAGAGATCCTATTACTCCCGTTTTGGAGTCCTTGCACTGGCTCCCCGTTAGATTTAGGGTTGATTTTAAGATTTTGATGCTTACCTACACGGCCTTACACGGGTTGGCTCCTCAATATCTGACTGAGCTTTTAATTCCTTATATTCCATCTTGTGACCTTCGTTCTTCTGAAACTGGTCTTTTAACTGTTCCCTTAACTCGTCTACGATCGATGGGAGATAGGGCTTTCTCTTCACTAGCTCCAAAACTTTGGAATTCTTTACCAACTGCGATAAGGCAAGCAAAATCTCTTGGCATTTTTAAATCTCAGCTTAAAACTCATTTTTAAGGGTAGCTTTTAATTGACTAATTGTAATTTTACATTGTGCTTATTTTATAATCTCTTTTTGTTGTTTTATCTTTATATTATGTGGTGTATTTTTGTTGTTTTATTTGCTTTTGTAAAGCACTTTGAGATGTACTTTTAAAGGTGCTATAGAAAATAAGTTATTATTATTATTATTATTATTATTATTATTATTATTATTATTATTATTATTATTATTATTATTATTATTATTATTATCATCATCATTAACATAAACTGCTGTTTCCAAAAAAAGCAAAGGCATAAGGGACAGTTTGATTGTGTAAAGAATGTAGTACAACACACTAACAACCATAAAACGTTCCATTTAAGTAGATTAAATGGGGAAAAAAGGGACAAGTTGATAGTTGATAGATTATCTACTGAACATATCTATTGATCCATAAACTGCTGACTTTGTTTATCTTGAGATGACAGCATGACTGATGACAGTCTAATGGTTGTTGGAGACTCTACAGTGCACTATCCGAATAAAATCTTAGTGTAGACTGTGGTGTAGAGATTCAGTTAAATGCCAGTACACACTTCTGTTCCAAACATGTTTCTTTTGGTGAAGTGACTGTATAATATTGTCAAAATCAAAATCCCTACTGAAGCTCTAGACAGAGAGATTACTGTTAAATATGTTATCGATACTCTTCCCATTGATAGTCAAGTCTGGTTTCTCTACTGCCAATTAAACAACATGAACATTAAAAATGGCATCATATGTATCAGATAAATCATTGATTGTGGGAATCAATCACTCAGATAAACCAATTCAAGAATGATAAGCTAGTGTAACAGGCATGGTACTGTAAATAAGAGAGGAATAAAACATGACACGGTGTGCTGTTATACTGTAGTGCTGTTGATATCTCCAAGACGATTTATTCCTCTTATACCACAGCAATTTACAAATAATCCCAGTCTTTAATTACTGAATCAAACATCAAGCTATTCGTCTGTTTAACGCTGTGGGACTTACCTCTCCTGTCATAGCAGCTATATACAGCGGTTCAGTCTACAACTCCGATTTTTCTATGTTTATAATTTCTCTTAGATTAGATTAGTTTAGACTGCGTGTTGTACAAGTCAATGTGAACGAGCTGCTGCTACAGAAATCATAAAGTATTAGCCTGAGAACAATAATATCAACCGTAATTTTACATTTATTGTATACGTTATACGTACAGTATGTTATACGTATTATTTTGGCAGATGCCCTTATACAGAGAGATTTATTTTTTAGAGTTAAGGGTTAAGGGCTCTGCTTAAGGGCCCTACAGAGGCAGCTTGGCTGTCCTGGTATTTAAAAGATTAGTAATCCAACAACTTAAACACTGACACTGCCATTAACAACTGGTCAATGCCATCCATCCCTTCAATCTCTGTAGTGCTTCTCCAAACAGGAGCACAAAGCAGGGGACAGTATCATCGCTCACACATTGAGATTGACATTTATAAATAACTATGGACAATTAAAGACACAAGTCAGCACACACTGCATGTCTTTGAACTGGGGGAAAAAAGCAGAGCACCCAGAGAACACCAACAAAGCAGCACGAAGAGAACATGCAAACGTGTGTGTATATATACATATACATATATATAAACCTTATTGCTAGAACCATGTTATGGAAAAATAATTAGCACATTTAGCACATTCTATCCACTCAGATTTGAGAATTCAACAGTGTTGTGGTGTACCAGTGAATAACACTGTACCACTCTTTCACTTAATTCCCTTAGAGCATCACTGATGAAGCTCACTGGTCACGGGCAAAACTGGTCTGAGGGCCATTCTACTGAACCATAGGTTAACAAGCAATGCAGCAATGAGGTCAAACATGAGTCTTCTTCTATTAGACAGTTTGTGATGGATGACTTCACTGACACACACACACGCACATACACTCACACACAGACACAAACACACACACACATACAGACACAATCAAAACAGCCAAAAGCTATGCAACAGTAGACAAGCTTGCTGGAAAACTGATGAGCAGAATAACACAGTAAGCCATTTTTAAGATTTAACCATAACAGGGTGTAACAGGGTGTATTCCAACCTCACACACGATGTTCCTGAGATATATAGTTGTAGAAAGGAAATGATTTAATCACACTGTCTGGTGTCACCAAGATGATGATGGGATTCCTCTTGGGACTGGTTCCTCTCAAGATTCCTCTCATATCCTTGTTTTTCCTTGTCATTGTTGCCTCTTACTAATTCAGGATAAATACAATTTTTTATTTTAAACTTTTTTCATTTCTGAAGATTTATATTTCTGTAAAGCTGCTTTGAGAAAATGTCCAATTTTAAAAGTGCAATACAAACAAAATTGAACTGAATTGAATTAAATTGGATAAACACTGGATATTCTGTGATCCTGCCCAGAAAGACGAATGAATGAATGGCGAAGCATTTCATGTGAAACAGAAATGTAACCAGTACCACTGGTGCCTTTCAGAACAGGAGATAATAAGAATATTTCAAGCGTCTGTCTCTGAAAGTTGCCTGTTTCAATCACAGCTCCACCCTCGCTGCTAATGATAAGCATCATGGCAGGGGATCTTTACCAGTGAATCACATCGCTAAAAACAGAGCCACAATTATGCTATCTCCACTACAGGGCTGGCGAGCCAATCTATCGCACAGCCACTCCAGAAAGTCACCTTCAGCCTTCTGCTTCTTCCCAACAAGAGAGAATCAGCAGTAATTATGCATGCATGATGTTGATATTTTATTGCTTCCTACTAATCTCATTATTTCAACGTCCTTGATGAGAAAGTATTGACAAAGTGTAAAGCCTGTTACTGGATTCTGAAATCCCTCTTTGTACCTCCAGCCTCTCCCAAGGCTTTGTTTACACTGGGAGTCGCTTCCTTGACGCAGTGCAGCCGCATAAAATAAATATCGACTTTAGATGTGTCAAGTGAGATGCTTATGTGTACCAGTACTGTTTTGACTAGACAATCGGTCTAAATATGGATTTGATTAATGGCTGTGATACGTAAGGAAAAGTTATTACTACTGATAGGACAGTTGTGGGTTTCTTGCTTTTTTAATTGCAAAAGGATCTGTTGTTCTGTATCAAATAAAAAAAAAAATCTGTGAAATAAGATGTGTGTATGTGTGTGTATGTGTGTGTGTGTGTGTGCTTGAAGTCTACAGCTCTGCCCTCAGGTTTGTAATATTTTGTATACTGTTCCAGTTTCTTTGGTACAAATCTTCATCTTCACTTTAAATTCTTGGATTTTACAACAATATTGTTTTCTGGATATGTGGTGCAGTGGCTAGCATTGATGAATCCGTGAAGAATCCCCGGCTCAGTCCTGAGCTTGTGTGTCTGTTTGTGCAGAATTTCCTCTCTCACATGGGTTTTCACTGGTTCTCCGTTTTCCTCCCACTTCCCATAAGCATGTGTTGGGCAGATTGTGTAAATGAATGAATGTGTGAATGTGTGTTTGTGTGTCTCAGGTGCATTCCTGTCTCATACCTACAGTATGTTTCCAGAATAAGCTGAATGTTTCGGTACGAACGGAGAAAATCACATACGCTCTCTAAAATAAAAAGTCACCACTGGGACGCATTCGGCAGTGTATCCGTACTCAAACACACATAGATTTTCTCAGTCTCCCTCAAACAAACACACACAGACACAGGCACTTAGGTAATTAGTGCTTTCAGAGGTATAATCAACTGTTCTCAACATGCACAGAGCAGTTTCACTCCCAAGGGAATGGTGAGCTATAATTATAAGTTCCATCACCTTTTTTTTTCTTCATAACTTTGCTTTCATCAGGGACTAGAAGACTGGAGGAGAGTGAAAAGCAGAAGCGGAAACAGTTTTGAAACAAAATGTAGGAAGATGGACACGGAGACCAGCGTAAATTGTCCCCTTAGATTGTTTTTTTTTTTGCAGAAAACTCCAAGAACTCTTGGAGATAACAGAAAGATAATTATTCCCGTGGAATGAGGTCCGATGCAGGATGTGCTATTGTCACATGTCCAGTGTTCCTGGGATCAGCCTGGAGTTCTCTTTGAACCTGACTAGAATAACTAAAGGTGAATATTTTCTCAAAGATGACAACGACGACGATGATGACAATGATGATGATGGCACAGTGGTTTGGTTGTTAGCGTGTTTGCCTCACACCTCCAGGACTGGGAGATTCAAATTTAATCTTGTTCTCTTGGCAGTTTGAGGCTTATTGGTTAGCAACCTTCAGGGTTAGGGGTTTGATTCCTGTCTCTGCTATGTGTGTGTGGAGTTTGAATGTTCTCCTTGTGCCTCAGGGGTTTGTCCTGGGTACTCAATTTCCTCCTCCAGTCCAAAAACATGTGTTTTAGGCTGAGTGGCATCTCTAAATTGTCTGTAGTGTGTGAACAGGTGTGTGAATGTGTGTGCAGTTCTGCCCTGTGATAGACTGGCATCCTGTTAAGGGTGTACCCTGCCTTGTGCCCTGAGTCTCCTGGCATAGGCTCCAGGTTGCCCATGACCCAGTAGGAAAAAGCTTCTAGTGTATGGTAGTAGTAGTAGTAGTAGTAATAATAATAATAATAATAATAATAATAATAATAATAATAATAATAAGTGGCTGGGAATCAAAAAAGTAAAAATTACCCATGCTCTCTGGGTGGGAGGATGCCATTACTGTCTCAGTTCAATTGACAAGTCAGTTCACCTGACACTAATAAATTGTAGGGTTCTGTGAGCTTATGCTTGTAGAAAAAAGGAGATGGTATTCCCTCTGAGTGGGTTACACTGCCCTGGGTGGCAGCATGAGCAGAGTTCAACAAATAGATGCATTGGCTGGCTTTGTGTGTCTAGGAGGAAGGTTTGTGATGTCATGTGATAAGTGAGAGATAGCCGGCAGGTAGGAATAAGCAAAACCAAACTGTGGAGAAAAATGGAAAAAAAAAGTTGCACTTTTTCCTCTGTGCAAGTACATAATACAGGAATAATATTTGGAACATGAACGATATTCCATCGTGCCACTTTGTATCAGTGAGGATGATGAAGATCTTTGCATGCCATCATCTATCAAGAGTAAAATGGAGCATAAAAGGGCCTCTGCTTTTGGTACCATTACATCAGCATTTTCTTGGCTGTACAAAGGCACTCGTCCAATTAGTGTTTCATTCGATAAATCAGAGGCTGGGGTTCATGTAGGTCAAACGCTGTCAATTGATGATATGAGCAGCGTTAATTGTAATAAATTGCAGAAGCAGGAGGGTTAGACACTGATAAAGCTCACGTACAGAATAATCTCATTCTGCTCCAATTTCTACAAGATGCCATGAATGGAATCATCTCTAGACCACTGGAAAGCGATACACAACTTTTGCACAGCACATGTTCTGTACACTAGAGATACATCTCTTCTCTTTTATACTAACCAAAAAGAATTACAGTAACCAATCCATCTCCTGCTAAAACCTGCGAGTTTCTGGAGAACACCGCTAGTTAGGTCGACAAATCATAAAACACTCTTTAATCAGTAGAAATTCATAACATTATTAACGAGTATGCTATAAGGTATTATAGCAGTGGTTTACAAAAGGGATTTAAAAACCGTGTCTAGAAAAACTAATTAATTCTCACCATCTTTGGCCAAGTTGGAAGGAAAATGCTCTTGCAAGCTACTCAAGCAAGAACATTTTCCTCAAGCTTGTGTTCTCTCCTCCACTGTGTACATTAAGTTAATGATTGTAAGTTTCCAGTCAGTACACTTATTATTTAATAACTACGTAAGGAAACCACATAATAAACCCTAAGCTGTATGTTTAAACAGAAAATGATACGGTTGGTGTACCAACATTCTATATAGTACTACTGTGTGCAGTGTAGGTCACGAGACAAAAATCATTGACTGATGTTCTCTATTCCTCTTTCATCATCCCTTCAGTATCACTACATTTATTATGAGGGAGAAAAACAATTTCTCCTAACATGCACGTCAACATAACTCATGACCACAGTATGAAAAAGTCTTTAAGAGACAGTTCGGCTCTATTCTGACTGGTCGGTGCTCTGATGCCCTGATAAAACTACTTTTTATTTACGCCACAGTTTTATCAATGCTGTTATCTGATTGGTGTATTTTCATATCTGATCTAATGTGTGTGTTCTCCAGACTGAAAACTTCCACCAAATCAGACCTGACAGCTCTGCTTGTGGATTGCAAATCCAACTACCAGGAGTATTTCTTTCTGAACGTTTCAGCTCTGAAAACAATACTGTGCATAATGACCTTCAGTGGATCTTGTTATATTTGTAGGCATCCCTATGTTAATGCAAATAATGTATTTCTAATTTTGAAAATGTACAGAATAGGGGTGTAAGAAAATATCGATACACATGAGTATCGCGATATTTTGTTTGGCGATACTGTATCGATTCTCAAAAACAAAATATTGATATTTATTTATAAAAAGAATTATTGATATAAAGCAGATGTAATTGTTTTGCCTGCTACAATTGCAAACTGAAACTGTGAAGCTTTAAAAGCAGGGTCTAAAAATATATATGGTCTGTTTATAACAGCTAACATTTAATACATTTAATTTACATTTACATTTACATTTACGGCATTTAGCAGACACCCTTATCCAGAGTGACTTACAACTGAGCAACTGAGGGTTAAGGGCCTTGCTCAGGGGCCCAGCAGTAGTAGCTTGGTGGACCTGGGGTTCGAACCCATGACCTCCCGATCAGTAGCCAAACACCTTAACCACTGAGCTACCGCACCCCCAATTTAACACATTTAATACATTTAAGAAATCCTGAAAGCACTTTATTTTTCCCACAAACATTTTTTTGCTAAGGTTTGCATATGGTGGTGTTCTTGACAGCTTCCCTAAAACTTTATCCTATAATTAAAATAAGAAATATCCCAATATATCGCCTTGCTTACAATATCGCAATGTATCGCAATATATCGTATCGCAACCCCGTATCGTGATACGTATCATATCGCCAGATTCTTGCCAATACACAGCCCTAGTACAGAAAGGGGCAGCAGATAGAAAGTACTGTATATTGATGTTCAATGCACAAAAAGACAACCGATACAAAGTGTTGTATTAGCCATCAGACTATTTTCTGTTGACAGATATATTATGGGGAATGTTTTATGGATGAAAAACAAGCTGAACTATATGAAGACGTGAGACTGATTTCTTTCTAGCCCAGGCTTGAGATTCATGGATGTAATGTAAGATTCATACGATTACACAGACTGAAACTCTGTCTAGAGCTGATCTCGACTGGGCTGATAATTTTTCAGCTCATTTCACTGATGGATCTGTAATCATCATACTCCTCCTCATCATCATCGTCGTCGTCGTCATCATCATCATAATTATCATCAGAGAATGAGACAGCAATTGTAAAATAGAGTTGTAATGAGAACAAACAATCCGGATTATCTGCTCGATCACCCTTTCTTATCCTTATGTTTTTGAAGGAAAAGTTTTATTTAGATAGTCTAAATAACCAATGTAGATTGTTTAGATCAGATTAGTTTGTTTTGGTTGGAATAGAAAGGGTTACTTTTATCTTGGGTACTTGGAGGAAACATAGCTTGAACTCAGTGGAGCATTACAAATGAGAAATCACAAATCCAGCTGGCTATCTATCCTAAAAGTGTGTGTGTGTGTGTGTGTGTGTGTGTGTGTGTGTGTGTGTGTGTGTGTGTGTGTGTGTGTGTGTGTGTGTGTGTGTGTGTGTGTGTGAGAGAGAGAGATAGTTTTCCCCACAAAATTCTTTTTATCAGCAGCAGCTCGTGCTCCAATAATCTTTGATCTTTGGGGCAGGATAATATTAATATCATCATAGTTTCAAACAAAGTTAAGTGAAGCGGTTATCACATGAATGCTTTAGGCTACTATCTAGTGAAGAAGAACAAATTTTAAAAGTCTAACAGACTTATCCAGCAGTTTGTTTTGAGATGTTTTAGTCATATCTTTTCTGTCAGCACTGTCACATTGTCTGTGAGATAGTCACAGAAGAGCCAATAGCATTAGGTTTCGGTTCCAATTTTTGACTAGGAGCAGTGTAACATGTATGGGGCTAAATGGGGCATCTATGGGGATGAGCAAATCAGTAGAACACTGGCTTATGTCTGTCAAACAGTGACGTTTCATTCAAAACAGTCGTATAGGAGGACTTTTGCTGACTGGCTGATTTAAAATGATATGGTACCCTATTGTGCATTTGTGAGACATCATTGTATGATGCAGTGCTAAACTGAAATCGTTTCCTTGTCAAGCTATTGTTATTTATTAGGTTTTAAGCCTCCTGTGTACGATCACAGCCAGGCATCCCCGGTTACAGGCTAAACGTCTGTTAACTTGGGTAAATCCAATCCTTTTCCAGTCAGTCTGGGAAATTCGACGTCACCCTCAGCACGGCGCAACCTAAATCATGATGCTCTGCGTCACACTCTTCCTACGCAGGCGAGATCCTTTTTGTTTTCAGCAGCATGTGGCTCCCAAAGATATCCCCTGAAACGGTTTGAATCACACATTCTGTAGCCTTCTTTTCTACCCTGTTGAAGATGCCCTAGCACGACGCATTGTTCTTTCACCACAGGTGCCACTGGCAAGCTGTGTCTGCCTTCTGTCACCTTTGGGCTGACTCCCATTGTGTCTTATCAGCTGACAGGTTGGCGAGACGCACGCGACCCCTCTGTCAACCTGGTAAGCCTCAGAGACATGTGTTTGCACTAAAGATTGGCTCTGTGTTTAAGCAAGCAATAGTAGGTGGCAAGGATTCAGCCATCAACATCAAGCCGAGTGCACAGTGCTGTAATCCGCCAACTAGCGGTAGTATATCTCTGTGAATGATTCGTCAATTTTGCCTGCATAGATATGTGAACAAATGCTGCTGATCATAAAAGACAAACATGTCCCTCTTTTAAAAATTGGATTTGATTAGTTGGTTGTAAAAGGATTAGCAAATTCCTGCACATATTCTGTCTGCTTTTAAAGAAAGTTCTGTGTGGGTTGTGTTTCGAAGAAATCACAGTATGGTAGTGCTGCTATATTTAAATGTATCCAGGAAAGGTTCCTGCTGTTTCTTTGCCTGTTTTATCCTTCACCTCATTCTCAGCAGGGCTGTACTGGTTCTCCAGCATTAGTCGTTTCCGTGCAATCACCAGAACCATCACGGGTCTCGTCTCAGAGAGCATGCTTTTCCTACACCCACTTTTATTACACTTTTCCATTCGGTTCTTCCTCTCTCTTTCTCATTTCTTTTGCTCTGTTCAGGCAAAAGTATACCTGCCTTAGTCAACATATCTGCTCTGTGATAGGTGTTTAAATGGAGTGTCAAGAGGCATAAGGAAACCTTTGATGGATCACATTGCAATTAGTGTCAAAGCAAAGGGAACCCAGGAAAAAAAAAAAGTCAAGCCCTAGAATAAGATTTTTTATTCATTTGCTTCGCCTCGCTGCCCAATACAGCCTGAGCTCACACAACAGTTCCCACGTTCGAGTGTCGACAGCTGCAGAGGATACGTGGTTGATGAGCTTGAAGTAACTATAGCAGACACTCCATAACAAAGTAGTTTGGAGAATCCTGATCATCATCAAAGGCAAGACCAAAAGCCTTGGTCTCCATGGGAAGACAATAGGATTAGAAATGTTCGTGGAGGCCTCTGGCATTGGAACATCATCTGGTGTTCATTTCAAGTCGATCGTTTTTTTTAAAGCTCGCTTTTCCATTAGATGCTCATTGGGGTTTTGCTTTCACACGGATTAATATGTTTTTCCTGCCGGTTCTGCTTTTGATCTGCAGGCAAATATATTTATCCATTATAATCTGATGCTTGCATTTAAATCATTTTATCAATCTATTATTAGCACATTCCTTTTTTTGCATATCCTATGACCTACATCACTGATCTACGATCACATTAAACCTAACACTTCTACTGCAGTATTAGTATTTAGTAGTAGCAGATTACTATTATAATTAACAACATTAATTTATCTATCTATATATACATCTATCTACTTTATGCTTTGGTCAAACCCAGCTGAGTGTAATCCTAAACATTACAAAAAGAAGCATAAATCATGAATATTTAATTATATACCATTAAATAAAAAAACAATTCATCAAGTGCTTTTAAAAAAACGATCTTAAAGCAGCTTGACACACAGCTCTTAATTTAAGCTTGACACACAGCTCTTACTTGCATAATTGCTAATGTTTACTTTAAAAGTAGAACAAAGGAAAAGGTCGGTCATGTCTGTTTCGGGCAAATTATCTGAGGTCGCTATAGACGCTATTTTCTTGCCTTCTTGTCACTGGTATAAAATTAATGATAGATTTGTACAAGGTCTGTTGCTTGCTTTCATGTGTGTTCAAAATCAAGTCTCAGATTTCAGTGCAAAGCAATTTAGAATATCTCCCTTATAGAAATCTTAGAAATTCACTCCATCCATATGAAGTTTTGAGAATATCATTAGTGGCCGTTGCCTAGAACTTTGACGCTTTTCCACAAAGCCCAGGAGCAGATTTATAGCCTGACATTAAGATTATTGTCCAATGTGCACATCATTAATGTGACTCACACTGGATTCTCTCTCTCAACTACAGTAAATGGAAGTAACATGTCTAGTGCCAAATGGATTATTAAACCTTTTTTTTTTGCTTGTGCATAGGCAGCACACGCTGAATATAATGTCATTAGTGCATGGCAGAGGGAGATATGGTTTATCCACCATTTACACCTTAGACTGAGGCTTTGATTTCCCCACTAAAAGTGAGTTAGGATAGAAAAGACAAATAGCACTCTAAATTGGCACGGTTGATGCATTAGATTCTGGGACGTGTGCTTTCACTGAATGACAAATGACAATTAAAAGTGATGAGTGAAATGAATATTGAATCGAAACGTTTAGAGATGGATGGCATGTCTATCCTCCAACAAAGCCAGCCAAGTCAGAGTTCTCTAGTCGTGATGAAAGAGAAGCCTGAATGAGACTTTGATGCCTTTTGTCTCAGTAAAGATTTGAGTGTGTTCATCAGGTATTAATGGTTAATAACCAAGAGCTTCTGATGAACAGATATGGAAATGAGATCATCCTTTTTCTCTGTGACTGTCTTAAAAGGCTTTTATGATTGAGACGGACTGTGACAAATCAGATCGAGAAGTCAATGGATGACATCTCATAATATTTCTCAACACAGTTTCTGAGAAAAAAAAGAAAAGAATGGAGAGAAGAAGAAAAGAACAGATGGGTGGGTACATGATATATGGGCTTTACAATGACAGTGATAAGAAATTGTTCTTCTCATTATACACAGTCTTCAAGCAACAAAATAATCGCCCTCCTCCAGTGGAAGATTATCTCTTTAATCTGTCTGACTGATTAACTTTGATAAAAAAAAAGAATATTCTGTAGACATTTTTATAATAGTACAGCTTCAGAGTTGAAGAAAGCACAGCAGAAAGAAAGCTTTGATATATGAATTGATAGCCATTAAAAAGGAAAGGTGTTAAATCAAGCAAACAAGGCAGAAGGAATAAAAAATGAAGGCATTAAAAATGACAAACACCCACAGAGACTTTTGTGCCTGCTAAATGAAACTTTCTTCAGTTAGAAAAAAAAATGACACTTCTGTACTTAAAGTGAAAAGTTTCAGTGAGTGCCCCAGATCCACAAATAAATTTCCTCTGGGATCAATAAAGTATCCATCCATCCATCCATCCATCCATCCATCCATCCATCCATCCATCCATTCACCAGTTTAATTTACAGAGGTGTAAAACAGGAGTGTCCGATCTTATCTGCCAAAAGGCCAGCCTGGGTTTTGCTTTTTTTTCCAATCAGGAAGGAGCCAAACCTGATTCCTCCTGTTTAATCAGCTGATCTTTACTTCTAATAAACTCAGGCATGGCTTCTGCCTGGTTGGAATGAAAACCTGCCCCACACACCACTCTTGGATGTTCAGTTGTGAACACTATCCACAGGTCTAATCCAGTCAGGGTACTCTTAGTGTGTTTTGTATATTTCATAAGATTTATTAGGATCAGTATTGGTTTGAACCTCCACTTGCATCTATTTGGACATCCTGGTGTTCATTTCATCTGAATTTGCTGGACTACTGATCGGAAGGACATGAGTTCAAATCCCAGGTCCACCAAGCTGCCACTGCTGCTCCCCTGAGCAAAGCCCAAGTGCTCAGTTGTAGAAATTGAAATAAAATGTAAGTCACTCTGGATAATGATTCTCTGAAGTACATGATCTCCATCCATTCTCCATGGAAAGGTCTTAATCCACAAATGAGTTTGAGGAAAAACAGTGTGAGATCTAGACAGGATCTAGTCAGTGTTGTGATGCATGAGCTCAGTTTGTAGTTTTCTCTGTTTAGAAATCAACCTACATGTGTACGCAAGTCTAAGACCAAGGTGTAGGTAGTGACCAAATTAATAAGTCTGCAAGTACATGAAGCAAAAGTGAGGTTCCTCTTAAGAGACTCTGGGCTTATTCTCAGAATCATGATGTACCAGTTGAGGAGGTTTGGTCACGCTATGAGAATACCCTCTGGTCAGCCACTGCTAGTCACATCCCACTAGACGGAGAACCCGGGGGCAGACCCCGAGCCGGCTGCAAGAAAGATTATATCTCACAGTTAGATGTCTGGGTGATCCTCCAAGACGAGCTGTAATCGGTGGCCATGGACGAAGAGAAATCTGGGATGACGTTTTTGATGTGCTTGTTGCCACAGCAACCACCATCAAGAAAACGAACAAATTCTTTACCGGATTACGACATTTTTTTTACTGTGCCTGATAAATGTAGCATCACTTACTGCATGTTTTTCTGGAGTTATTTGTTGCTAATGTTTCCTTCGCAATGCATCGGAATCGGAACGCTCTGCTAAGGTTATGATGGGAGAAGTTTTAAAACAGCCTTGACAAATTGTTACTATATTTCCCTTGAGGCTCAATCTCTGTTGTAAGCTGTCGCCAACACTTGTGGCTCCGTTACACAGAACGAATAAAATGATCCACATTAATTTATCCTTCATATGCTCAGTGTAGAACAAAGTTGATTAATTACACAATACTATTATACATTTGGTTCATATCAGAACATATTAGTCTGAGGCAGAAACATTGTCATTACTAATACAGGCGTGTTGTGTCAAACTAATCACTCATGTTTAAAAGACATGTTTTATTTAAAAACTAATTTTTAATGCAAATAAAAATAACGTACGTGATGAAAGGGTCGTACCCTGCCGCGCAGTTAAAAGTAGTAATGTTGTGTTCGCTTTAAATACTGCATGTAGGTTTTAATATTCAAGATAGCATATGAATATTTAATGGTGCATTCACAAGAAATCTGTTCTGCTCTGGTGCAGTTTGTGTGAAAGCCAGAATATGAGTTCTGCTTTTTAAAACTGTTTAGCTAAAGTGGCTAAATAGCACAGTGGTTAATTAAGGGGCAAAACGTCCTTAGAGGCTTATTGATTCTCTCACTCATGCAATGAATATTTACAGGGATTTTCCAGAAGCACTGCTAAGAGTTCCTGACCTTCAAAACTTCTGCTGTTCTCTACTTTTTTTTTTCTCATTCATTTCCATCCTGTCTGCTAGCTCAGATAAGTAAATTTATCAATAAAATGTCTGTAGGAACAGAGGAACAGCTGGTAAACTGGTGATGGTTGAGTGTTTCTTGTGAATTACATTTTTTATAGTTTTATATATGATTACTACATAAAGCTATGTATTTGATTTTAGATGTATGAATGTGGGAAAATATATATGTTTCGTGACCATGTATAACAGACAGGAAAAGAAAATGATACTTAATAATGAGCCACTTGTACTTGTAATGTTCATTTGTGCCTGAGGCATCACTGGGGCCAAAATAGTTAGACCTCACAGATATAAGCCACATTCATTGATGGAGTTAATTTATATCTGTCTGATAATTGCATAGAAATCTCTCTTTATGTAAGTCCATAAACCGTCACTATTTGGCCAATACTACAGTATGTAGAGAGAGCATTACTTTCCCATCACACCATGTGGGTAAATGTGTAGAACTGGTGAAGAAGATAACAGAAACTATCTATATAATTTAAGACGCACTGTACAAGCCAGAAACTGCAGTAGCACATTGGAGTGTTAATCCGAAATACTCTGTGCGACGACTTCACAGACTTTTGTGCATAAAGCTTCTTTTTTTTCCCTTCTATTTTCTTCTTCTTTGCAAAATAAGTTCAGTAAATTATTCATCACTTACTTGAACTCAATTCCAAAGGAGCAGCATGATAAAACACACATTAAATATCTGACAAGCATCCTGTTCTTTCTGTTTTTTTCCTACTACAAAATATCTACAAGTATGACAAAAAAGAGTTCAAGGTGAAGCCTTCACAACATGCAACTTTTGCTGAAGTCCCCAGGAAACAGCATACGCTGGCACAGCAGCTCAGCTTTTAGCATTTTATGTATTTTCGGAAATGATGTGACTTTTATACATCACTTTCATGGCTTCAGGTTTTATGATGGTGAGAAAACCATCCCTTACATTCCTAGTAGTCATGTTTCATGTGTTATAAAATGGAACACCGGTGAAATCCTACAGTTTCACCTGTCAAAGATTTGGTCTTCTTGGTCCTTTTTACATATCAGATTCCATGGAAAAAGTAAGACCCTATTTTTTCTGACACTGTAAACATTTAACTCAACAGTAAATCTATGTTTGCTGCTCTATTAAAACATCACTTACAGTCAGTTGCAGAATTATTAAAATAAGCACGGTAAAAATATAACACAAATTAATTTAGCATTGTATAGCTTTATGACAACAGCACTGGTCCTCTTCCTGTAATGTCCTTCAATGCCGAAGCATGTGTCTGGGTTCTTGGACCAGACCTTCAAACAGAATAAGCAGTTTCGAATATGTTTGCTGTATTGATCAAATCAGACCACAGAGTCTGTCAACTTTCTGTGTGCTGAAATTACTGTTTGGGGTGATTATCGTGTTGTGAGATCTAACTACAGCCAAGATATTTCCCTTCTGCAGAGACAAGCAGGTTTTGTGATGCCATCAATATTCACAAGAGCCCAGGGGACCAGCCATTGCTCATATGTACGCTCATGTATCCGGTTCTTGGAACATCCTAGTAATTTGGAAAGTGTTCCAGGCACTGTGATTGGGCTGGATTTCCCGATTACTCTGCAGTGTTTGAAAATGTCCAGACTGCCAACATGCCTCATCTAATTCATCGGCTCATTAATAATAAGCTTTTATTAAGAATCCATCTATTCAACCATCCACCTATCACCCCATCTAAACATCCATCCATCCTTTAATCCATCCAACTATTCATCCATCCACTCATCCCTCCATCTAAACATCCATCCATCCACCCATCCCTCCATCCATCCACCCACCCATCCCTCCATCTAAACATCCATCCATCCATTTGTCCATCCATCCACCCATCCCAACATCTCAACATCCAATTATCCATCAACCCATCCCTCCATTTAAACATCCCCCCATCCATCTATCCATCCTTTCCATCCATCCATTTATTGCATTGAGTTTCTGCAATACGCTCCAGACCCCCAAGTTCTGTCTGATCCAGAGAAGGAAATGCCCTCTTTTAAAGAAGGTGTATAAAGCAGGAAAAAAGAAACATACATTCTTACAGAAAAGTAGGTTTTTAAGTGACACTCAGTCTGTGAATGTTATAAGAAAACATTTTCTGCTGAAAACTGAAAGTGCTGAAACATGCCAATGGAATTATTCAATGGTTGAATTCATGTTTCGTTGATGTGGATGTCAGCAAACAGAAACTGGCACAAATTGAAGGTGGAAATTTGTTAAGGACATAAATGGAATTCAACCACAAAAATACATCTACTTCCAATTCAGCCACCACTTTGAACATTTATCCAGGGCAAGAGATGTTGCAGCATGATAAAGTGTACTCCTATATTTCAGGGACTGAGCACCCATTGTTAAAAAGGCTAGTACATGGTTTTGGTTAAACCATTCGTATGGAATTATGTTTACGATCTACTTGATAGTGCTTTTATTGAATATTTTCAGGTTTCTATTTCTGTGATGTGTTCATATAAGGAATGAGTAACAGATTTGTCTCTGTTATTGTAGAGACGAATACAACCTTTACATTTGTGGCATTTGACAGACAAATTTATCAGGAACAACTTACATTTTTATCTCTCTTTTCTTTCTTTTGCATAATTGAGCAATTAAGGGTTAAGGGCCATGCTCGGGAGACCAGCAGAGGCAGATTAGTGGACATGGGATTCGATCCCACAACTTTTCCGATCTGTAGCCCAATGCTTTATCAGTCCTCTTTTGGTTCCACATGTGCATTTAGAAATGCAGTATTCATGCTGAATTTTAGTACTGACCTAAGCACACATCACATATTTTGTATTTTTATATATAAATATATACATTTAGATTTACACAGGCTGCATCTTAATGAAAAACCTCTTTCCTCCATGACTAGATCATTAGTCGCTGACTATAGATGAGCTGCTGTAACTACAACCCAGTTTTGCTTTGGCAATTTGTAACCAGTATACATATGATAGTAATACAAAAATGGCCCTTTTACATCAAATGTTCAACTTCATCCACACCGTAAGGAGCACGGATTATAAGGCGCAGTCTCAATTACGGGGTCTATTTCTGTACTTAACCCATACATGAGGCGCACCGTATTATAAGGCGCATGGTAAAACATACGGTCCACAAAAAAATGTAACGGAAGCAAAACAGTGAGTTTAGTTGAACTTTATTCTACTATTTAACAACACACACATTATTTTTTAATCAATCTTCTCCCACAAATCCATCCTCACCTACCGGAGGTGTGGCGGAGGAAAGCGTACGTACTGTACGTGTTACATAATGTTCTCTGATTGGTTTATCGCTGCCAGCGTACGTAGTGTATGTATTACGTCCCTGTTTCAGCGGGAAATGGTCAGACAGTCAATCGATCGGAGCGCTTACTAAAGTTTGCTTGATTTTGCGTTAATTTCTGTGATTGCAACATCGTAGGGGAGGATTAAGAGAAAATGTTTTGGCAGGTGGATTCTGACTACAGAGAAGGGAACAATCCCATTTCAGACACACAACATGAACCTTTATCTTAACCTGGTGTGTACTTTTACACTTCACCGACTTTAATGTGAGCAAATGTGGCATCACTGTAGAGCATTTACCACATCAGTAATTACATTATTCAAGGCTGCCATCAGAAGACGGTAAGCTGTGCACTTTTATGCACCTGATGTATCCGGCAAGTAGTGCCTGGATGGAGTAAATATATAATTTTTAGGAGGTTAGATCCTATTTTAGATCCCATTTTATACAGGACTGCACAAATGCTGTGGGATTGGTTGAGGGATTTGCAGCTTTAAGAAGGTGGAGCCCATGATCAAAAACTAAACCCAAGGATTTCTTCATTTTAGCATTGTGACCTCTTTAATATCAAGCACATGCCAAAATTAGTCTAGTTTTTCAAAACCCTGTCATTAATGTACAAGGGTAAAATTATCAAAAGTTTAATGTGCTTTGAGGGATCCGTTCTTGACCAAATGGGATCATTTGTAGCACTTTAACCTGAATGTGTGTGCCAGGAGCTTCCATGCACTATTAATAGAAGTCAGTCAGAGACACAGGTGGTCATAGCTGGAGGTCTATAGTTTCTATTATGCATAATGATTCAGCTATTATGGATAATTAACCTGACCACATTAATGTCATACATGCAGAGAGATCTTTTTTTAAAACTAATATCATTTTTGCATCCCTCAGCGTATCGAGAGTTACCTTTGCCAAGTTATGTATTTAGATTTGGTCCTTTAGAGCTGCAAACCTCAGCAAAAGTCTGAGCATCTGCAACACACATTATCAGATTTGGGTATACGATGATGCACTGTGATTCGGACACACTACATATGTACTCTCCATTCAGGCGTTGTGTCTAAAACGCCAAAAGCCGTTTTCTAAAAGAATGTTTGTGGAAATGAGTGCAGCCAATAACAGTCACTTAAGGCTTTAATGTTCATTTATGCCTGAAGCATTACTGGGGCAAAAATATGAGACTCCAGATATGAGCCACGTTCATTGAATGTGTTATTTTATATCTGTCTGATTACTAGTATAGAAACCTTTTATGATGTCAGTCCACTCCTCTTAAGTTTACTGGCTTGATTCTGTTGACCTCTACCTCAAGTTGCAGACATCCAGAAACACATTTCTTATTTATCAGCAGCAAAGGTTTACTGGCCTGGAGTTGCATACTCATTATGTTAATAAAATGCCCTCCAAGCTTGCCTGGAGGATGTCCAGACACAAAATGCTTGTGTTTGGGGCCACAAAAGGCCACATTGATTTTTTGGGGGTTTTTTTTTTGTTCCGTTGTGACTTGGCTGTCCAAATAAAGAAAACATACGCTTTTCTCTGAATTACCATTTAATACATCCAAGTACAAAGTTGCCTCACAGTAAAAAGGCACAAAATGTAATGGTGACATACACCCTGGGATACGTGACATGGATTGATGGTAATTCCTCATAATACCGAGGCCAAGAGTCAACTAGGTTGAACAGGCATTCCAAAATCTCACGCCTTGTCTGAGATACCTGTGTAGCAGTGCTGTCATGTTGATTTCATACTCTGACATGACAGCCTGCTCAACACTCCCTCAAGCAACAGTCCACAAAACACACACAGTCAAGCTTCCTTATATACTTAGAAATTATTTGGACACATCTCCAAGCCTAATTATGTGCATTCGCTTCTTGGGTCATGGTGAAGAACACCTTAACATTTTGGATAATTGGTGTGTATAGGGTCAATTTAAAGGCCACAATTCAGATTAAATTCAAAATATTTTTCTCATGAGGCCCAGTTGTTTTTTGCCTTTAAACTTGCCCTCATTTTCCCCCAAAAAACAAAGTAGTCAATAGTCAATATATACATCATGGCGTACAGCATTTTATATATATATATATATATATTATATATATTTCTGAAGTCATATAAGGCAGAAGTTAATACATAATACAGCAAACTGTAAACTGCGACGTGGCCAGAATTGTTTTCACTGTTGAGTTGCGGCTAGCAGGAGATCACAGCAAATCAGCTGTATTTTTAAATCTCTGTCCCAAGATCATAAGCATTAACATCACGTGTAGACAATATTTGTCACTTATTTCAATCTTCTTGAAATTTGTTTCAAAGAAACAAATGTTTTGTTTTTTTCACTTGGTTGAGAAACCAGAAGCATAATTTTTTACACAAAACAAACCGCTAGTTCTGTTCTAAATTAATTCATGTAAATATGGAGCTGAAATCCAAAGTGTATAATGTATTTGCAATACTGGGTTAAATTTAGTATTATTATGCAAGTGCTCACAAAACTCGAAAAAAAAAAAAGAAATGTTTTATGTGAAATGAATGCACACTAAAGTAGAGGTGTGGTTTTAGAATCCAATTTTCAAATGCATTTGCAAAAAACTTTAAACTGATTTCATTTTATTTCCTGTTCTGGATGAGCTGTTTTCAATTTCTCTTGCTTTGTTCTTGGCTCTAAAACCTAAGATTATTGAACTGAGAAATATTTCGAAAAATCAAATGACACAAAGTTTTCTTTGTGTTTTTCTGTTTCTCATTGTGTGTGTGTGTGTGTGTGTGTGTGTGTGTGTGTGTGTGTGTGTGTGTGTGTGTGTGTGTGTGTGTGTGTGTGTGTGTGTGTCATTTACCTGACAGAATGCAAGGGTGCTGCTTCAGTGCATCTTTTAAACAATATGAGCAAAACCATTACTATTGTGTATATTACTATTAACCAAGTTAATATTGGATCGTTTACACAATTGGAACGGTCAATCATTCTTATGCCCATAGGCTCATCTGCCATTTTGATTAGTGTGACTATATTACTATATATTATATATAGTGAACTAACGAACTGCTCCAATGCAAACTGTGGCAGGTCTGACAGGGTCTTTAAAATATTTATTTTTTAGTTATATCTCTTCATGTGACCCAGTTTGAACACGTCTGCCATAATACATAGTGAAAAGTTCCGTCAATGTTGCTGCTCTGCATCACATTCATTGCAATTCATCTGGAGCTCTGTGAACGTGGAAGAGTTTTAATATCCTGTTAGAATGTCACACATTTGTAGGGTCATGCTGACATTCTGACTAAATATTGTATAGGAACGATTTGTGCACCGTCAACACACGAGATATTGGAAGATGCAGTCCATTAACCAATTCTAATTGGGAATCAACAATTATCCCTCTATAATTGGAATCCATTATATACTACTCGATGTGCTGGTATACACGTATAGACGTATGAAATAGTCTGAGAGAGTAAAGCTGTGAGATTAGACTGCCACTGTTGGGCCCCTGAGCAATGCCTTTAACCCTATCTCTAACTGCTCAGATGTATAAAACAGATGAACATAAGTCACTCTGGATAACGACGCCTGCCAAATGCATGCAAATGTAAATAGATAATTGGGACAGTTTCTGCTCATCTTTTGCAACATCCACTCCATCTGTGTTGCTAGCAGTATATAATGAACAAGGCCCTGTACTGTCCTTTATTCATATACGCATTATACCGTGCTCCTTTAATGTTTTATCCGCTGCACCTCGGTCCCAGAGGAATATTTCATCTCAGTTATAAAAGTGGGAAGACAGTAAAATGCTACTTGACTAGAAATGGATTTTCAGCAAACTGTAATTTTCAAGCCATAGTGCAGTGCAGACAGGTTGAGGTTAACAAGTGGCAAGTAAAATCATTCATCACACAATCAGTGGAAATAAGAAGCAGAGGAGAACAACAAATAATTCCTGAGTGCTTTTAACACACACAAAGCCTCGAGACTGGGGATTCATTTATTAGCGAATGTCACCATAACGCTGACATTTCCTGATGTTGTATTGTTAAAGCTTTCTTGATGCAGGGTTTCAATGGCTTTTTTTTGTTACTAATGAATAAACTACTTTTTCTCCTTTTTGAGATGGAAATCAGGTTGCCAACGAAGCAGATCTGGGTAGACAAACAGAACACTGTACGCAAAGCGTACAGAACAAAACTAAACCTAAAATATAAAGCATCCTTTTAAGTTGAGTGCAGTCCAATATTACTATAAGGGGGGGAAAAAAGAAAATAATTATAGTGCTAGAATTTTGGCACACATTATTAAAATAAGCATAAATGAATAAGAGTAGCATATGTAATATGTGGGGGGGGGGACAAAAGAGAAAAATAAAACAATCAAGGACCTTGTTATAGTTTTATTTAAACACCCTTTTTTAAGCAGAGCATTTCTTTTCAAATTGTTCTGCACTTTAAGAACGAATATTTTGTCCTGCATTAAGGCACGTCTGGTGAAGTTAGAGAAAACTGGACGGAAATCTTTGAATACTCGTCCATCCTGAATATTTAATTTCAATTTCTGTTTTATTTGTCTCAAAGTAGCTTTAAAGAACATACAAAATAGAGTACAAACAATTCAAGATTAATATTAGACTCAATATTTAATTGGGTTTGATTACTTAGATTTAATTGTGTTTGTATTTATACCCAATGAACAAGACTGAGGTGACTGAGGGGACTGTGATGAGGAAAAACTCCCTTAGATGGTATGAGGAAGAAACTTTGAGAGGAACCAGAATCAAAAGGAAACCGATCCTCATTTGGGTGACACTACAAATGATGGTATGATTATAAATTATTATAAACACAGGAGAGTGTTATTATGATTAATGTCCTTTATACGGTCATATACAGTAAAATTGGGATTGTTTAACCAGGAGCTCCTGAGCAACTTATAAATTAGCTCATCTTCTGAGTTCACTATAGATTCAACACCAACTCCTCTGTGCCGAAGCCTTCGGATGCTCAATGATGGAAATACAGCATATGCAGAATGTTATTCTGTGTATTGATTATTGATAAGAGGTTGTTCTGCTTGAATTTACACAAGTTCCGTTATAATCTGTGGTTTGTGCATGTGGACTTTCTTCTTCAAAATCATACTAGAGGTTTCTACCTTTTCATTCGGTTCCTTAATTCTGTGTTGATTTGACTTGTTTAGCTCATTGTCTAGTTAAAAGTTCTCAATCCTCAACCTCTTGGCAGAACTAACTAAGTTTAGGGTTGAAATATCCTGATCCTTCATGAAGCCATTACATTTCAGCCAATGAACCAGCAACAAAGAAACATCACCGATACACCAGTGCATTGTAACGTGACTATCAACCATTCCTCCTTGTACACAGTCAGTTTTGTGACCAAATACGTTGATAATGTCAAAGTTGCATCTGACCACAATAAACAATGCCGATTGTAATGTAAATGATTCTTAATGAGATGTTATTCATTATTTGTCATGGATTTAACTGCACTTAAATGCTGCTCGTATTATATATTTTCCCTCATTACCTGATTTGTGTGGGTCAGCAACCATCTGTCTCTTTTGTGTTGGAATGTCTATGAAAAACCTTTTTCCTTCATATTGTAATGGACAGTAAAAGGATTTTACAATTGTGCAACAATATATTTTATACCTCTTTTTTTTTTTCTCGCTAGGACAAAGATAATTCATATCTGTTATTGTTTCAAGAGAAACTTTTTAAGTGTCTCCTGTTTGTTTTATTCGATAATCTTTGCTCATTTTTTTCTTCCAATTTTTTCTTTTAGTCCTAATAATTCAGCAATGACCTTTTATCTCGGTGATTTTCTACCTGTTCGACTTTTTTCAATTGAAAAGCTATTCTAATTACATTTTTTGGTTTGTTTTTTAAGACAACACTTAACTATATCTAAGAATTTCCCCTTAATCCTAAGATGCTACCTGTTCCCAAATTTCCTGGTAACGATCTTCGGCTCGTCTGACACTCAAACAGTCGCTTTCCTTCTGTTTATCTGTAGTAAGTGAGAAATTTTGATACATAAACCCCTGTATGTATTCTCCTTTCCCTTTATCCATCCACCAGTCACTGAAATATCAGCAACACTTTATTTCCCTTGAGCCTAAGACATGTAATGTACATCGCAAGTCACACAGTCTATTATTCACAGTTGGCTACATTTTTTTATTGTACATGAAATGCGTTCTATAAATTGCTATTTCATTGACAGTGGGTAGTATCACATAGGCCAAGAGAAATCCCTGTGTGCAGTATACATGCTGGCACATGAAACTGCCTGCCATTCTGACTGTGCTCTGGGGTAGGAAAATGTTCCACTCTGAGCCATGTTCGGCTATTTGTCATTCTACCTCGCCTAACATGGCAATCTGCCCAACCAATATGAGCATGATGCAAATGCTATCATCTCAGCTTCACTATAAAATGTAGTCCTAGGGACTTCTGTGTAGGTATGTAGTGCTTATTTAAGAGCGCTCGAGGCTAATGGAAATTTTAATAGCTTTGAGCATGGAACAACAAATCTTGATATGTTTACAGCAAGAACACACACAGTCTCTTAAGCCTGTTACGCTGTGGGGTATCGGGAGTGCTCGGCATAAATGTCTTTTGACGGCGTGTATGTTGTTATGGTATAGAAACATTAGTGTGCGCTGCTTCTGTGCAGCTAATCAATGGATTGTGTATAGCTGCTGTGTAAGCTTTGTAATGAGAAAATAATTATTTATCCTTCATACATTCATACAAAAGATCTAACAATATACAGGAGACTAACTATTTCCTTGACTTATCAAGAATCTTCCCCAATTAATTTCTTCAGCTTTTGATCCATTTTTTTTAATGTTAATATTAACAGGGAAGGCAAAAACCATGAAAGCTAGCATTCACACACTAAAGCGTCTAAATGCAATTAGGGTACAGACTCAGCATCTCTAGATCACATTAAGGGCAATATATCCTTCATTGATGTTCAAATGTTTTCTGAATGGCCGTATACAGTACTTCCCGGACTGCAACTGTGTAAAACCCCCGAAACATCCTACTAAGGCGGGTGATTGTACACCGATGACTACGGTTAGTGGAAACGTACAATAAAGAACCCATGCAAAGAAGCAGACACATTATACAGAAGACCATCACACAACAGACATGGCGTACTGCCTTGGTTATCTAGGCCTTTGGATGATTTATCTAAATAAAAGATCTTTGCTTCTCTTTGCGTATAGACTAGTGGAAAAATATGTAGGTATCATCGCTGAGAGCATAATTACTCATATTACATCATATCTTTTACCTCTGTACTGTACTCAATATACATTCAGTGCTACATACTGTATGATCATTAACATTGTCAAAGCCCTAGAATCACAGAGGACTGTACGCCACTGGCAAAAACACATATACTCACAGATCAGACTCACAAATGCAGTGTATACTGCACATCCCATCATGCAGCAATCACAGTAAGAGTAAAGTGCTCAGTGCTTACCTCTGCAGATGGGGACAGGGAAGTCCCATACTGCTGCATTGCCTGCATTGGTCACGCAGGTGAGTTGGGGATGTCCGTCCAACACGTAGCCGCTTACGCAGCTGTAGCGGATCTTATCCCCAACGTTGAAGCGGGTCCCGTATAGGATTCCTTTGGGAGGAACGCCTGGGTTCCCACATGAGCTGCTCTGCAATTCTGGGAATGAGAAAACACATAAATACTCAACTATATTACCCTGCATTAGAAAATTATTTAATAGCAGCATACATACTGAGAAATCTTTAATTCCACAGTCAAAAGATCCACCTCGGAGTACAAACCAGTCACACTACGTAGGTTAGAGTTCAGTAGATATTGATGTGAGGACGAGAACTTTATTATATTCTCTGGCTACATTTGGAAAGCAAGCAGGCTTTAGCCTAGAGCAAATTTATTTTCACCCCTAAAAGACAGAAAAATCAACATTCGGTCATCCTGTTACTTATTTAAAACAGAACTTTCTGGCTGTATAGTTGGTTATAATTATATTACTCTGCCACAAGCCTTTGTTTCCAAAAACTCTTTTTTTTTCCTTGGTCAGGGTAAAAAGAATCCACAGCCTATCCTGGGAATGGCAGGATTGAGACCAGAGTACATCATCGATGGTAGAACAGTCGATCAATGCACACAAACATCATACACACACACACACACACACACACACACACACACACACACACACACACACACACACACACACACACACACACACACACACACACACGTCTTCTTAAAACTTAGAGATGCATTAGTGCAGCCAATCACTAAGTTTCTAACCGGTGACCTTTATTTATACTTACTATTTTTATTATTAAAAATCCCACACGTTAGTAAAAGTTTTAACAGAGTTACATTTATAAAATTTCTTCTCTTAATGCTGTTAAAATGCCAGTAATAACCATTATCCTCTAACCAGCAGTTATAATGTGGGTACTGTTCAGTATGTGGCTGAATTAGTGCTATAAATAATCATTGTAGCCTCATTGTAGTTTTATTTTTCATTGAAATCTAGATTTATTTTTGTCTCACAGCATGTTTGCCATGTTGCTTGTACTGCAGCACTGATCCTGGTCGTGCTTTCAGTACTCGTCATTAGGACTTCATTATAACCCAGGCATTTTAGGGAGCCTCATCTAAAAAAAGCACCAATTTGAGCTTTTAAAGACCCCCACATCAAGTCATTATATCTGGGAAGCCAACAAGGTTGGCAAAGGCGAATAAGGGCTGTCATAACAATGTAGACATTAGCAGAAGTTAGGAAAGAGCCAAGACCACCCTTAATAGGTGTAGTGTGTGTTAATCTGTGAAGGGATTCATTTTCACCTCATCCCTTCTCATCCTCTTACAGAATCTTTAATTAGGATTTTTAATCAGCAGCATCATCATTGTTTACCATGGTAAAACACCACCACAGGAACCAGGAAAGCAGCCAAAATATGACTAAATTCGCATGGTCGGAAACCAAACACACGTCCGCATCGAGCCTCTCAGGCTGGTGGGCTGCGCATTGAGGTGGAATATTAAAAATGCTGCATGCTAGAGAGGAGGACTAATATGATCTTGGTACTGGGGAAAAAACACACATTAATAAAATATATTTTAATATAATACTGGATAAGGGTAATAAAGCAGTAACAATAAAGCAGATAAACGTATTAATCAAGAACAAACTGAAATAACAGTAGGCTAAGATGGGGGCCTGTGCTTTAGTGTGCCTCTGAGCCACAAGCTTAACATGTACAGAGCTGACACATAAACACCTCCATTATAAGCATTCATTGCTTCCAACTGACCTTTGCCCTTTCTCTTGGGACGTACAGTGCCTTGCATAAACATTTATCCTCCTTTCATTTTTCCACACGTTGTAATGTTACAACCTGGAACTGCAACGGACTTCCAATGTAGTTTGTAGAATATTTACTAATAAATGTTTTTTTTCTCCCACTAAATAACAATGTCTCCATCAGAAAATACAGAATTTATTGAACCGAATTTGTAAAAATAAAGCACCACATGATTTCTATATCAGTATATCAAGGTCTCAGGATCATATGAAAACAACAGGCTTTAGGAAAATATCTAGTGGAAAAAAAAATCGAATAGAATA
Organism: Tachysurus fulvidraco; assembly: GCF_022655615.1. Lineage (NCBI taxonomy): Eukaryota > Metazoa > Chordata > Actinopteri > Siluriformes > Bagridae > Tachysurus > Tachysurus fulvidraco. The sequence continues at coordinate 12,452,479 of NC_062541.1, forward strand.
GATAATAAAATAGAATAGAATAGAAACATAACCGTGGCTGTCCAGCAAAATTCTAGGACAGGTTCAAGAGGGAATTAGTCACAGGGAAGAACCAAACAAGCCAGAAAGGTAAGGGTGCACTTTGCCTTGTGTATTTGTAACTATTCACCAGTTAAAGTATATTAAGGGACAAATGTGGGACAAATAATGCTTAATAACCCAAATGAACCAGTACAAACCCACTCAGAGACAGGTTACGCATATCTATAACTGCCTCCAAGTGCTCATCGGGGCTTTTAAAGAATATTAATTCAACAGTAAAATGCATTAGCATAAGATAATTTACTGATCTGAAGTTTGATGTAGAAAAAGCTATAAGTGTTCCTGATACACCGTGTCAGGATCAGCATCATCTATGCTTGCTTCTGCCCTTCACATGTTCTATCACGTTCCTCCTCAGTAACCCTAAAGAGAATGATAAATAATCACTGAGGTCCTACAAACATTTAATAGTTTGTTACTAAGTGTTATAAGTACATATGTGCACATCATGTCTCACTACAATGTTGTTTTGATTTTTTTTTTCTGATCCCATCCCACATGCTTTAGTGACTGTTACACTGTAATACTGCATTCATTTTTTTTAAATAAACAAATAAATAATATTTATTACATAAGAAAATACGCAGTCACCATTCAGACTGTGGCCATAGTGGACAAACTGAAACAGGACATACAGTAACCTAACATAAAAGCCAGGAGCAGGTGGTTAGAGAGTATGTATCATATGTAGCAGACCAAAGACCATAGTTTAAATCTCTGTACACATACCACATTCTCCATTAACTATAATCATCTACAACATGATGATGATGATGATGATGATGATGATGATGATGATGAAATCATAATTCCATTCGAAAACAACATCAGGTTGAATTTTGCTCATTAATTAAAATAAAATATGCCAATTTTGGCACCACACGTCATTTTAAAACAGAAACAATAGCAAGACAATTCCAGTTAAGAATTTTAAATGAATGTTCCCTTTTTCTCACTACTGGATCCAGACCTTGTAGCTAGGATGGAGCAGTCGGTCATAGGTTTGATTGAGGATGGAATGGGAAATGGGCTTTTAGTAGTGGAATTACACTTTCTCTCTCTTTCTCTTATCTGCAGAGCCTGGTTGAGGCTGGTCATCCATCTCAGTATGCCTGTGACGTGCAGCAATATGCTGGACCTTGCCAAGAACCTTCTTTAGTGACAGGGCATTTTCCCTTCTGTGTGTATTATAGAGTCCATCAATTGCATTTCGTAATATCACCGTGCCTTCAACTTGTACTGCTAAGCTCAAATCTGGTCTAATGTCAAGAAAAGGATGGAAATTCAAGAGCTATTGCGTCACCGCAAGAGTTTCAGAAGGAAATGGAAGCGATATACTTGATTTGATATTCTATAAACATAATAAAATGCTATCACAACAAACTATCAGTATAAATTTAGCATTATCATGATGACTAATTTTTTTTGTGAGTGCTTTTTAACTATTCATAACAGTCACTGGTAATGAAAAAAATAAAAAAACTAAATCATCTTACTGAATACTGTATATGCATATGACCTCAGCACTAAACTATTAAATGTCCTGCTTATAATTCAGTTAATGAGCTTACAGCATATAGTATTTGGAATACAGCCCGAACATCCATAAGCAAATACAATAAACACTATGTCTGGTTCTTAATGGTATTCAGATGTAGCATGCATAATATGAGCTTGCTTCAACAAAGAACTTCAGAGATCTTGTGCCTGTGGTCTCACTGGAGTCTAGACTGCACAGAACAGTCAACTTTTTTTTGATGACTGGTAAAAGTCAGCTGGTTATTGAATGGCGATCAGGTCATCTCGATGTATATTTGACCATTATTACTAAGAAACTATTAGCAGATATTTACGAATGACAAAAATCACACATGGACCTACTGACGTAAAATATAAGGACACGAAACAACAATAAAATTAAAACTATCTGCAGATTCTGTGGCTGAATTTGAGCAGTTGTCTCATCCTATCAGTGCAAGGAAGTAGAGCCAAGAGCTTAACATAGCGCCTATGGCTCTTTCTGCCATGCTGTCAAAGAGGACTCAACTCCAGCATCGCCACTGAGAGAGAAAAACAAATAGCTATTCCCACAGGACACAAGGGCAAAATAAATAAATAAATAAATAAATAAATAAATAAATAAATAAATAAATAAATAAATTCCTCAACCTTGTCTCTGTAAAAAGACCTTCTGTTGCACAAAACATTAGCAGCCAAATTAAGATTGTATAAAACAAGAAGTCATTACTACATCACATCATCCTGAAAATAAGGAGATTTATCGATTTGATTATATTTTCAAGACATTTTTGGGCTTTAAGGAGGTGCAATGTAATATGCAAAAAAAAAAAAAGCAATAACCTGGAGCTGGACCGTGTTGTCTGTGTAGTGAAACTGCTATTCCTGAAGATGATGCATGTCACTATGCGACACATTTTAAGGAAGAAGGGAGCCAATTCACACTTTATATCCCAATGGTCTAGCGGACAATTTATCATCTTCTGCCAACCTTTGGTTTGTTTGTAATGGGTCTTGAAATGACCTAATTTAGAGTAAATGTTCCTTTGCTGTATTTTGTTGCTTCACATTATGGTTTCGCTGATGGGAAATAACAGACAATGGCAGACGTCAAGGGTTATGTTCAATAATACACAAAGACAGACATGACAGCCTTATTTTGTGCAGTATGAATGATGTGAGTTAGCCTTTAGATAGGTACACACACACACACACACACACATCTCACTTATTATAATTCATCTTGGCTAAAACCAAAACTTTACACACTTTGATCATCTCTCTCAGGAAACTGTAAAGATGAAATGAGTTTTTTTTTTAATTATTCTAATCCAACAATGCTAGAAGAAGAAGAAGAAAACAATTATATTCTCTCCTGTCACAACCCATCTGCCAAGCATAAATAAAGGCTGTTGGTGCTGTCAGATCATTTCCTGAAATTCAGTAGAACTCTTTTTATTGATTAGAGACATAATCTTGTATGGAGGTGTGTTGTGCTGTGTTGTGTTGGATCTGAGAGTGACAGACAGCACACTAATGTCCTGGCATCAGCTGCTCAACTCTACTGCAGCACCACTTAGTTTGATGCAAAGCAAAAAGTTGAGCAAAAGGTAACATTTGCTCAGTTCTGTTGGAAGTGTTTACAGTATGACTTGGCAGTGGTAGAATTAATCAAGTTAGGCAATAAAATGTCACAGTTTGTCAAAATGATATCATTTTGTACAAATACTGAATACCAACATGTTTTTAAACAAAGAAGAACACCTTCTGTAAATCAACTGATAGATTGATTGCTCTGGTGTTAATTTTAATCTGTATCTGAAACCTTCAAGAAACTGCAGCTTCTGTCGGAAAGGGGTTTGAACTGCTCGATCCTCAACGATCCTCATGTAACACTCACGATTAAACTACGAAGGTAGAACAAAAAGGACCGATCTCATCTAACAGGATATAGACATTGTTGGTGTTCTAACTAAACAGGAATATATTTTTTTAAATAATCAGTGCGACTTTGATGAATCTGAGGTGCTGCACTGTTCCTGTTATTAGAACCAAGATGCTCACTATTTTCACAAGTTTGAATAAATCCTTTTCCACCTTTTAACAGCCCTAATTAGTATTTAGATATCAGGAACCTATATTAAAATCTGGAGAAAATAAAATCTGTACTGCAAAAAAAAGTATAAAACAACAAAAACAAAGAAGTTTATAAAAAATAAAAATGTCACATTTCTACAGCCTGTGGTACTTTTTGTGGCAAGATCTGAGTAGAGTTTTAGATAAACAGGTCACAGCTGTTGCTAAACCAGCAAAGAGCAAACATTTACCACTTTCAGCTGTGACATGGACAAGCTAAATACATGACTTTCTATTCATTGTTGTAGCTTTCTAATAAACGGAAAGAATGTATTCTGCTAGGCTAATGCCTATAAATGTATCTGATAACATGTACAGGCATTAGAACTAAAAGACCCTTTGTTATAAGACTAGCAGAACAACAGCAGACGACATACATTGTTTCTGTTTCATTATGTATATAAGGACCATGTTACCATTACCATAATTGTGATGATGGCTGCCGGACTCTTTGGCGTCATGACTTATGGCTATGCTAATGAGTTTATAATGCACACTTAGTGCACATTGAGACAAAAGTCACTGTAGTAGCACATAATAGTTATATCATTGGCAATTGACAGTATGAAACATATTGTATTACATGTTAATGACATGGTTAAAAGCCAAGTTTTACCTAAGTGTAATTTCAAAATGATTGCCTCTGCCAGTGAAGATTTATATATATAAGATATATGATATATGATATAACGATGATATATATCATCGTTATATAATATATATGATATAACGTACTATGATAGACACATAGCCTAAATAAGTAGAAACATCACATAAAAAAAAATTATCTAGTCTTTTAATTGTTAAATATAACACCATAGTCTTTTTAATAGACACTTTTACCACTTCTTAAATAAAATTAAAAAAAAACCTCTTGTAATCTGACAGTTTTTCCCCAAACAGATTATTGACTAATTAGTGACTAAATGGAATTTACTCAGATTCCTTACATATAAAAAAGAAAAAACAAATAAATATATAAAGTCATCTAATAGTCAACAAATATATTTAACCACAGGCTCCACTTTTCTTTTGCTAGAAAACCAGTTCTTTCAGCTTTTCGCATATTCACTGTATTCTTAGTAACGTTGTTCTCTATATTACAATGCAAGTCATCCTGATGGAAAAGAAAATGATCAAGGTGATTACAGAGAGGCCCGGTGTAATGTCTGAGATCCAGTGAGCTTGTCTGGAGATGTCAGATACTGCTGAGTTTAGCAAGGTTCAAATCCAACTTTAACTATCAAGGACCGTAGATGCCCTTGGGAAAGAACTTGCCTAGACTGGTGTTAAAGCTCAGTAGCACAACCTCTCACTTTCACACATGGAAAATAAACTGATTTCCATTCCCCATAGGCATTATGGGCAGCAAGCTGCAAAGATGAATGTCTACAAGTGAACTTGATGGGGCTCAGCTAAAAATATATTTATTAAAAAAAAAAAATGTTTAAAAAGCAAGAGAAGGAAAAAGAGAATCAGCCCTGCTTCACTGTACAGTGTTGAGTGCTCACCCAGAATTGGTCTTTTTCTTATTTAAGCATAGTAGATTAAAAGTAACCAGTTTAAGTAAAAATGCAACAATTATGATTTGTATTTTGGCAGAGAAGCACTGAATCCTACTTCAAGCATTAGAATGGGTAGTGGGGTAAATATGATGCGGTGTATACAGTGAGTGTCTACAATTGGTAATTGAATATTGGTTCTTCTTCTGGTGTGATTTTAACAAGCTCTGTTCTTTTCTAAATTAAAATACAATCATCTTTAACTGTCTGAATGGTCATGTCTTTACTTGCTCTTATATACCAGGTGGATTTTTCATTACATTTGAAATGAACAGCCATGAACAAACCAAATACAAGTCAACTAACAAAGTTATTAAACTAATTTCCGACTACAGTAAAGTGTATGATCCTATTCTTTACTGACTGTCTTCAATTAAAGACAACTAACCAATTGAGAAGACGATTTTAAATATAATTTACTAAGAATTTCATAACAATGAAACAGGAAGCAGGATTAATTTCTTATTCATTCATCTTCATCAAGCCATTTACAATATCTTGCTTATGGATGTAACGTACACCGAGTGTGTGGCTATTTAGCCTAGTATTAACCCTGGATATGTGAGATGGCCCGGCTCCCCACTGTGGGAAGTAAAAAAAAATAAAATACAATAATTAAAAAAGTATTTAAATTGTTAAATTTTATTGTTTAAATAAGCCGTAAACATTCAGTTCAGCATCAAAAGTGACATGCTTTCTATGTACAGCACAGATGAATAGCGCCCTTAATCACAGGAAAAAGAACATCATCAGTCTTGGTCAGTTCACACCATGTGAGTCAAATCACTGTGAGAAAGAATCATACTGTGATATGGAGTAGAAAACTGTTGATTTTGGTTTGCTGTCTTTATTCTGAGAAGGCTCACAAAGAAGAAAGGCAATCAGGACCATGGACAGGGTCCAGCACACGGTCTCTCATGAGAAGCCTTACATGGGTGTTAAAGCTTAGGACCACAACCTCTCACATTCAGACATGGAATATAAACTCATTCTTATTCCCTAAAGGCCTTATAGGCTGCAGACTGCAAAGATTAATGTCTAAAAGTGAACTGAATGACAGTCAGCTGACAAATGTACGTGTTTAAAAAGCAAATGGAGAATCAGCACTGCATCTTCACTCCCTGCCACTGACTGCTCTTTTGCAGGTCAACAATTTCACTACAGAAACCCCATGTGGAGGCTTGAATGGATATTTATTGCCAACTGGACAGGTCTTTAAAATCTTTCTCGTATTTCCTTTAAGGCTGGAGAGCACTATAGGATTTTTCATTCAATTTAGCTCCTCTTGGCCTGTCGTGAGAAATTTTCAGAGATCAGGGTGAAAAATCGCCCATGTGTGGTTTAATCAAGACTTTTATTGATGAAAGATACCAAAATGAGTGAGCTCTTGAAATGACCTGTTCTTTGTAAATCATGTAATGTGTGTAGTAATAGAGTGGAAAAGAAGCCATTAAATTCACAACATTCACAATACTGCCACGTGTTTGGAAAGTCATTTGGCTTAATGTGCATAACACTATGAATAAAGGTATCGAGTTCTCAGAAACAGTGTCAAAACACTGGCTGGTACAAAAGAGCAGCCAGCATATTTTATAAGTTTTATTTGATTTATTTTAGATATAAATATTGATACATTTTAATATCTTATTGCATGTGTGTGTGTGTGTGTGTGTGTGTGTGTGTGTGTGTGTGTGTGTGTGCATGTGTGTTGGTTCTACACAATCCTTTAGTCTACAGAATCCAATTTCCAAATTGATGTTATAATACATACCCACGAATTTATATGTAAACAAAGCCACTTTCATAATGTCCTGAACAATTAAACTGTTAACTTGTAATGTATTGTGTGTCAAAGAAAAATCAATATCAATCAAGCCTAATGATAATGACTAAATACCATTAAATATGGAGCCCTCTGTATTACCTTATTGGCTCAGTTTGGTAGCTTTTATCCAACTCCATCAGAAACTGTTTCCTAGCGACCACATCAATGTCCCTTCATCTTGGCATGCTTGGACGTCCTCTTATTCCTTTAAGAGGTGCTCAAAATGGCCACCAGTATGGATAGAGGAGTATGATGATGAGAATGCTTCTAATAAAATGGTAGCTGACAGAGAAACGATAGAGCAAGAGTAATGGATGGGTGAATCAGTATGTCATAAAACTAAGAGCTCCTTTGGCCCATGCTCAACCCTGGAAATGGGCTAAAACATGGCAGAGATATCATCATGTCGTGAACTCTAGATTTCATAAGAAACTGTTTATGGCATACTGTATATTTATAAATATTGTGATTGTTATTTGCCCAAGAACTAATTAAAACATAATACTGTATATACAATTATAACCTCACACACACACACACACACACACACACACACACACACACACACACACACACAGTAGTCTGTGGCACAATCTCCTGGGCAAAATATTTTCATTTTACTGGCACCTTTGTGGTTGTGCTGTTGATAAGAGTGCTCATTAATTCATTTGATTTATGTATAATTTGTGCGAGTGTCCTCTAGTCCTTAATCAATTTCTGACCAGAATGGAACAGTGGTGCAGTGGTCAGTTTTGCTACAGCCTTCACAATTCGATCTTGAGCTCAGGTTAGTGTCTGTGAAGGCTTCATTCAGCTCACCAGTTTTCATAAAAACAAGGTGGTAGGTGAACTGTCTACTCTAGATTGTTAATAGCTCTGAATATGTGTGTGTGCCTGGTGCCTGTGCATCCTATCTATGCTGTTTCACTGCATTATGTCCAGTGCTCCAGAAATAGGCTTTGAATCCACTGTGACCCTGACCTGGATAATGCGGTTACTGGAGATGAATGAATGAATGATGAGTTTCTGACTACAGGACTTCTGTGCGATTGAGATTTTTGGTTCTCAACCCAGTAGTGACATTTCAAAACTCCAGCAATGTTGCTCCATCTAAGACACTTGGACCACTACAATACCAAAGATTATGTCTTTGACATTTCGGTGTCACTGTTGCTCTGAGAAATGACCCACCACTTTAATAACATCTGCTCAAGGGTGGTGAATTTTAACTCATGACCAGGATAGAGGGGTGCTAACAAATAACACAGCAACAGAGCGACAGATGAGCTACAATCAGTAATCAACCTATATTTTGGATTACATGATAAAAAGTACCAATGATTGTAAACTAATAATTGACTACGTGTATGTATATAATTATCATGATGCTATGGGTCATTACTATAATCACCACACCCAGCATAGCTTGTTTTGAAATAACCCTATATATTAGCCCGATGTTCTAATTTTTAAGATTTGATTTTTTTTTATTTGCATGTGTATCAGGTGGGGTACTAGAAAAAAGTTTCAAGCCAGAGGACATATGAAGGAAGAAGCAAATATGTGCAGTGCAGCCTTTCTTTGATCAAATTCCTCTGCCACTTCAAGAATCGGTGGAGCTGCATATTAAATGCTGTGGGGGAGCAAGCAACGCCAGTCGGCAGTCAGTCAGCTGGAACTGCAGAAGACGGGCATCAGCTGTCCCATGAGATAGTGCACCCAGGCTTTGATTATGTCAGGTGGCAGAGTGTTATGAGAGTTTTATATAAAAGTATGCATCATGTTTTTTTTTCCTTCTTATTAAAATTTGTGAGTGAGCATGGGTAGATTTGTTTTAATCATTTGTAAATCATTTCAGATGCTTTAGAAAGGGAACAAAATCAAACCAACTGATTGTGAGATTAGAGTGCACATTGACTAAGAGAAAAGGAAAAGACATCAAGTATAATTAAAAAGAGAGGAAGAGTGAGAGAAAGGGATGCTATCAGGGGAAATCAAGCCCTTGGTTTGAGTGAGACAATTGGGCTTCCCATATACACACAAGTGCATAGAGAGCATTGGCTACTGGGATCTTCATTACCCAGACTATTAATGCAACCACTCAAAAGGTCACCTACACAGCATCACCGTCAATTAAAGCAGCGCTTCATCTTCTGCCCCTGAAATCCCGACGTAGCGCATGTCCGACAGTGCAGTGAACACACACTCATCTGCTGAGGAGGAAGCCAAGCACAAGAGGATTATGGAGGGACAATGGATCATCTCAGATTCAGCATAACAACCAGGGATTGAATTCCCACAGAACAACCTGGTGAAGGCACGGAAACTGGATTCAAGGAATCAGGAAGGTGATCACGCTAAATAGAACTACAAGCCTTCTGGAAGTAGCCACTTCAGTTGAATTAATTCTGTCTGACCCGTGTCTACATGCATCAGTAGCTTGGACACCTCTACAGTCGGATAAACACTCTAGTCTGTTATATGGTAAGCAGCTTTACTGAAACCAATAGCATGGAATTAACAGTCGAGACCAACTCGTATAGGAAAAACACACCACAGCTTGGGGCAGAGAAGATATATCCTCAACTGGAGCACACACACAATCCACAGGGAGAGATTTTCTTTTCTATCCGGATTTGGCTTATATTATGTTATGACGTTTTCAATGAGTTGGAAAGAAATCACAAAATGGTTAAAATACAATTTTATCAAAAGTGAAATAACTATTTTTTTAAAGCATGGTACAAACCTCATGTTTAATGATTTTAATGTATATTTTGCTATGTATGCAGCTTATTTCTTGTAAAAATAAAACTTAGCAACAACAAAACAAAAACAAGATAGCAGGAACAAAAGAGGAACACAACTACAAGGACTCAGCAAACAATGCACACAAGACAACTGGTATAAATGGGGGAGGTAATTAGAGAACCATCAGGGGCCGGTGTGCAGAAAAGAGAAGCGGATAAGGATCGAGCGGGGCAAACACATGTAAGTAGTAAACAAAAACAAAGACACATGGCAGAAGACCTAACAAACCTTGTACAGGCAGGAAAAAGTCCAAGCCATCTATGGCAATTATTTGTTAAAGCATTGTAGCTTCACTGAACGTAGTAGTGCTGTATGTATAATACATTATATACAGTATATAAAAACTCAGAAAAAGTATTGTATAATATAAAGCTCAGTACTAAACCAGCCAAAACTAATAACCTATTTGAGCCATGCCAAGAAAAATACTTGTGCCAGAAATTATATAATTCATATAGGTCATTTATAAACAACAAATTACTGATGTTGATAAATTGCCAATGTAACATTAAAACAATTATACATCAAATTTGTAGCATATACACACACACAAAAGAAAATGACAGCTAAATATACTAAATATACTGTACTATGTTATACCGTTACTGTTGCAAAAGCAACTGTCATATAATTTTTTTTTTTTTACAATGATGCAGAATGCTATCATATTCTTTATGTACCAACTCCTTTATATTAGCAATGGAGGAGCCAGAAGACAGGTGAAAAATAAAAAATCCTGAGATCTGTTTATAACAGTGTTGTATAAAGTACTAGAAAGCAATACTTGAGTAAAAGTACAGGTATCGTACTAGAAAAAGACTTTGGTAGAAGTGAAAGTCACCTTTTAGAATATTACTCAAGTAAAAGTCTTAAAGTATCTGATATTTACTGTACTTAAGTATCAAAAGTAATTTTCTGATATTTAAATGTACTTAAGTATTTTCAGTAAAAGTAAAAAATAAAATTTCAGTGATTTCCGGGAGGCATAAGAGCAGGGGCGGCTCTAGGATTTCATCTTTAGGGGTTTTAGCCCTCAGTGAGAATTTAAAATAAGAATAATTTTATATTATATATTATATGACTACATAGTAAGCCAAAAGTTATGGTATTATTTAAAATGGCAAAAGTGGACACCAAAATTTTATGCAAGATGTAATGATGCCAGTCTTGAATCAAATCAGTTCATGCATGTGTGCATTCTCTACAAACAGTGTGAATGCAGTCATTAATAAACAAATATTCACAAGACAAAGACCAAATCAATAAATGTTATTTTTATTTACTGTAGTATTGATATTGCTTTAATATTTTGTTTGTGCTATTACTACTCTGGTAATAAGAATAGTGACATTTCACTGCTTTTGGTTGCTTTTGGTTGCCGCCGTTATAGATAAATGCCTCCAGCTCTGAATGCCCGTGCACGACCTGTACTTCTCCGTAGAGCGTGCGGAGCTGCGTAATGTAATCTAGGAGCAGTGATTCACCAAACCTCCCTTGTTGCAGTTGCACACATTTATTCTGATTTTATTTTGTAGTAACGAGTAACGAAGATGCTTAGTGGAAATATAACAGAGTAAAAGTGTATATTTTATCTAGGAAATGTAGTGGAGTAAAAGTGAAAGTTGACAAATTTAAATAGCGAAGTAAAGTACAGATACGTGACATTTCTACTTAAGTACAGTAACGAAGTATTTATATAAGTATTTATTATTTGTACTTCGTTACATTACAACACTGGTTTATAAGTATGTACAGTAACACCAGCAAGTCACAAATATGAACTAAAGCATACTGTAAGTCTTAAATCACACTACTTTCAGAAAGATTTGCAGGTGAAGAAAAAAGCATCTGTTAAAAATCCTAGTCAATACAGGCTACAAGCATTTTGATAGGAAGTGGAAATAATCTTACTATGAATGTGACATTGATTGTAGAATTTTTTTTTTTTCTGCTGTTGCAGAAACTATGCACACAGACGATGCTTTCCCTGGAGCCTGAAACTATTTATTTTGAATATATTCAGAATACAGTACAGAAACCACATACTATGAGAAATGTAAATTATTATAGCCCTATAAATAGTGTAAATGCACCAAATGTACTGTACCAAGATTTTAACATAACACAAGAGCGCAACCTATAGTATATATAGCCAAAGGTATGTGTTTACCTGACCATCACACTCAAAGAACTTTCATTTAATGCCAAAAAAATTGAAAGCACAAAAATGAATAGACCATCTTTGTAGACTATAGCTGTAGGATTTCCGTTTACTCAAACTAAGAGACCCAAACCTGCTGACAGCCTGCATGACAATGTCACTGTGCACAAAGAAAGGTCCATGGTTTGAGAAGGTTGGAGAGGAAGTACTTGAGTGTCCTTCATAGAGTCCTGACCTCATCCCCACTGAACACCTTTTTGTTGTACTGGAACACAACAGACCTCCTCACCCATTGTCAGTGCCTGACCTCTATAATGATCTTGTAGCTTAATAAACACAAATCCCCACAACCACTCTCCAACATCTGGAGACAAGCCTTCACAGACGTTTGAAGTCTGTTACAGGAATATTCAAGCCACTATGGATGTGCTGATTCGCTCCTCTTGTGCAAGCAATGATTAATTTATAATTTACTAAAAATGGCATTTATAGCATTGCTGCTGTTCCCCTTTTTACTTTATTACTTTTTTATATATAATTTTTTGAATAGAGTCCAATTGAAATTGCATTATAATTGGTTTTGTTTCTAAGCACATATGGGCATGACTAATGGACTGATTAGCTGACTGACTAGTTTAATAAGTATAATGTTAGTATGAATGCAATATATGAAATAAATAAATAAATAATAAAAATGCTGAGTCATCCAGTGTGTTAAGAGCTGCAAGGTTAAATACCAGCTGCCTGTAAACCAGTCCCTTGCCAATTATTTGACGAGTAATTGTATCATTTTAATTCTATTCATTTTAAATGCATTCAATAAAAATGATTTAAAAACACAAACAGGTTCAATTTCAACAATGAAATAAGTTAGCATGCGTTCAGACTAAACTACTTTGAGTTTCATATCAAAGAGTCTCAGCCGCATATGCATCAACAGGAGAAAGGGAGAGAACCTTGGTAAAGTAACAGAGGTTACACTGATTGAAAATTAATTTACATAAAAGCAAGCTTCATCTCAGGATACATCTCCATGTAACAAACTTTGCTTTTAGACGTTATCAAAGTTTGTTTGTGCTGACTGATGCTCTTGATAGTGCATACAAGAATGAAGCAAGGAAGAGCATTAGAAACCTGAGCGTTTGTGCAGTGCTAGGCAGCATTGTCCTGAAGCTTAACTGTCATGCTTAAATAATATTTATCTTCACATTTGCTCGCCTAGTTTACCTGGACAGATGGAGTGGAGGGGTAGATACAGTGTCTGATCAGCAGAGTAACGTTCTCTCATTCCCACAGAGAGGGTTCACACTGGGCAAGGGGAGGGAATCAGATTCAAGTAAAGTTGATTAACATGTAGGATTTATGCTAATAAGAAGGGCTCAATTAATGGTCTGAATCAGCTAAATGTTTATATAACAGTGGAATATAGAGCACAATCTCCCAAGAGCTCAGGCTAAGAGTCAGTGTACTGCTCAACAGCTTCATCTAATTACAGTACATTAAGTGGGAAGGAGGTTAAATGGCATGAAGCACAAATGACATATTCTGACCCTTAATAAATCTTTGTTGTTGTTTCACAGGGTAATTTTGCTCCCTTGAACGGTCAAACATAGGGTTAGAAATAACCCAACATGGTAACGTATGACTCCTTATACACCTAAGCTTTTCTATTTTAGTGACTATATTGTTAGTTCTGTTTGATTCTTCACCTCATTCTATCAACATGTCACTCTTTTTGTGCCTGAAGTAAAAAAATTTCTTAACAGTCAAATAATCAGTGACCTGCAGCTTTTCTGGGAAAAGTGAGTGTGAAGTAAGTGTTTTAGTTGATCTGTGGAGCTCATTTAGCACATGGAGGGAAAACAACTATGATCTCTTGAACATTCATATCTAATTCCTTAAGAATAATCTGCAACTCTGACCTCGGTGCCTTCTGAAACCCACCATAGAAGTTAAAAGAAGTGAGAACTATAACTTTTTCAGAGAATCGTGGTCAAAGATCAGCAAAATATCTTTAGCTAATGGTTGTGAAGTCAGAGGAAAAATAATTACAAGATTCAAGACAAATATTTTATTTCCTCTCCGTCTCAAAGGCTATAAAAGGATGCTCTATTAAGACAAAGTTTTTAGTAGGCTTAAATACTTAAAATACTTCTTAATGTTCATTGCATCTCTGGAGAACTCTAGCTACTGTAGTTACAGGTAAGGTACAAACCCGCACTGCAGTGATTCTGCAGTGTATTTAGCTCTCTCATTTGTGAGAGGGCTCGTTCGTTCTTAAATGATAACTAATTTTGAAAATTTAAAAACATGGATAAACTCACAGTCACCTACCTTTGGTCATTAACTGACTAACTAACTACTCAACAAGCACAAAGTCCAGCAACTAACCATCCACCAGGTTAGAGAACAAATAAAAGGTTGTTTTTTTTTCTCAATTCAGTTGAATTTTAATTGTATAATGCTTTAAAGAACAGAGATTGTCTTAAGCCCTATTCGGACGGGATTAGTTCTACGTGGGGACGTGGGGGTAAAGTAATTATTACCAGAGCTTCTCTGTGATTTTAGTCCCGTCCGAATGTGCCATCTCGGTAATCATTACAGACAATGTCAGTAAAGATTACGGCGACTTTTACCTTCTGTAAAAAGGTCCGAAAAAATTACCTCAGGTAATACTAATCCCGTCCGAATAGACCCGCTGCAAATATGTACGGTAAAAGTCCATCATTTCCTGTTTAAAAGTAGTTTTTGGCGCGTTTTGCAAGCATGGAGGTGCTTGAAACAGGAAGCAACGTCATACGCACATGACGACAAGGAGGTTACTGTGGTGCATAAAGCGAGTTACCCCTCCCACTTCTGCTAGTTTTACTGAGATGTCTTGTCCCGTGCGAATTGGCCAATTAATTTTACAGACGTCCTGAGGTAAAATTGCATTACTCCACGTCCCCACGTAGAACTAATCCCGTCCGAATAGGGCTTTAAATAAGCTTTACAGAAAATACAATTATTAAATAAATTCATTTGAATTTATCCCTCCTTCTTTAGAAGAAAGAGGAAGAAACCATAGAGGAATCAGACTCAAGAGGGAACCTCATCCTAATTCGGGTGGCATGACACCTATTCTGCTTGATTATAACAATTGGGAAAACCCCATCAATCCTAAAGCCTGTTTCTATTGATATCTCAATATTTTGCTTTCTCACTCTCAGCTTCTGACATTCTCATACTCTCACTGTCTCCACCCTGATTGGCTGCAGCTCCTGCCTGTCATCTGAGACCCTTAACACAGCTCTAAGGTGCATATAATTGCTCTGAATCCCAGAAACGAGACAAGTTTTAAGGGTTTTTGTTCTATGTCACTTATATGTATGCATGACTGCCAACACTGACACCCCCCCCCCAACTTTTTCTTTTTTTTTTTTTTCAAGACATCCTATGCAGTCTAGCTTTACCTGTGAAAAGTAAAATAAAACTACAATTGGAGCTGGTCATGAAAAAAAGAGAGCAAATCTTTTTATCCAGGGTCATTATTTCTATCAACAGTATATAAGTGAGAACAGCTGCAGCTTCAGCCGAGTCGTCGTTTAAGTGTTAGCGAACAAGCTTTAGCAGTGATCTTTTAAAATGTGAAACTGACTATTGAACAAGATGTTGGAGACGTAATCGACTGGAAAGTAAAGGTCACTTTGACACCCACATTTTTTTGTCCCAAATGATGTTTAAAAAGCACTCTAGGATCTACTAAGTTGTGACATTTTAGTATTGGTGAAATGTTTTAACTGCCATATTGTGACAAAATCTTGCGAGGAGCCCAGAGGCCACTAAAAGATGAGGACTTTTTGAAATGGTCTGGTATGGCAGCTAATTTTTTTTCCTCTTCTTTCTTTCTTTCTTTCTTTCTTTCTTTCTTTCTTTCTTTCTTTCTTTCTTTCTTTTCAGTTTTCTATTTTTTGGTCTATAAAAGTACAGGTATTTCAGGAAAATTGTTATACTCAAGGATACTGTATGTCTGTCAAGAAAGAAACTATGCATAATGATCTGGAAGAATTTCACCCACCAATGCCCCTGACAAAATAAATTAAATTATACATGCTGAGAAGCTAAAATGATTTTGACTCATTATGGCATAGCTTTGGGAAAATTACTGATTAAAATCTACTCAACATATGAAAAGCTTGAGGTGGATGGGCAAGAAGGGCAGAAGACCACATTGGAGTGAAATCCAGTGTGGTCTTCTGCTGTTCTTGTGTGGTCTTCTGCTGTTCTTGTGTGGTCTTCTGCTGTTCTTGTGTGGTCTTCTGCTGTTGTTGCCCATCCAGATTTCTGCTCTTGATGCTGGGATGCTTTTCTGCTCACCATAGTTGTAAAGAGTGACTATATAAATCGCTATATCCTGCCTGATAGCTCGAAACTAGTCTCTCCATTTTCCTCTGACCTCTCTTATTGAAAAAGCATTTCCACCTACCGTCACTACACCGTCACTCACTCAGTGGTTTTTTTTGGTACCATTATGTACAATTATAAAGGCTATCCTGTGTATCCATGGTGCATTGTAATTAATCATGTTTCATGTACTGTATACATCCCTACGTCCTCATATACACATTTGCTTGCTAAATCATTCGGTGTATTGGTTTAGAAATTGCATTCTTTGTTTCAGTGACTATATTTAGAGGACAATAAACCAACTTACTTATGAAGCACTGTCTAGTTGGCACACTGGCATTGCTATTAACTCAAACCATCACCATTAACATCCAGCATCCCATCATCTGTCAGTCTTCATCAGTGCACTTAGACATAGTCTCCAAATCAAATAACCAATCCCTGAAATAGCAACAGCTGCAGATGGTGGATCATATTATGTGTTATTGAACATCTTCCTATTAGTCCACTGTTAATCATGGAAAAGTGAGAGAGACAGTGAAATGTCATTCAGGATTAATAACAGACACATCTAATAAAATAAATCAATGAATAAATACTTTAGATCAGGGAACGGACTGGCTTGTCTTCATTTGTTATTGGATGACGTGTGCTTAATAAATGGAACGATAATTGATTTTAGTGTGACTTTTGCATGTTTTGTAAGTCACCTGGACACAACCAAAATTGTGGGGAAATTGAATGTCAAGGCACCTCATGATGTCTGTTTGGATGCTTTAGCGATCGCAGAAATGTTGTTTATTGAGTGAAATATGTCAAAGCAGGAGCAAGTCTTATTTTATTTGATTCTAGTGAAAAAGATGGATGTGGATGTGTATTGTGTCTGTGTGTCTGTGCGAGCATGGCAGTGCAAGAAACATGACATCATAGGCTTCAAATATGGACAAATCCATTACACATCAGTGTGAAACTAAATTCTTAGACAGCCAAAAAATACCACGCTGATAAAATAAATCCAAGGCTTCAGGACCATGGGTCAGTTCTGAGAATTGGGTTTGGAAGTAGTGGCTGCTATCAGTAAGCTCAGCCTGTTTGCAGGAGTAGGTGAGTGAGGCCAAGCAGCAAGATGTTATCATTACTTTTATAAGCCTTCACACTGACTTATGGGGTTGATATTAATCGTATTGCTCACAGCTGGTCTGCTGGACTCCTTCAGACACCAGTCCCTTAGGGGCATCTTTACTCACAAATCGGCAAGTTTATTAATGATTCTGGCATAGTGCTGAGGAGATTTTTATATAACGACTTCAGCATGTCCATTTTTTCTGAAATATTTCAGCTGTGCTGCTGCGCATGATAACATTGTCTTGAGGCACATGCATTTACAGGAGCATGGGGACTAGAGAGAAACGCTATTCTGAGGAAATAGTTTCCCTTGTGATGAACAACACAAAGGAATTACTATGATAATCAAAGGTAAATTGAATTTTTTTTATTTTTGTGAAGTGATGTGCATCACAAACAATGTGCCTCGGCTTTGCTCTTACTTCTTATTTGCTGACCCGTTAGCCCAGTAAGTCATGAAGTAACTGAATCATATTGTTTAATGTTAAATCCAGTAAATTATGTTGCAACATGAATACCTGAGTGCTTCACAGCTCCAGGGTCCACAGTTCGATACTGAGCTCGGATAACTCTGTGTGTGTGTGTGTGTGTGTGTGTGTGTGTGTGTGTGTGTGTGTGTGTGTGTGTGTGTGTGCATGCGCGTGTGCACGTGTGTGTGAGAGAGAGAGAGAGAAAATGTTCTCCCTGTACCTACAATGGTTTCCACTGGTTATCTTAGTCTCTTCCCACCTCCCAAACATATCAGTCAATGGACTGTAGGTGTGTGTGTGTGTGTGTGTGTGTGTGTGTGTGTGTGTGTGTGTGCAGACAGACAGACAGACAGACAGACAGAAAGGCTACATGCATAACATGACCTGCAGCTGATTTAGTGCTACTTCAACCGAAGGCATTTAAAGTAAGTTCCAACAGTGTCAGATTTTTTTCCAAACCAAATATGCAACACCAGTAGGAAGGTTTCTGAAAAACTCAAGGATGGAATGGGGTCCTGAAATACTCCCAAGGTGGTTACAAATACAGTAATGTAACTTTCATACACAAGAATGTGGGTATTAACAAAAAGCTTTTCTCCAGATAGAACTATATTACTAGTGAACTAGCATTAAATGCATTTCATGCTATAATTTGAATGGAAGGAATTTTAATGCACAGTCTGTTATAAAACATGACCATTTTTTTTTACTGATATTATTTCATACTGTGTGACAAGTAATGATCTTGAAGGACAAGTGAAATCACACTTTGTAAATCCAACTTAATGCAAATTAAGATTGCAAATTAAGTTAAATTACATTTCAGTTTTGTAAGATAGCTAATGCAGCTGTAGACTTTGTCTTCTTCATCCAGGAAGAGAAGAAAAAGTGCAGGAATTCGAAGCTGTGGGAAACTTGTAGTTGACTCAAAAAAAACAAAAAACTTTAAGATTAAAATAAAGATTCTGCTTGAATTTATATTGCCAAAATTACATGCACAAATAAACCCTATTGAATGACTTTGATAATACACATCAACATTATATACAAATATGTATTGTAAAATTTGCAAAGAATAGAACCCTGAAATCTGAAGATCAGTCTGTGATACACTCATTTATATTTTGTGCATGTTTTGGCAACTTCTTCCTTCAGTGAACACACTGAAAAAACTTCATAGTTGCTTAAGTAGCACAATATAAATTATTGTCCTACAGCAAGGTGAAATGCAGTTTAAAGAGTTTCTGATATATGGCTTGGGTTGAGAAATTTAAATGCTTCTCTACATTGATCCTGCCACAGCACAAGATCTATCAGAATGTTTGACACATCGGTGCCAGCATTGTAAACAGTGTCCTCTGTCTGATCGACAAGACTTCCTTTATGGGTCCCCCAAAAGACGGAGCTAAAAATACAGCTGAAAGAACATTGATTCCTATACTGACACAGTGCTGTACATCCAGGGGTTTATAATCGGTGTTATTTACTGAATAAATGAAACTAATCATATAAAACTAATTACACAACAGGTCAAAAAATAAATAAATTACTAAAATATTAAATAAATAAATAAAATATTAAACAAACAAACAAACAAATAAAGCCACCAATTCCAATGTTGATGGTGTAGAATGGACCCATGCATGTTAGATCCTGTTTGGGTTTATTACAGGTTTAATGGTCAGTGGTCTTGGGAAAAAAAACAATACTGTAGGCTAAAATGGCAGATGAAGGCATCTTACAGTTCAGTCAAGCAGGTTACAGTAAAACCCAAAGCCAGAAATCAACTATCAACACCCTGTCATGCTGAATATAAAAATCTATCCTACTACTTTATACAGATGCCATCACTATGTATCTCTCTGATAACTACATATCTTGTAAGACCAGTCTTCAGTTACTAGTCATCCAACAGTGTGCCTCCGTAACAATGCTTTATTTCTGTACCAACTCAAACATGCTACCGTAGCTAGCCTATGTCCCAGATGAATATAGAAGCAGCGGTCAGTTTTATATAATAAAGTGATTGTATAAATTAAAAGCTAGTTGTTTTTGCATTCAGTGACGCATCTAACAATCCTGACATGCCAATGCCATGTAAGTACCGTATTTCAAAATACTGAAATACGGCTAGAATATTAAATACTACCTATTAAATACTATTCAATTCAATAAGCAAAATTATTTAAAAAAAAAAAAAAAGAATAAATAAAAAAAAAATAAGACATTTTAACATCATTTTATTTCCTAGAATTCACGCCTCCTGGCTCCTGTATGGTCTGGACCTATTCTTTTAAGATGACCAGAATTTCATGAAACATGAGGCAGCAAGTGATGCTAAAAACTGCCACACCGATGCTAAAGACTCTAAAACCCACACAGAAAAGATGAGCAGAGATGAGATGAGATGAGATACGATGCTCCCTAGCAGATCACTATCAGCTATTCCAATAAGTTCTACATCTTTGGTCTGACAACAAAAGCATAAATACATAGATAATGTAGTGACTAAGTCGCGCAAGTTATTTTTCTATATGAAGACAGGTCTTTCTGCTGGAATATTATGTCTGTAAGGTCTACAGTATAATTTGGTCAGCTTTTATGGGAGTCTTCAGTGGCCCAGCAGCTCCTCATCAGGATCTAATAACATTGATTATGAACTACACGATTCATATCTTCCTTTGACTTGGTATTAAGTGCAGTTCCCAATTAAAGTGCATACACGAGTTACATTAAATATGAGGTGATGTTAATCAAGCAGACAGGAATGTAACTCGCAGAGGATCCTTACCTTCATAATAGATTTTGAAGCCGTGGGCACTCACAGCAAAGTCACTGGTGAGCCGCAGGGAGAAGACGGACCCTGTGCTCGTGACTGGAGGTGGGATTTGGAAACCTGTTAACCTGTTCAGGGAACATAAGAGATAACAGATATTTAGATCTAATACACATCCTAAACTTCATTAACGCTAATTATGAAGGCCTGCCTAATTTCAATTGATATGTCAAAAAACGCTTGCTTACACATTATTTTACAACACATTGACGTATATACAGTAAGTGTGTGTGAGTAGTGTTCAGACGGGAAAAGTCCATCAAGACGAAGCGCACTTCAAGTACCCAGATTATGCAAAAATTCAACTAATTAAACAAAATGAGGAATGTTGGACTCGACGTTTCCACCTTTTCTTATGTAGCAGAAGTGGGTTGGTTCTACCAGGGGCTTATGCTGGATGGGAAAAATATTCAGGATGGCTGGTGAAAAAGTCTGATCCCATATTGGATTTACTTTTAAACATTTAAAAAAAAAATACTCAGATTTCTGTTAAAGCTAGACGTGTCACGTTACCGCTACGGAGTTTGATGCCATTTGCAATTGATTTGGAAATGGATTGTATTCCTGTTTAGTAAAAAAAAAATTAATACACTATACTGCAGAGTACCTAGTGCATAGTGTGTAATACGTCATTTGGGCCATGACGATCGTTATGGTCATGATGAGAAAACTGTATTTTATAGCCAATAAGATTTCAGTGCTAAATGTTTCTTTTATGGTCTTTAAAAACTAAAATGAGTTGAAATGGAGTCTGTTATGAACATTGGCCAGAGCTGGACACATTCTAGACTAGTGCAACACTTTATGTGGTCAAGTGAAAAGATGAAGAGTGCTGTCTGAAATCAGCCCCACTGAGACCCAATGAGAGCCCGTAATCTGCTCAAATTGTGTGCAGACCCTGTCTCCTTGGAGAAGGACTTGAAAACTTTTTAAAACCTAAAGTAAGAAAGAGATGTCTGTGTGAGAAAGGATGAATATATAACCAGTAGAGCTGCATACCAGTACAGAAGGCGAGGACTATCGGTGCAACAGTGTGTTAATGACACCCCAGGAAAATGATCTACTCATAAAATGCACTGAATTTGTACCGAATGCAAAGATTTTTAAGGTTTAATACAACACCAAATCCTAATTACAGGCTTTACTGAAGCTTCAGGTCTAAGCCAGCTTTGTCTTTTAACTGCCACACTGATATACTGTAAGAATAATATCATATCATTACAGTAATAAAGTGCAGTTTTTCAGTCAGAGGAAAGCTGTATTTTTAGTCAGATTAACCTTTTTTTTTAATCTTCATATTACATTCACATGGATACACTGGAAAGACAAAATAATAGTTTTGTTTTCAGTTACAGTGATTAAACCCCAAGAAGATATAAACTGGAAAACATGGCAAAGTAAATTGCCTAAAGCCATTTAGTTAAAACAGCACATAAAATCTACAACAGGAAACAAATGCCTCCTGAAAAAAACACAGAACTGAGAGGAAGAAAAACAAAGCGCACTTTCACAATCCTTGGTACCAGTTTATTCATTCATTCTGTACTTATCCCATGCAGGGTCACAGGAGTCTATCCCAGGGTATCCATTGGACCGGGTGCCAGTCTCACACACATGGACACACACACACTCGCACACACTCATACGCGCGCACACACACACACACACACACGCGCGTGCACACACTCACACACACGCGCGCACACACGCGCACACACTCACACGCGCACACACTCACACGCGCACACACGCACACACTCACACGCACACACACACACGCACGCACACACACACGCACGCACACACACACGCACGCACACACACACGCACGCACACACACGTGCACACCAGATAATTTAAATGCCAATCAGCCTACAGTGCATGTCAATGGACTGGGGGACCCCCAAAGCACAGGGAGAACATGAAAACTTCACACACACATATACGCGCATACACACACACATGCACGCACACACTCACACCCGCGCGCACACACACTCACACGCCCACACCAGATCATTTAAAAGCTAATTAGCCTACAGTGCATGTCAATGGACAGGGGGACCCTCAAATCACTGTACATGCAAACTTCACACACACACACACACGCGCGCGCGCACACACACACAAACGCATACAGGTGGAGACAGGAATCAAACCCCTAAACTGAAAGTGTGATGCAAACATTGTATTTATTGTTTATCCCAATTTATCTTGAAATTATTAAATGGTGTTGAGGTGCAGGCTTCACAAATTTAATACTATCTTGGCAAGCCATGTATTTATGGAGCTTGTTTAAAGCACAGGAGTATCATCATGCTGAAATATGTTTTAGTTTCTTAGTACCAGGGAAGCAAAATCTTAACACGCTAGCATACAAACAAATTACAGACAACTGTTTACTTCCAACATTTTGGTAAATGTTTGGGCAAGAATTACATGCAAGTGTGATGGTCAGGTGTCCATATTTATTATTTTGTTCTGACCACATTAAATAAGTAAATGTAACTGCAATAAACACCAATAAACATTGTGCATAGACATGAGAAAAAGTCGTGTTAGCTCACAGCTCCTTGTGCCCTTGAAGTACAATGGATAAGATGGAAGCCCATGTGAAATGGATTGCTTTTGGGTATGCTAATTCTTTCATACTGTATCTGAATTCATTATAAATGTCAGATAATAACTATCCTCTTGCACAATATCTCTAGGACATGGAACAGATTCCCTCTAATATTCCTGACCTTTAAACTGTGACACATTTAGGAAAAAAAAATCTTGCAAGTTTTTTCGTTCTCATTTGGTCTAAGGCTACAAAAAGTTCCCTTTCTTTACACATTTATTCAATATTACTTTGAACAGAAACAAACTGATATGAACTGGATGACAATCAGGCTTTATAAGTTGTTATTAAGACAACATTCTGGTCCTAATGTGTACAATAGAGCTGCATCTGGTCTGATCCTTTGAACCTCTTGCAGCTTTCACTGTGTGTTCAGGGTTTAAGACTAGAATCTCTCTCTCTCATCATAACCTCATTCATGACCAAGCTGTCTTCTAATTAAAAATAATTTGCTTCCTTTGGCTAACTCTGCTCCTCGTATCTTTCACCAACACCCTCTGGCATTTTTCACTTCTTCCTATCACACCTCATTCCTCTATTTGGATAAGTGCCACCTTCCACTTCTGCCTAGCCTGCAGACTATTTTAAGATGTTTTGCTTGATGCTTAAAGGGACATTCTTTGAGGCTAATTTTAATACCTCATAATTTACCATAATTACTAATGATGATATGCTTGGTCTCA
Source organism: Tachysurus fulvidraco (assembly GCF_022655615.1). NCBI lineage: Eukaryota > Metazoa > Chordata > Actinopteri > Siluriformes > Bagridae > Tachysurus > Tachysurus fulvidraco. Next base: position 12,476,696 of record NC_062541.1, read on the forward strand.
CACCTCTTTGCTTTTCAGAAACTTCCTTGGTAAAAATTTTTAGATTGCTTTAGATATCGAGTGATAAATGTCAGCATATGGAGTCGATCATGATATCAACGGCCAGTTACCCACGGAGTCGATAAATAAACTAAATAAAAAAAAAGAATTCAGTTATGTTCACAAGATTCCCAAGAATATATTTTTTTTCGTTTATGGATAGTAAAGAAAAGGGAAAAGGGAAAATCAAGTCCATAACTTTGTAACTGATCTTTAAAAAATTGTGCAATGCAATGAATCTGAATGTGGAAGATTTCAAGGCATCTTCAGTTATTTGAAATTATGAAATTTCAGCACTAGCGATGCAAAAAAATCATGGTGTTTAAGGGTTTTAGTGCAAACAAGATGACCTTATGCTAATGCTATGTTATGTTCTGATAATAACTGTAAGAAGACTGTACAAAATAATTCTTAAAACCAGACTAATCTAGGATTAAGGTTAGGGTTAGGGTTAGGGTTAATATATGTTTGGAATACCACCAGGCTGACAGGTTACAACACTGGCCAGGTTACAAGCTGATCTTTCAGTAAAGGATCTACTTGAATTGTGCACCAGATCATACTGTAGCATTATAGCATCTAACCTTGTATAGCATGCAAGTGACCTATGTTTAGGGTCCTTTTTTTAAATTATTATTTCTCTCCAGCAGTCTGAAAACATCCACACATTTCCACTACAAAACAGCTAGTCATTAATCAGCTAATAAAAAAAAGTGCTGGCTGAAACAAATGAAGGATGTGAGAATTCTTAACTCTTAAATTCTTAACAGCAGATAGGTGAAGTATACGACTGACAAGATCCATAAGTACCTTATTTCTTGTTTTATAAATTGTTTGGGGTGAAAACATATGTAATGTTACAGTAGCTAACCAATGCTTACTCAAGTCCTGGACCCAGGTGTCTACCTACAACTCCTGGATATGGAACACTCCTCTGAGGAAAATGATGTACATCATGTGGAAAGGACTCCATTTAAGTTAAAGTGGACCATAACCATCACTAAACAGAGATGAAAACCAGCCACTATTACAGTACTTAACTCCAATGACATACTGACCTGTTTACCTTAGTGAGGTCTCTCTAGTTCATATCTTTGGACCTTGAGGTCATTCATGCTCTTTATGCTATATCACTTCATCTTTATGCTATACTACACACTACACACTACATGCACAGTGACACATCTGCATGACAAAAGCCAAGTGATCAAGGCTTCCTATTGTGCGAAATGTGTTTTCTTATCTTTATATATATTTATACATACATACATACATACATACATACATACATACATACATACATACATACATACAGTCTATATGTTAATAGTTGCAGTATTTGAGTTGTATTTCAATGTATAATTTGTCAGTTGTGTTTAATACACTCTATAAATAATGATTGTAATGCTTCCACAATAGGTATTGACCAAATAAATCAATACAAGTGAAGGCAAATGGTGCAGTAGGTCCTCGGGCTTGCATTTTAATTGGATCCTCTAACATGGGCCTGTTAGCAAACAAAATGCATCCATTTTAAATGTATGGCAAACAACATAAACTGCATTAAATAACATAACATTAAGCTTCCAATTTATTTATTTTTTGTAAATAATTCTATTCAAAATCCTAATTAGGCTTTAAAAAACATCTGAAACAGGTTAAACACTAGAAATAAGTGTTTACAAATAAGACCTGTATCTGGATATTAACGAATCAAATTCTGTTAACCAAATTAAACCGATCTCTTTTAGACAGTGTCATGACTCTTACACAGGGTTACAATTCTGTCATTGGGTTTTAGTGTGTTATTAACTGTATGTAATATGGGACCCCAGGTTGTACTTTTATTTCTCCTTCTCCAGAAACGAACGCTTCCTAAACGAAGAAATAACAAAGAAATAAATACCAGAATCCCGACTTTCTTCTAAAAGAACAAAAGCACTTTGAGTCATTACTACCACTCATTACTCTTAATGCTCCTTTATTCACAAATAACATTTTCCTCTTTTTTAATCTGGTAATTATATTTCACTAAATGCAGCCATTCATACCGGTGTTCTGTGATGAGAACCCTTTTCTCTCCCACTGTCCCTTTATTTCTCCAAAGGAAAGGAAACATTTTGTGTGGAAGCTAACTGTGTCGACGGTAATGGCTGCCTATTGAGTAGCAAATAAAAGGGTGGACGTGGTGGATTGGAGCAATATGGCTGTCCCTAACATTCGATCGGAACGAGAGAGAATCATAGGGATGCTTTAAAACTGCTTCTCTGGTGGCATCTGTTTCAGACTGATTGCAGGAGACAGACTAAGCTGGCTCTGGAGTGAGGGAAATTGCTTTGCGCTCTGACTGAGTGGAAACTCATCTTTTAAAAAAATACTTTAGTGACAGCACAGCAATACTCAGTCATAACACTTGGATTTCAGTCTTAATAAACGTCAACCTGGAACTTTAAGTTCAATAATAAATGACTATCATGTCTGTTTATAGAAGAGAATTGTGTTATAGGAATGCTTATAAGCATCGGTATTTTCCACAGGATATCATTGCCGTATTTCTTGTAAATGAGTCCTCATTGGACCATTTTGGACAGCAGATGAAGCTCAGCGTCCATCACTTATAGCTTACTGGAGAATATCTGGTGTGACCTAATATTAAAAGCTTTCTGACAGTCTGGTTCCTAAGTGCACATTAAATTAACTATAAAAAAAAATAAAAAATGATCAAATAAAAAAATTAAATCTATACGTAAAACAAAAGGACAAGAATAATTCGAGTTTAGAAGAATAAAAAAAGAATTTCCTTTGATTTGAAGCATGCTAAATTACAATCTTGAAGTTTTTTAGCTTTGTTGATTGCAGCTATACAAGTAGAACATTCCTCTAAGAAAAAATGAAAAAATATTAATGGTATATTAATACAAAATATGAATTGCTCCAATTAATGGCAGACTTTATTTTAGAGGTTTAGAGAGCAAGCAGAAGACGAACATATTTGTTTAAGGAGAAAACATACCATCAGCTTTCCCCGTTCGGTAGAGGTTCGGTCATCAATCAAAAGAAAAAGACAGTCATTGATTTTATGAAACCCCAGTGTGTTAGCCTAATTTAAGCCGGGGGCTCACAGGGCCTGGGCTGTCACCAGAATAAGTGGGCCACAGTTAATGGATTTAAGAAAGCCTCATCTTCTCCAGTAATATACTACAATAGAGATTACCGCAATTTGCAAGTAGACCCCCTATTTTCAATAACACTCGATAGATTCCCGGACTAGACAAGCATTTAAAACAGGACATAATATTGTGTTTGTTCTCAAGTGAATGCAAGATTAACACTTACAGTGAAAAGAAGATGAGTCTGGTATGATGGACTATCATGGCTATATACAGTACAATGCAGATCCTGAGTCAGGTGTAGTTCCTTGCTAGACTATTAGATGGGCGGTGACATGCCCTTTCCATAATTTGTTCTCACCTGTTGTTGTTTCCCTTGATGAGCTGTTCTATACAATATATGTCTGCGTTGCTGTCATGATTATGGTCAGTCATTATTTGATGTAACGATGCGTGTAAGCTGGAAGGCTGGACGCTGTGTCATCATATGTTTCCATATCAGTTATGATTTGCTTTTGTTATGTTCTATGTAATTGTTACTTTTGTTCATTAAATAAAAACATTGCATGCACTAAATCCTGCAAGTGGATCTAACTTGTTAAATGCGGGAGATCGACGCAACTGCGCAGATTCTGGGGTGATCGTTCGATCCTGAGACTGTTACATTACGTATACACAGCACTTTCAGTACAGGACAGACTAAAACACACTGTAAAACTATCCACACAAACCAAAATCATATCAGTTTCTCTGCCTCGGTAAATGACTAAGACTTACTGAAGAGAGGAAAAAAAAAACACCTCTCATCAGTTTGTTTCATAGAGTCATTTAACCTTAGGGCGTCTCTTTCTGTGTCAGGAAGTACCGTTCCGATAGGTGAACATTCCAATCTGTCTCCAAATATTTAAGAACTACATAAAAACCATAGAGAAATGCTCATGCTTGGAATTTAACACATCATTTAACACAAATAGAAAGGAGAATAAATAACCCCTGGCACTTTGCTGGATTTCTTATCCAAAAAGTGCTTACATGTCCTTTTATCACTTTCCTCTCTTTTTTGCTGATGTGTAACTATATGCTATACCTCCTGCATACTGATCAAACTGATAATACACACAGATTGTGTTTTTGTGGTAGTTTGGTTACGATGTGTTCAAGTCATGTCGGGAAAATAGCGTTTAGGAGTCGAACACAAGTGAAGGCCACCGCAGTGTCCGAATTACCAGTAGGGTTTAGATTGAGCCCTGAATTGGGGAGATCTTTTTCTGACCTGTTGATGAACTGCTGAATTTCTATACAAACTACTGACAGCAAAGTAAAGCCACAGTCAGAGACTATTACCGATGCTGGATTTGGGTTTGTTGTGTTTCAATAATATACTAGCCACAGAGTACGTTAGGTCACTAGACAACAGACCTTTGGCATATACAATAGAAAAAGTGTGAGAAAATGGGTAAAACAAGAAGATGAGAAAGTAGTCAATAATAGAAAGCCCCCGTCTGTACACAACCAGTTCATCTCCTCTCCTTCATCTCTCCAGGCAGGGGGTGGATGTAATCTGCCAAGCGGGTCAGGAAGGACAGACAGGCCACAAACGATAAGGTCCAGCTCTGTCTCTCAGTTCCCGTTGAGAGTGTAGGATGTCCTTGGCTCTGACCATACATCTCTCTCCCCCTTAAATATCACTTTACACGCTGTCATGTGAGATATTGTGTTTAAAGGTGAATACACCAAGTCCATCCATCATCTCCAGCATCTAGCTGAGTTGAAACACATAATATCATGTATATCCCCGTAGAGCTCTGTCCTGGGCATAACAGTCCATAAATCTTCACTCTTGGAGGTGGACTGGGTAAGAGTAGTGTTTCAAAACCCTGAGCTTATTTCCAAGGATGCCAAAACCAACATCAAGAGCTGGTTAGCGGTTTCTGATTAGGCATGGCGTTACTATGAGATTAGAAGCTCAAACAAACATCTCACGCTTTTATCCTGTCCGTCTGGTTCATGTGTCATCACTAGCACGTTCAGCGGACTAAATAGGTTGCTTTATTAAAACTTATTCCTTTACACTGATAATAAACGCTTACATATTTAGAGTACAGCAGCTTCCACAAACAGTCATGTTGCCGTCTAGCTGTGTACGTTAACTAGCCATGTCATCACACAACTAAGATAGTAAGTTTATCTTGGCAGCACACACTGTTATTAATATTACCAACTTAGCGGATATCGAGTCCTCCCGATGAAACGCTTGAGGATATTTTTTCCCATCTGTAAGTGCTCTTAACTGCATTGAAGCCTTCTACCAAACAGGACAGGTACAATACAGGTACCTTATCTAAGTATTGTTTATTTTTCCTTTTACACGAGTAATTTTAGCATCTAATCATTTTAGCAAACCGCTACTCTACATTCACATCGTGCAGCAACGGCTGAATTTCACTCCAAGTATAAATCCCACAACAGTTGACCAACAAAGTACTGAAGTTCTACGTGAGACAAAGCTTGCCGTTAAGCCACTGATATTTGAAATAAAATTCACATTTGTAATATTTAGCAGTTCTTTCCTCAGGTAGGACTTTGGTTTTGTAAATGTAACGCACCAAACGTAAGAAAAAAAAAATGGTATAGCTGTAACTCTTAAATATTATCTTTAAATCTCAGTGTATATTAAATGTCCATGTGAGCTTGTTTACATCGACCGCCTGTGCAGTTTAAGAAGTTCACTTACTGCTTTAAGTAGAACTGATACTAAAGTACTGTAGTACTTTAGGTAGTACTGTACAGTATGCCAGCACTGTAATGAAAAATATCTGAAAATATCTGATATTCAAATGTATCATCTGGCTACGTTTAAAACGTCAATCACAAACCAAACTGTACTTAGAGAGCTATTTCAGATCCAACAGTTGACACACACACGAAAGTAGAAGAATAAAACCCAAACAGAATGGTTTCCAAATCTGTCTAATGAATCCCACCTTGCATCTGCAGGCAGGGTTTTGAATGTGTGGCAAACTTTAGCTGGCTGTAGCACAGTCCAGATGCTAATAGTGCAGCTCAATAGCCCAAAGTAAAGGCCTTCTGTTGCCTCCATATGTTCTTAGCCAGACACAGCACTTGCACAAGAAATCAAAAACCCACATTCTTTCAGAACCACAGACTCTCGCAGCAGGAAAAAGCTCCTCACATTCTACTTCTTTTGCAATCTGCTGCTGAGGACAGTGCCACGTGCTCTCAGACATACTCTGCTATTTATAAGGAGCCTTCTGCTCACTAAGCGAGACATGGTTGCTTGCCTCTGGCTAATAAGCTTAGGATTTTACTAGTCAAGCAAAGTGGCAGCCGAACGAGAGCTGATAAATTCCTCCTCAGAGAGGCTAACTGTGCTAACAAGTGAAACAGCCAATGTGACATGTTCGGATACAGACGCTTTTTCAATTTCTTTCTAGTAATAGTTTACATTTTTAGGGATAAAAAAAATGAAGATTGATAATATAATATGGGATAACATAAAATAATTATAGTTAGTAATAAAAGGATATAAAAATGACTGCCATTTAGTCACTCACTCGTTTTCAATAACTGCATTATCCACACACACACACACACACACACACACACACACACACCTCAGATTTGACAACCAATCTAATCCATTTACTGAGCAGGAAAGAAAAGGAAGCATGGGGAGAACATGTATAGAACTTCAGAGAGCAGGGTCGAACCTGGGACCTTGGCAAAAAGTTACCCGCCGCACCACCCTCAGCACATATCTGAAATATTGCACTCTTATTTTATCCCAAACCCTTATTTTTAAACTAGATAGCCACTGCAGGAAATTGGCTTTACTCTTGCTTTCATGTGAGAAGTAGATATACCAGAGCACTGAACCCACTTGCTGACTGACACAATCTGGAATCGGATCTGAGGCAATCAAGCTGTAAAGCTTTGATAGAAAAGCCATATGGTGGTATAGCAAGTGCAATAAAGTATATATCAAGTTGAACCTTACACACCTTGTGAATTCAGGCGAGACACTTAAGACAGGGAGTCGTCTCTCCTGTTCGTAATGTTCATATATACACACATTTCGAGTACTAATCTCTACAGAAGATCAGTAGCGGGCTGGCGGTGGGTTTATCCAAGCACGACACTAGGACTGCTATGTAGTCGATTCATTCGTAACCTGCTAGCTAAAAGTTACCAATATGAAGTATTCACAGAACATCAACTGCTCCCCGGGCAGCGCAGCATAAATGGCTGCCCACTGCTCCGGGTGTGTGTTCACGGTGTGTGTGTGTGTGTGTGTTCACTGCTGTGTGTGTGTGCACTTTGGATGGGTTAAATTCAGAGAACGAATTCCGAGTATGGGTCACCGTACTTAGCCGTATGTCACGTCACTTTTTTTTAACGTTACCGTGACGGATTTCAGTCTGCGCTATATATAGACATTTGAATATTGTGTTCACATTAAATTAAATTAAATTCACAGTAAAAACGGAGCAGTTAAAGTCAGAAAAAAGCTCCACAGCTCCAGGCTCCAGCAGCTGACTGATGGATATAGGCTACAGGAGCAAAGAGGGACAAGGCCATGAGTGCAGCCTTGTGGTCCAGGGCTGGGTTGGGCAGGCCAAGGGCCTTTAAAGCCCTATTAAATCCTACTGACATGTCATTCATTACAGCAAGGTGAGCCAGTTACTGCATACGCTGGCAGAGATACATGGACCCTAACGGTCATCACCGGGCTTTGCCATTAGCACACCAATCGATGATAGCTTGACTACTAAAATCTTACTGGTAAATCAATCACATCTGAATAGGTTGTAAAACACACACACACACACACACACACACACACACACACACACACACACACACACACACACACACCAGATTTCATCATTTACACGCTATATTAATCAAATCACAACAAAATGCACTCTTCAAGTTATTTGAACACACACACACACACACACACACACACACACACACACACACACACACACACACACACACACACACACACACACACACACACACCTCTAGAACCTTTATTAAATTAAACAGAAGGATTTGTGCAAACACAGACAGTCCTGTTTGTTTAAAGTTATATTTGGACATGTGCAGGACAGAGAACAAGGTGTGTGCATCTTATGCTCTTGTCTACATGAGCTGCTGCACAACTGTTTTTTTTCTGGTCTTTGTTCTTACTAGGATTTAAAAAAGGCACACAAATATAATATAAAAGCAAAAACTGAAAAAAAACTCAGTATAAAATACATTAGCTTGTTATATGTTGCATGAAACAATCTATGTTAGCGTGCCAGTATGACATTTTTGTAAGGTTTCTTCCAGTTTATTATCATCTTGTACAGTAAAAAAGGGTTAATAATAGCCATGATGGGAATAATGATAATAAAAAAAAGCACAATTTGTTAAGCAGTTTGAAAGATTTAACAGTACATACCTGATACCTGTGACAAGCTTCAGCATGTGATCTATTCAGGTCCAGTTCTGACAAGGAACTTTTCAAATATGACCTTTCCAGATTAGCACAAAATCTAAATGTCTGTATGAGCTATACACCTTTTATGCTACCGTTGGCTGGAAAAATAAATCTACTTTATTGTCTTTTCTTTCTGTCAAAAATAACACCTATTATTTCAGATGAAAGTAACTAATAAACCTGTACAGTTGCACATCATCCTTTTCCCTCGCTGTCTCTGCCTCACTGATCTGCATAGATGGTCTGAAGAGCGTGAAACACTAGCACTTTGAAAGGCCTGGTTACATATTGACTATGGAAATGATTTGATTTTTCTTCAGAGCCAATTAGTCTGAACCTCTAATGCTTTCCAGATGAACATCCTGTAATACTTCATAAAGCAGCAGATTGGGCTTTCATTGGGGAAATCAACACTCTTTTAAGATAAAAAAAAATCTTACCAATGAAACTGACCCTAAAAGATTAAAATGGAACTGCTGACTGGTGAGAATTAACTGACCGTTTTATTTTAATGGCTGCTGTATCCCAACACCACAGAATAAAAACTGTGAGGTATCAGTATGCTGAAAATATATCCAGTATATTGTAGTTATATACTGTATGATCCCAGAGATTAGCAGCGTTCCAAAAGAAAATCCTTGTTAAACAATAATTAGGTGATGACATACAGGAAAGGTTTGTGTCAGGCAACGTTCACCTACATGGGAACAAAATCATACCCAAATGCGACGATAGCAACACGACTGGAGGAATTTATTTTAAACGCACAAAACTAAGACATTTTACAAGAACAGAACAGAACAGAAATATACATTACAGCATAGTGAAATTCTTTCTTCACAAAACTTTTGAAGTTGGGGTTAGATCATAGCCTTCGTCCTTACTCAAGGGCCCAACAGTGGAAGCCTAGCAGAGCTGGGCTTTAAACCCCGATACACAATCCCCGATCCTTAACCACTTGAGCTACTGCACACCACCAAACACGAAACAGAAAACCGATAACTAGGAATCAAACCCGGGAGACAAAAGATGAGGACTCACAAAAACACACACGACAACAGGTACGTTTGAAAGGTACGAAAGCTTCCTGGTGCATGGGCAGAAAATTGTCCAAGCAAACCCTGACAGTTTGAAACATAAAGGAGGTCTAAAACCTCACTCACTCACTCACTCACTCATTTGAGTTGGTGCTAGTTCGCTTGCACTGCACACTTGTTCAGGAAGTAACCTGCGTGTGTTTTAGCCGACGAGGACATCGTTAGTTTACACAACGTGTAAGCAGCATGAGTGAGGGGAACGTTGTGGAGTGAAAAGGTAAGGTGTTTTACTGCAGAAAAGAGAATCAACATAATAATAAACAAAATATACGGTCATGCAGTGTTCTCCATGCATGTTTGCAATGAGTGCAATGTACACGGGTTACTATTCAGACCACAGCAAACATGTCCACTGCGGAAACCACCTTGATCTAAATGCACCATGGGTACATCACTCAACTGAAACAATACAATCATGTTGTCTTATTTGCAAGTCTTTAACAAACACTGATAGTTAAACACACTTTGGTTAACACAACTAATTAGCTAGAAGTGACTTCTTTTTTTTTTTAATTACTCAACAGTGACCTGAAAAGTCTCATTAAAAAAGAACCAAAACCCTAAACATTCATCCTCATTTCTGCCTGGAAAAGCAGATTAGGGAAAAGAAACGGGAAATAAGAACAAAAAAAAAAAAAAAAAAAACCAAGACATCATTCCATCACTCATGGCATTGGTATTTTAATGTTGAAGAAATCATTACTCAAAATTCTGCTGAATATTTAATGTCACCAACATTCTGGCCTAATGTGTGCCTGACTAGTGATTTAAAGAAAATGTGAGACATTTATCAAAGCTCTCTTTCCAAGGCTACATTATCATTTGTTTCCATTCAGGCCAAACAGATATAATACAGGCTACACCCTTTATAATACATATAATGGATATAATACAATCACCCTTTTATGATGGGAACTGAATGCAAGGATCTAGATGCTGGATGTTCTCAGATACTTGGTTCTCCTAATACTCAGTCTTGACGCGCCTCTGTTTGTGAATCCCTCATGTCCTAGAATGGATATGCTTGGATATGCAAAAGACTAAATTATCCAAGAAAATAAGCTATGCTAATTAATCTACACTGTCTCTCTTGAGCTGTTAACTGTACTTCTATCATCAGATAATTCACTGAGGCCTGAAAATAAACCTGCTGTGGGCCAAGAAAGGATGAAGTGCTAAATGATGAGAACAGTCATTATGGAGTGGACAGGACACCAGATGAACGGTTTTACTGAAGCTGATTGAAAAATGAGAGAGAGGAGAACATGAAGAGGAGAATGACGTGCTGTGTATGTTCATCCCGTGTCTGCATGGGCTTCATCCAGGGTCTCTAGTTGCTTCCAACTTTTCAAACAACATACCAGTAGGTGGATTGGGCAAGATAAATCACCCCTACATGTAAATGAGTGAGCATGCATGGTGCATTGCGATGGACTAGTGTCCCATGCAGGGTGGATTTCCTCATGCACAGCGTTCCTGGGATAGGATCCAGCATCCTCTCTGATTAGTTCACTGTCGGCACTGAAAGTGAGAGAGACGTAACAGGCCGGGTGTGGAACTTTTAAATTATTGCTAGAAACAACCGGTCACAATGTTAGAGAACCTAGTGAACCGGACCAATACACAGGATGAAAGATACACGTTTATTACACGAAGACATGACAGAATACAACGTATCTTAAGCAAAACATAACAAACCAAAGCGTGTGCATTCGGAAAAGAAAAGCAGAATCGTAATTACACATTACATAGAAACAAAACGCGACAGCACACAGCGGCAGGCATGGTGTGCATGTTGTAAACAATGACTTGGCAAGAAGTCGACACACGAGGAAAAGCATAAATAGCCAACTGCATTATTAGTAAGAATCAGCCTTTATTTGTGTCACATACAGTAGACATTTGGAGGTTGGGGACAGAACACAGAATCAGCCATGATACAGCGTTCCTGAAGCAGAGAAGGTTAAGAGCCTTGCTCAAGGGCCCAACAGTGACAGCTTGGCAGTGCTGGGGCTTGAACCCCGAACCGCAAATCAACAACCCAAGGCTGTAACCGGTTGAGCCACCACTGCACAAGTAGTAATCAAGGACAGGTAAAGACATACGAGACATGATCACATGACATTCACAATAAAGAGCAATACACCTGCCAGCACCCCTAGTACTCTGACAAGGAATTGTCTATATCTCTGACACCACCAAACACTCAGCCATGCATGCATACATCTTCTCACCAGCCCTACACGCCGTACCTGACATGAGAAAAGCACAGTTTCATCTAATCAACTCTTAAGAAGCAACAAAAGTAAATCATAGATTTGCTAACGCTGCTCCTTAAAGCTAACTATGATTAAGACTACGATAGCCCTTTGGTATTGGGGACCTTTGGTTTTCCGGTGAGAGCTGAGATCTAACATAACAAATAATGCTTTATTCCTTCTACCACCTCTACCACCCTTGCACACATAGCCACTGCATCACCAGACAAACCATTTATCCACTGAATAAATAAAGCCAGGAATAGGGAGAGGAAAGGCCCGGCACAAACGGGGGCTGTGTAGAGAGATAACTGCAGGGAATCACAAGGGCATCTGAAGAAAAAGCCCTCTCATTCAGCAGGGAAGATAGAGTCATCTATACGGTAGCTTTAGTTATGGAAGAAGATCGTACATTCTGTTTTTCTGTTCACTATTCATCTATATTCATTAAATAATTACTTTCAAATTAATTTAATGATAAATTCATGGGTCGGGTAAACGCATAATGAATCGACCTCAGGGGCATGGCAGTGCATTCACGTAAATGATTTTATCCCCGTCATAAGATGTAATTATGTTTTTAGCTTTAGTCGTTAGACAGCGACATCATTATTTGCTACAAACTGGAATAGTAAAAGCTTTCAGTGTGTTTTCCTAAAATGTTTGCAATTACCCATTTGCTCTCTCTAATAACAAACAACAAATCGCACATCATTTTATCTAAAGTAACATTAATAGAACTAATATTTCAGTAATTTGAAAAATTTGTTCTTCTCAGTTAACTTTTTCTCCTGATCAGCATTGATGGAGGATCTGGAGCATACCCTGGGAATCCCTGAATAGTGTCCATCGCATGGCACCATGCATACACACACACACACACACACACACACACACACACACACACACACACATTAACTCTTAGTGGCATTTTACATTCACTAATTCACCCACTGCCATGTTTTTGAGATATGTACAGAAACTGGAGAAGCTGGAGGAAGCATGTGGGGAGAAAAATGTGTGGAGTTTATATATTCTGCTATAAAATGCATTCCATGGGCAAACCCATAAAAATGTGCCTTTGAGGGGGGAAAAACAATAATGAAATGAATCAATAAAAGATTTATACCATACTGTCCAGCTGTTTCAGCTCTTTTTCAAACAATTTTTTCCTCCTTGTTTCTGAGTCTATCCTACTCAGTCCTTCAGTAACCACATTGGCCAGAGTCATGGAGGATCCAAAAGCCTGGAAGCAAGGTGTGCGTGAATCCACTCCACATGGAATACCAATCCATCACAAGGCACATTTCACACACACTTACACTTTATCTGTTCATGTTTTGAGACAGTGGGAGGAAACCTACACGAGCCAACATGGTGAGAATATGTGAAAGTCGAGCAGTACAAGCAGTAACCCAAGCTCAGGGTGAAACTCTTGTGCGGTGACGCAGCAATGCTACACACTGTGCCACCCTTTTGTTCATGTACCACATATCTTGAAGTGAATGCTCAGACAGACTGCATTTAAAGAAAAGTTTCTGCATCATTCCACATTATCTACAAACAAGACTAAAATGCTGTCACACTGAAACTGGTGCATCGTTATCAGACACAGGCTTATAAAGATCGGACTGGATACACAGACAGGAGTTAGGCAATTTAAAGTGAAAGCATTAATGCTAAGAACATCAAAACAAGCTCTTGTGCATAATTTCTTTATACTTATGATCTTTATATTACTTCATCACTAAGAACAATGGCGTGAGTGGCTTGGTAAGTGAATGATGATCATGTTAAACAGTGTTCATATATTCTACAAGGTAACCACTTGTGGTTTAATGATACACTACAGACACTGATCCGATTCACAATATTAGCTTTGTGATTCATGATTAATTACATTTTCAGAATATACAAATCTGAAAAAAATGAAAATGACTGAAAAAAATCCTTTTCCTTGTCTATTTCTGCCTGTATTTAAAAAAAAAAAAGCAGCAAAAAGTAAAACAGAGATTTAATATCGTAAACAAAATATACTCACCCATATGGAAGAAGTAAGTAAGTAAGTAAGTAAGTACGTAAATAAATAAATAAATAAATAAATGTATACATTCTCCCAAAAATTACCTTGAATGTGTAAATAGAGCTCCAAAGTTGGCTAAAGTGTCTGACTTCGACAGACTCGGACTCCTTCTCAAGCAATACAGATCAGACTGGCACGGTGCCGGTGTTGTTTGACATCTGCTCATAAGCTATTTGTAAGAGTAATAACATAGCTGGACATCATATAACCTATAATGTGTGCTGGTTGCTGTCTTTCGGGGCCATCTCTGTACGTTAGCTTGCACAGATCGAGACCTCTGCTGTTTAAACAGTGTAAGTGCATTTAATGCAGATTTAACAAAATGCTCATACCGTATACAAAATGCGAATCGCACAATATAAAGCACATCATCACAATACTGCATTGCGATGCTCTGTATCATTACACCCCAAACTTAATGCTATTATGAGTAATAATAAAGTGTAACACAAAGGAATGTTTTAATGAATTGTTATTTTCGCATTTATATCCAAAAGATAAGCTAATTTACTGATAGTAACTGACTAGAGCCTAATTGAAAAACATACACACCATGTGCACTGCATATATATTAGAACAAATAATGGTGGAGTTTTTCTCCTGTAGGATGTCTTTATATGCTGTTTCTCCTCTAGCCTTGATCATAACTCATTCAGGGTTTAGATCACCAGCAGAGAGAGCACAGACAGGTCTATTGATACTCAGTCAAATACAACAAGCAGGGGAAAAAATATCTAGAAGAAAATATATGACTAATGAATACAAGACTACATGTTTTCCTCGACAGATCACACTAACACAAAGCCAGACAGACATGCTGTGAGCCAAAAAATAAATAAATAAATTAATGAAATAAAAAAATTAAAGAGGAAAGGCACATCTATGCCATGCTGAGTAGATTACTCATCATAATTCAGATCCATACGCAATAATTTATGCTCGGCATTTGAAATTCTGAGTGCCATGGGTGTTGTGGATATAATAGTACGTTTTACAAACATGACATGAGATGCAGCCAAGCCGACGTGGCATCCTGAACAAAGACAAAAATGAATACCGTTAATCAAAAGTACACAAGTCGTACACAGAGCAGGTCATTCTATAAAACATCCGGCGAGAACTATTGAAATACTGGAAATGTGTTGTCTTAAGAGATATTTATATTTTTATGACAACTAATGGGATTGGGAAAGGTTTATTTTAGAGCATTATGTATATGGTGTATGCTTTTGAAGTGCTTTTGGAAAAATGTCTACTACGGTTTGCTCTAATATCTCAATGTTTGCTCAATCTTCCCTTTTTTCAGAAGAACTACTGCAGGTCAAATGACATCCAGCTTTAATTGAATCCTTGTATTTCCGTCCTATAAGTAATGAACTGACTAGTAGACCAAGGCAAAGCCCTTGTTCCTTTTGGTGGAAAAAATAGTGTTTCATGACAGCTGCTTGATTCAGCATTCACTCCATTTATCTTTTACGTTTGTGTGTGTGTGTGTGTGTGTGTGTGTGTGTGTGTGTGTGTGTGTGTGTACATGCACATGTGTCTAGGGGGGATAGTGTAGGTTGATTGAAGGATGTGAACAAGTGAGCTAGAAAGAGACAGCCAGAAAAGAGAGGGAGAGGAAGAATAGAGAGAGAGAGAGAGAGAGAGAGAGAGAGAGAGAGAGAGAGAGATCACAAGAGAGAGTCCTAAAACCTAATCCAGGTAATTACAATGCATTTATGACAATAAAGATTTAAATTAAGACTTTTGAGAAATTACATTTCTCTTTATCAAACCCAATGCCGCAGTACCACAACAGTTTGGAAATGACATAATTTCACAAGTTTGCCTTTGAACATTATAATCATCACATTTTCTCGCCGGCTGAATATTTTACTTCAGCTTTCACAATCAAAAACACAGAATAAAAAAAAAAAGCCTCCAATTATACTGTTTATGGTCAAGAGTATGGGTCACTTGATGTAAGAAACAATGCTACTGATTGCAATAATCAACATAATTGACACTCAACTTAACACACAGCTAAATTACAAGAGGTACTTTAGCGATCCATCATGACTGAAAAACTGAAAGGCTTGGGAACAAAAAAAAGTGGCTTGTTTATTAATACATGGAGTTTTAACCTATCCCATTTCAAAACCTGAAATATTACTCAGATTTGATCTCAAAATCATCGATTGCGCAAATCCGTCCCAGTCAACCGATTTTTAGGGCTTCCAAATGAGCAGTCGGAGTCTGACTCCATCAAGTAGAGTGTGAGCGAAGCAGACTCATTTCCTCACTCTGTATTGAATTTTCAGTCAGTCCAAATCAGCTGAACGTGCTAGTGAATGCTGGACTGCGGCGTAAATCTGAAAGTGAGCTGTAAAATCATGCACCACAAAAAAATAAATCCATAAAGTAGATCAGGAAAAATAGCAGACAGGCATTTGCGCAGCTATGGAGCTTCTAAATCGATTGAATTCTCAACAAGAGCATGTTAAAGAATGAGCACAAACAAATACAGGGCTGCAGAAACTGAAGCCTTGGACTAGGTATTGAAACTGATAGATGCTAGCTGGTTAAATGTGAACGAGTAGCTGTGTAACTAGCCTCCTTATTGCCACATTAATAATTGTGAATCTGTCTTTATTTAACAGTTTCCAAATTCCCCAAACTATCATGTCTGGCACTAGTAACCATGCCATGGTCAATAACACTGAGAACAATTCTGATGTTTCACAAGAACATGAACCGAAGCTCTTGCAACAAATGTATGTACTGCTGATTGGATAACAGCATGATCATTTTATTAGACACATTAAGGTACGAAAATGAAAGTCAGCATCTAACCAGCTTCACTGGAGCCTTGAGCTTATTCAGTGACATCTCTGCATCAACAGGGGGTGCAGGTACCCTGATAGAAGGCAGTTAAACAAGTTAAATAATTAAAAAATAAGCAAGTTAAATAATTAAAAAATATTAATGCATTGGATGATAATGTAATAATTTATTCCATTGGCTGTATAACTAAACACTAGAAGTCAGCATCTAATCACTACATCTGCAGTGTATACAGGAATATAGTGCTAAGAAACACAAAACAGAAGCCTGCTCACACTAAAGGTTGAACAGGAAAGTTTTAAAATATGCCGATTACATAAATTCCACATATTATATCCATTCTTATAAAATAAAACAGCAATAAGTAAAAGTTGTGATCTTAGGATGTGCGTAAATTAAAGAAACAACTTGCAAAAGAAAAATACAATACAGAAAATGGTCATTTACAAAGAGCCAGAAAGACAAAAAAAGTCAATTTACATTGAGCTGAATTAAAAGGTTTAAGTTATAAATATCTAGTGTAGAAATTAAAAATTAAAATTAAAAAAATTGCAGATGCCTTTTCTAACTGAGTTTTGAATAAATGGGTGTTTCCTTTTCTTTTTCCCATACTACATGGATGTTACGGATGCAGACTTGGCTTTAAAAAAAAAAAAAAAAAAAAGTCTAAGCTAAAGCAATAGATTTTAACCCCAAGAACACTTCTGACATGATTGGCACAAACACAAGCAGTGTAAAGGCTGACACGGATCCTGCGGTCTTTTTCTCCCACATATGTTCTGAAGGACACGAGCAATTCAGCTTCACCTGACTTCCAGCTGCAGCATTTATAACACACATAATACCTACAGGTTTCTCTACAGCAGGGAACCTTCATTTTGGGCCTCTCTCAATGCTACGGTCATAATCCACTGCAGGGGGTGAGATCACAGAAACAGAGCAGATCACAGGCCAACACAGCAGAGGCTATTGATACCGACAGATAAAGACACAGACGGGCAATGATCAAAACACAGAAAGAGACACGATTAGGGAACTATTTTTCCATCTTCGTGCAGAACTAAATAACATCATCCCTGATAGACATGCTGTGAAGCAGAAAATGAAAGGCAATGGGCACATCTGCACCACACTGTGTAGATTACTCATCATGATGCAGATGTTTCATTAATAGTCTCACAGCAAAAAAAAACATCCAGACTTTTGCTCTGAGTGTGGGGTTTTAACTGCGAATAAGAATTCAGATGTCAGCGTGGCATGCTGAACAACGATATAGCTGATTGATTAGAATAAATGAAAAATGAAGCCGAGCTTTACATACTACATACACAGCTTGTACAAAAGTATAGAGAGCACTCTGATTTTTGTGTCTTTTGCCAGGCCACTGAGCAAGCCAGTCTACAAGAGCCAATTTCATTCACTGGCTGACTGCCAGTGAGACCAGCATCCTATCAATAAACTTTGTCCTACCTGTATTCCTTTATAAGTCCAGTGCCTTCGGTGCTTACTGTACATGTGCTTGCCTGGTGTCATGTTTATGCTGAATCAGCAGTTGACTCCATTACCCATTAGCCCATGCATGTCACATGACCTTGTCATGTGTCACTCAGAGAGGACACCTGTTCTGGGTTTTCACCTCATCAGCACCAGTATTTTAGTTCAGTATCTCCTTCTGTCTCTCTCTCTTTGTCATGCTTCTGTTGATGTTGTGTGCTGTTTGCTGCTTTGCCTTCCATACTGTAGCTTTGCTAAGTTTGTATATTTTGTTGTTTTGTTGCTGTATCACCTAGTATTTTCCAGTGCATGAGACAAAGAAGGCAGTGCTATCTAATGGAGTACAACGTGACATTAACTCAATCAATCTTTGACTGAGATCATTATAATCAAAGGCATACCAATACTTATAATCAAATACAAGCAAGCAGAGATCAAAACTAGTACATAATCAGCTAGAAGATATAGCTATAGCAAGCAGATTGAAACAAGCAAATTATGTAATTACCCCAGGATTTAAAATAATCATGGTTAAAAATCAGTGTAGAAACACTAGCAGTACCAGTACCCATGGCTAGCATTGGAGAAAGTCCTGGTTTACACACAGTGATTATGGGAATTAGGCTAGAGAGAAGATCAACTAAGAGAAATATGAAGTTAAAAATGAATGGCCTTCTCAGGCAACATGCGAGAAAATCCCTTTATAGACGTAACCAAAAACATAAAGCTATTAAATCAAGTTAAATTAGAGAGCTTCAGAAAGTTTAAGATTCTGAGTGTGACTGTGTGATTATTAACATGTCAGAAACATTGGTCGTGTCCATCTTTTATATATATATATATATATATATATATATATGTGTGTGTGTGTGTGTGTGTGTGTGTGTGTATATATATACACACACACACACACACACACACACACACACACACACACATATATATATATATAAATGCTCGATGTCAATGGAAAAAAAATTGAGGTATGGCTGTCAGGAAGCTTTCACCAGACTAATTAATTCTGGGGCTTACAGAAAAGATTCCAGAGCTGTGAAAGTGTCATCTGCATGCTCTCCCACTTCTATGCCTCCTCCATCTCTCTCTCTCTCTCTCTGACACAAACCCACAATTTGTGCCCTTCCTAAAACCCCTCTATGACTACCTTTAGAATCCACAGCACCACTTCCTGATCACTACCGACTCTTTCAGGTACTACACTTGATGGAAGCCGAATCCGAAAAATGCTCTGACCTTTTAAATGCGGCACCTGATGAACAGCCAGACAGCAACAGTAAATGCGTGTGCGTGATCAATCTGGAACCCTAGACATTTTACACTGCTGTCCTAATTTCTGTCAATTAAATGGAACAACAGTAAAGAGCTCGCCCTATCACTGGAGAGTGCAAACTCAGCACAACAACAGAGCATATATTTTCTGCAAGGGATCGCATTACTCACTGTCCTCAAAACTAAGCATTCATTGGAACCTCTGAGCAATAGAGGGTGGTTGGCATTTTTCCTGTGGAGAAGAGTCACTAGTTATTAAGTAGCAATGTTACTACTGTAGGTCGATGCAGTTACTACATAACTATGTTAGTTCGAATACCAGAAAAGCAACAAGGATACCGAGGATATCCAGACACGTTCTCATCTTATTCATCTTATCTTTGGTCATAGATATTAAGTACGGTATAATCAGACTGTTTAGGCTGTGGCACTGAGATCAGATCTGACAATTCAGGTTAGAAATCTGGCAGCTGGGAATGCCGTGCCAGTATCAGCATCACTATATATTCAGCACAGTGAGCGTCCAAACCGTAGACTGTTTCACTAAGATGGTCAATCCCTAGGCTAGTGTTTCTGATTCACTTGAGATCATTCTTTGCTTCAAGGGAGCTTAGATATTGGCTGCTCAAGCACAAATCCGGCAGCATGGCTTATGAGACAATCTAAGCCAAAGCTGTGTATAGTGGAAACTACTTGAATACGCTAACAGCATGAATTCCTTAGTCTTCAGATGGCGGGCTAATGTGGAAGCTGATGGATGAAGTGCCAAAACGAGGATAAAGATGACCCAGTAGACAGAAATAGATGTTAGAACAGAAGCCTCAGCTCCAACCTCGCGGTAACAATTCAGCTAATATAGTGGGGAAGCACGAGCAACTTCTTAACACAGTAGCAGCAGCAGGTTTGGTGTGGAGACCCCACCCAAAGGAGATAAAGGAAAACTTGTAGAAACCTAACATTGCTACATGTATGTATGCTATCAGAATCCAGGCAACTTTTGCTAGCTCAGTCATGGAGAGCAGGGATTTGCGAAGTAGAAGCACTCAACCTTGCTAGTGGCTAATTTTCACAGGCCTGCAGGGTGAAAGAAGCTGTGCTCCTTGTTCAGAGGCAATGTCTGTCTAGTTATGAAATTATCTGTTCAGATTCTGACCAAGAACCAATTAGAAAGATGATAACAGGAGCTTCACAAACCCCCAGACAATAAATTTTCAGATACTGCCAAATCAGTTGATAAAAAAGAGACAGATGACGATGATGATGATGATGATGATGATGGTGGTGGTGGTGGTGGTGATTAAGGCATTATAGCCTTCTTCCTTAAAAAGCAAGAGAAGGTCCTGGAACAGGTGGGCAGCTTTCTACAGTCTACTGTAAGCTCAACTGACAGCATTTTCAGCACCTAATAAAAATGATTTCATTAAGTGTAATACAGGTGTCCCTGCTGGTGCTGTAGGTGAGTGGATGTTCAGCGCTGGATAAGACATTTTCCTACTGAACCTTTCCTACTAAAATGTGTCAGACAGCAGTTTTGAGAGGCTAGTTAAGTGTCAAGTTAACAACTGCATCTGCTGTAGTTAACAAGATACCTTAAAGATTTGGTGGAGGAAATTTAGGTCATCTGGGTGAAGATGGCAGACATGCCTCTCACTAGGACAGAGCTCTAGAGTTTAAAAAAAACATGTCTGAATAAGACTTAAAGGGAGTGGAGGAAGGCAGTCCATGTTTCCAGGCTTTTTCTTTCGTTGTTGTCGTCTCACAGCTCATTAATGTTAAGTGTTGGAAGAGGAAAAGCTTTTAATTTTCTAAATGTTATGTAAATGTTAAGTTAAGCTTTGATGAATCCTGCATTTTATTCTTGTGCTAAAAGTATGTGGTCACACTTGATGGTCCTCCTAGCCTTAGAAAAGCTTCTTACCGAGGCAGATTTTGCTTTCACTGAGGAACATATTCAAAGGTAATTTAAGCATGCATATTGTAGATTACAAAACCTGCGCAAATTAGTAATCTGCAGAGTTGTGCACACAGGAGGGAGTCCAGTGCTACTGTCTAAGGGTTTGATTTAACAAACAGCAGCTCATGACCATAAATTTTT
The DNA here is from genome assembly GCF_022655615.1 of Tachysurus fulvidraco. Classification (NCBI taxonomy): domain Eukaryota; kingdom Metazoa; phylum Chordata; class Actinopteri; order Siluriformes; family Bagridae; genus Tachysurus; species Tachysurus fulvidraco. Next base: position 12,498,497 of record NC_062541.1, read on the forward strand.
GGGGTGCATGGTACATTAATAACAGCATTTCGAAAAAAATATTAAGTCGAGAAGCTATAATAAATGTCTTATGCTACGTGCTACTATCTACTACCCCATAATGGGTGGTAGAGGTATGATAGCATACAATCATCCAACATACAAGTTTAGCAGCTCGTTTTGAGTTTTAAAAGCATTTTGTTTAATTGTATTCATGGTAGTGTCATTAATCAGGGTTGAAAACCTTCAGCAAAAACCTAGAAGAAAAAGGTAGAAGAGCTGTAAAAATAAATGATGAGTGGTTGGTGTATATACAATTTTATTTTATTTTTACCAAAATGGTAGTCTGTCTGTACTCAGCTTTCTTTCTAGTGTTGAGCTGTCTAGTGAAATTGTATAAACGATTTAAAAAAACGGTGTGGTGGCAAAGCTGCACTAGCTATTCAGGTGGGAATTGATGATGAGAGAGAATGAAGTGAAATTAAATACCTGTTCACTCTTGGGAATCAGTGACATTCTGATCCAATTCGAATTATACAGTGTTATCATAATGACTCTCATATTTTTGTACTAAATAGCAATAAATAAATAAATAAATAAATAAATAAATAAATAAATAAATAAATAAATAAATAAATGCCCAGGAGGAGAAGACAATGAGATAATACTAAATGTTTTCTAATTGCAATGTTTGTCCTTGTAGAGCATTTTAGTATGTTTCATTGCACACTACTTTAATACAGACTTGGACAGGAAAAGTAAATAAGTACAGACCAACCCCTTCAAAAAGGCACAGGGAAGATGGGAGATGATTAGCATACGTTACTGCATAATTCTGTTTGTCTACAGTCTATTCAACTCTCACTGGCACTGCATTCAAAATAAAAGATTTCCAATAAAAAATAATACAATCAAACACATGCAGAAGGTTTACTGCCCTCCAGCTTGCATTATAAAAAGCTCTAAAAAGTCCAGGAATTTAAGATGATTTAAGGAAGTGGTGTCCGATCTTATCTGCAAAGGGCCGGTGTGGGTGCAGGTTTTCATTCCAACCAAGCAGAAGCCACACCAGAGTTTACTAAAGGTGTGGCTTCTGCTTAGTTGGAATGAAAACCTGCACCCACACCGGCCCTTTGCTGATAAGATCGGACACCGCTGGTTTAAGGTGTTTTGCACCGGCAGTCATTTCCTTTTTTAGTAATGTGATTCAAGGCAAGATATTTAAATATCTGTGTCTTCAATAATGCAGATGGCCTGTCAGAGGCCTCACTTCAAGTTCAGATGACACTTAATAAATAATGTCACAGGGAGTGGTGTGGTGCTGACTTGTCTTGCATGAAGTGACAATTCACAGAAGACATGAGCACTTCTGAGTCATAAAATGAAGTCTGAGTACTGAACAGGAAACTGCATAGCTGGATATGAAAGTAGCCTTTGCGCATGAGTAATTAGTCGATAGATCATTCGTCAACAGGATTCAGGGGATTTGTTTGTGAAGTTGAGTAACAGAGTGTCTTTTGCTTCAACTGAGCAGAAGTTTTCACTAAAGGCCTTCCCATTTTATAAAGCAGTAATGAGCTAGTTTGCTCTCGCGCACTCTAATGTTGTATCGTTGTTCTCTTCCATGTTCATTAATACTCTGACAGTAAAAAGCATTAAACAGGCAGTCAAGCTTATTGAATGATATCCCTTGAAATAACCTCAGGCAACTCTGCAAATGTTGCTGACTTGGCAGTTTGTGGTATATGGCGGCGTGCCCCCTGATTTAGACTCTGTGATGCTGGAAAGCACTTTTGATTGCAGTCAGGCTATGATTAATACCATGCTGCATAAGCCTTCTCCATATATCTTGAGAAAAAGGTGAGTTTTTCATCTCTACCAGTCTTTAGAAGATGTATGGTACTATAGCAGTGAAAATATGTATCATGCCCAAGCCACGGTTTGGCAATATACTCTGAAAAAGAATTGATGACTGAATAATGAATATACATTCCCAAATGTTTTTAGTAATGTATTACATGCAGAGTAATAAATAAGAAGTAACTTATTTAGAGTACATTTCAAATACCTCCAGAAAAAAATTTCACAGGAAGCAACTGTGCTGTATTGTCATTCAATCACTTTAAATAGTCATGGAATGGTGTGATGAATCACAGATGACTAGCTGAAGACCAACACCTCCACCTGATGTGGGATTATTTCCGCTCGAACAGGCTTAGTCACACAAAATACTTGTATAGGTGTTAGCTAGAGGTATAAATGAAAATATCTGGAGGAAAACTGTAAGGTTAGCTTGAATTCGGCATTTGAAATATCTGGTAAATGTTCCAGTATAGAAATGGGAATGTGAAGCTTTGTGGTCATTTCTACTGAACTCAATTTTAAGAATGAAATTGAATGAATAGTAAACCAATTATGACTTTACTTGCACATGCAGAAATCTAAAGATCATCACATCTGTTTTGTTTTCGTTCAGTATTCTGTTTTCTATCTAGTACCTAGCCTACTTGGGGCAACACATTCATAGAAAAAAGAAAAAAAAAAGATATTCAAAGGAAATGGTGATATCCAACTCATTTCTGCTCCAAAATTTCAAGGTGTTTATCTTCAACCACTAAAATCCTGTGTAAAGTTATACAACAGAGAGAAAAACGTTTCATACTGAAAGCCATGCTTATATCAGACATGCAATTTACAATAAAATAATTCACATTTGTTTACACTGACTGAAAATGTCTGATGAGTCGATTTCCATCCTGCTGGAGGAATGAAACGGAAGTATACTGGTTACAAGGGCTCAACATTTTCAGTCATACTTAAGCCAAACAATAGTTTGGGATTTTTATGAATTTAAATATCTGTTGGATTGTCTTGAATTCATCTTTTAACACTACCCTGTTAGCACAGGTCTCCCTGAAATATTTCACAAGTACTTCCTGTTTACAAAGTATATATGTGATTTAAAGTCAGACTAACATTCATGCGTAAGTTCTGAATCTTCAGTCTACTGATTGACTTTCATGTGCTTTGTCATCAGATTGTTACCTAATAAACACACATGATCCTAGCACAAGGATCCTTTAAATCCCCCTCAGTGTGTTACAGATCCATCCAGTAATTAAAATATTCTCATCTAACATTAGCTAATCTTGTAATAATGTTCTTAGTCCATGTTCGGAAATGGAATTGATTGCTTATCAAACAATGAAACAGACCCAATTCAAACAAACATTCTTTTGTAGGACAAAGATATTAACAATACTGCTAATGAGGAGGGTTGATAGACACTTGGCAAGAGACAACAACATTGGAAATATTTGAAGATTTTTTACAAATGTCTGTCAGTATTTGAAAAGCACAACATTTTTTAACCATTTTTTTAACCTTTTTTTTTTTAAACTGCATCAGTTTAAACAAGTGGATAATTCACCAAAAAATAATAATTATAATAAATATATATAAATAAAAATAAAAAGTTATCACTTTTTCTGAATGATCCTAAATCACTTAGATATGAGCTCATGATCAGCTCACATCTCACGATCATATCATAAGTAAATCTGAGTCATTCATGAGTCATTTCTAAAATGTGCCCCCCTCTCCATTTTTTTGTAGATTTAAGCAATGTTGTTACTCTTGCAGTGTAATTCAATCAAAGTACCTCTCTGGAAACCTCTTTTCATCGTCTGAGCTGTTAGAGCATGTGTGTTTGAATCTCCCTTGTGTGTGTGTAAGGCTGCATGACATGGAGGATCCTCTGCACTGCTAATTGTTGAAAAATTACTCTGGGGAGTTAAGTATATTAGAGAAGGAGAGCAGTTATCATCATGTTTTTAGTGATGCAATAACATTAACGTCAGTGCACGAATATGTAGCATTTAGCATTATCAACTAAGCATTGCTTGATTTAATAAATATGTGATTATGTAAAAGATTTTATATATTATATTTTAACAGACACAGCAAAGTAATGATGTTCTGTTAATTACAAAGTTTTTCGATTTCTTGAACTCTTTTTACTAAAGAAAGTTGAGCCTGTTTTGTGTCCATGTTTAACATTGAATTTCTCTGACATGTCACATTACATTTACATTTTTGGCATTTAGAAGACACCCTTATCCAACTGAGCAATTGAGGGTTAAGGGCCTTGACCAGGGGCCCAGCAGTGACAGCTTGATGGACCTGGAATTTAAACTCATGACCTTCTGATCAGTAGTCCAACACATCCCACAGTGGATAGTAGACACTCAGAGTTATAGTCTTCATAAGTGTTTCTGTTTTTAGGTGTAATATATTCATAGTAACATAAAGGGGGAAAATTGTGATATCAAACCCATTTCTGCTCCAAAATTTCAAGGTGTTTATCTTTAACCAGTAAAATCCTGTGTAAAGTTTTACAACAGAAGGAAAAAGGTCTCACTCTGAAAGCCAACAGTGTTCTGACTCCTTTTATATATCAGAATTGTAACTGCCGATAAAAAAAAAATTAATTTGTTTACACTGACTGAAGATGTCTTATGAGTCGATTTCCATTCTGCTGGAGGAATGAAACAGCAGTGTACTGGTTACAAGGGCTCAATATTTTCAGTCATACTTAAGCAATAAACAAAAATCAATATTTTATAATAGATTTAACAGAAACAAATCAGCCGATGAGCTAAAGTACGTTAAAAGCCTTCTGCACAATTGACCATATTACGCATTATATAAGACATGTTATATTACAATATGACAATTGCATACAAGAAAACAACCAATCAAAATGCTTACCTAATGACTGTGCTTACTGTTAGTGTATACACTACGTGTTTCATGTTGTAGGTTAATAAAAACATTTTCATGTACGATTAAGTATCAATTGACCGAGCCCTTATGTAGAGATGCTTGAGTAACCACTGCTCTGTGCTTTGTGAACATTTCAAAGAAAACCTGTTCAGTTGTCGAACAAGCTGCATGTTTATCAGCGCTGCGTAGCTGTTTGTTTGTGTAGGTAAATAATGAAGAGTTAATCCTCTTGATTACCCCAGTTTGTAGTTTACAAGCTCTTTTAAGGTGACTGTAGTAACCACCACCGACTCAACACTCACCGCGACAAACACCATCAAGACCTTTCAGTAACCGCATTAAATATTCAAATTATTTTTATTTATTTTGATTCTTATTAAAATATTTTAAGCTGTTTTAGAGCGATGTGAGTGTATGTGATTCGGCGATTTTATGTTTCGATTTCAGTTTTTCTTTTGCAGGTCTAAAGGATCATCTGAATATTTGCTTCCCATTTCTAATAGTTTCTCTTTAATATGATATTTTTATAATAGTAATCGTTTTTGTGTGAATGTTTTTAATTATATCATGAATTAAATATTATAAAATACTGATGCTGTGCACAATATTGTTCCTCTTTTCTGTTCTTACTGAACCAGTGAATTGTCTGCTTTCATATCAACTCTCTAATTCCACTGAATAAGTCTTATATATTAAAATAGATTTCCATACATTAGCATACTAATATCTGTGAACTAGACATGTCCATTTTTCATCAATTTGTACATCCGGGATGCTTTGTCAGGGGTATGGCTATATGGAGTGTGTGGCAGTGGAGGCCATGACCTCCTGTTAGTAACTGCTGATTCTTAGTGCAAAGGGAAGATCAGGTCTGATTAAGATTTCCCAGTAACAGACAGGTCTTGTTGAAGGTCTAATGTTTTCTCTTATAGCTGGCTTGAAACCAGAAACCATTTATGGAATAAGAAAACATCAGCATTTAAAAGTTTGTTTTATTTCATAGGACGAGGAGTAAACCTGAGGCTACAGGATCAATGAATACAATAAAACTAAAAAGAAAACGTAAAACTAATGAAAAGGGAATCGATTAAAAAGTTGTAGGTCTGAATGAGAATTATGTTTATCTCTGTATTGCGTTTGTATCTGTCGAGTCAAAATATTGAATTGTGTCGAATACAGAGCACAACCACCACTTTAAAAAGCTTCTGTATCCACTTTTATACACTATCCACGTCAAGTAAACCTCCATCAAGGGTGTTTCAGGTCTTATTGGAAAGCTATTGGCAAGACAGCGATAAGAGGAAAAAACAACTGCACTGCAATGTGGCATCAGAGCAATAGGTGATTTGTGTATCGATTAGGAACTGACAAATGCCACCAGTTCAATACTGGTAGCCCATGTCAATTCTGAGCAATGCTGTGTTGAATAAGCACGTGTTTACATTACTTATTAAACAAGATAAGACCTTTTGTATTTTGTTCAACCCAAAAAATACTCTAATGTATAGAATAATGTGAAAAACTTACACTGAAAATAAAAATGTTCTGTTTTTTCCAAAGGAGATAAAAACCGCAAAAGAACCCCAACCAAGGTTAAGGAGTAACAGTTAAAAAAAGTCACTCAGACGCTTTGCCCTTTTATTAATATCAGCAAAATGTGAGCATTCATTTGAGAATAATTAGACCTTTTCTTCGGGAATTATATCACAAACAAGAACAAAGCTACACACATGTCCTACTACTCGCTATTATTTTCTAAAGCCTTATGGTGTTATTCATTCTGGCAGGTAACATAACATTTTCATTTGTTCATGCATTCATTCATCATTAGTTACCGTTTTTTCGGAATCCTGAGTCTATCCTTGAAACACAGGCCATGGAACGTGAATACGCCAGACCATTGGGTTGCCAGACCATTGTAATGCATCATGAACACAGACACTGACACACAGTTAAACCCTGAGGCAGTCTAGTGTAGCTAAATGATGAAGTGGTATGTCAAACATAGCATTTGACATGTCTACATGCTATAAGTCTACACCCATGTGACGTGAACATGAAATATAAATAAGCAGACATGATGTTTGGCGACTGTATTAAACAAGATATTGAACTTGGTCATGCTATGATCAATCATTACACTATTCAACTTTAAAACGTTCATAGCCTTTAGCTTAGAAAACAAAAGGTTTAATAATAGGTTCAATGGTATTTCAAAATAGTAATAATAATTATTTACCAAAAACGTCTGAAACTACAGAAAGAAATATGTACAGTATAATGACTCAACTGTGCACAGCAACATTTTATCCCAACAGTGTCGGATCGACACCTAGGATGTTGATGTAACACGTTCAGAGTTCATGTGTGTCCAATTGGGCATATATGTAAACATGGACCAGTGTTAACTCAACATTGGGGATTTTTATGATCCCAAAAAGCATGTTAATATCTACAACAGAACAAGAAAATGATCTGTGTGTATAGTGTGCCCTTTGTGTAAAAAGATGACTGCAGCATTTCACTCATTCACCACAGGATGTCAGTAGCTCTAGCTAGAGAGAGCAAAAGAGCTGGCCTCCTCCTCCACCTCTCCTTTACTGTGACTCCTCTTGGCAAACAGCTCTGCACAGCAACAACCCACCCTGCATCTCATACATTTCCCAAGACCAGGAGCACCCGAGTTTTTCCTTTCTATCATTCCTAACCAGAAACACCTTGCTGCCTTTTTATGGCAAAGTGAAGTTTATGATAAATAATTACACGGTTTAATTCAATACTTTATGCATGCATTAAGTAATGTATCTCATATATGGTGAAGTAATGATGAGTTGGGAGGTGTACAGGCTATACAGTGATTAAATATCTGAACGGCAAGAGAAGGTCTTAAAGATCACCGTGCCGCTCGGGTCTTTACCTTCCAGCATCACAAAGATCGTTATCCGAAGCAACATTTTAGCAAAAAGCACCAATGCAAATACAGAATAATCCAATACATATGTTCTATTCACTCGGTGAGAGGAAATAAGTCATACATATGTATCAGACGGAAACAGAGACACAGGGATTTCGTTAAAGCTCAGCATCTCTCCTTCTGTGGCTCTGTAGTAAACCTCTTCATGAATTTCACATTCTGTCCTTACAAGGTATTTAGAGAGTCCGTCGTCTAACTATTCCCCACAGGCCCCCTGATCAGACGCCACAACAAACTGAAATATGATTTATGGAGACCGGCAGGATTGAGTGACACAACAGGGATGAATAATTGCTGGTGGCAGCTCACGCTTCCTCTAGCTACACCCGCATTCACACGCTGATGGCTAATTATGCTGCAAACGCCACAGGACTATGAGAATGTGCTCACGGGCCAGCAAAGCGCTCAGGCTCTCTGTTATGATCACACACACACACACACACACACACACACACACACACACACACACACACACACACACACACACACACACACACACACACAATTAACTACAATAATGAATCTGACTACTTAAAGACTAGGAGTTATGCTTTCACAAATCCATTTCAAATGGTAAGCCTCCTTTATGTAAAGTACTAATGTGCTATTATACTGAAACAAAAGAAAATGGAGAAAAAGTCAACTAAATTCTATTCTTAGCCTTTATTTCAGCAAATACATTATTCATTAGTTTTTGTGTTTTTTTGTAGCATTTATCCTGTGTCTCACGGTCACATGGAACCCAGAACTTATCCTTTATACACCCTGGATGAGGTGCCAACTTTGGAGGAAACTGGAGTACACAGAGGAAACCCCTGAGCCACACAGAGACATGCAAACTCTGCACACAGACAGGAAATGACCCCCCAACCCTGGATGTGTGAAGCAAACTTGCTAACCACTGAGCCACCATAACCCCCACAGATGTTAGTATTTATTAATAATCCCATTTTATTGATCATTTTATGTTTTATACGTTTTGAAATTTGCTGGATTGTAAATATTTTAACAACATAGATATAGTGACATATATCAATCAACTAGACTTTCTCAATAAGTGAGATTTTCTTACTCGCTTTTTAATACCAGAGCACATTAAGTCTGATAATTATAATAACTAAAATTGATTGCAGTGAATTACAAAATGATAATTAAATAGTATCATTATAGAAAGGAGCATTTTACTGATTCACCTTCAAAACTTGCTGAAATGTAATTATTTTACTACCGTATATATACAGCATAGATCAATCAATCAATCAATCAATCAATCAATCAATCAAATCAGAATTTTGCATTAATTCATGAGAAACCAGGTCAATCAGCACCAAGAGTGATTATGAAGTTTGTATCAAGTGAATCTCACTGAAAAGTGAAAAGTGAGAAGCCACACTAGCATTGTAAACATTTCCAGCGATCATGGAATGATGGAGAAGCTGAAAATCTTTAACATTTGTAAAAAGCTGATATGGTTTACATCACCTCCTGTTTTCACTGGAAGCCTGACAGATAGAAAAGAACTTCATACAGGATGGTTAAAATGAATAATGATGCGCAGCTCCCGAGTCATAGAGCCACACTTGATATTCAGATAGCAGCCTATGATTGTAGTTTCTTATGAATAAATTCATGATACAGCAATATGAACATGTAGTCATATAGGACTCCAAAATCAGGGAATGCAAAGGGGAAACAAAGACTGAAACCCATTGCTAATACAGTATATAACCTTCACCATGCAAGAGGTTCTAGAGAAGAGATATTTCATCGTAGACGTAGCAGTGAGTTCCTGTGGGGATGCCACTATACTGTAGGTGATATTTTCAATAAGAATCAGTTTTTGCTGTGAGACATATACATATAAAATATATTGTAATGGACACAAAAAGTGTGGAGACAAAACTCTCAGTCAAGAGCAACAAATTCAGACAACTGATGGACTGTGCAGAGCAACATACTGTACAACGTCTACAGCTTATCAGATTTTGAATGTTGGACACTCGATGCACTCAATGTCACTCAGCGGAAGAGGGGCTGGGCTACCAGGTACTGACACTGGATTGTATGTTACAAGAAACGTTTGCCATTAACGATTTTTTTCTTCACTTAAATACCGTTCTAACTGTACTAGCAGTATCCCGCTGTGAACAGGAAAATAATGGTAGACCACCAAACCAGTTGAAGCCAGAATCACTGAACACATTTTCACCGTTAATTCGCAAGAACAACTCAGACTGAATAAATCTCATGAAAGGCTTTGGTTCTGAAGCTGAAACACACAGATGTGTACAGTCATATATAAAGCCTTATTACGCAGTAGATAACATACACAGTAGACTCAGTAGTACAGAGACAGAGGTCTTTACATTCATACATCTGAATCAATTCCCAGATTAAGCTAAAACGTAAACCATAAACGGTCTCTTGGTTACGAGCAAATCGTTATGAGCTGTTATTCATTGCAATTTATTTGTGTCAGATCTCTAAGGACGACCAGGGTGGTCATAAAAGACACAATATATTTCTCTTCTTATGCATGGCGTTCTCAACTGAACAAATCAGGGAGGGGAATATTTCAGTTCAGTGCATATATTAATGTGGTAGAACAACAGCATGCAGTTTGTTTAAATTCATGAGAGCATGGCATAACAACACATCAACTTATCCCCTGTAGAACCTTATATTATATACGTCTTTTACACGGTTAGCTTAACTCGTCTTTCTTCCCAAACATATTAGAAACACGAAAAAAGAGAACGAGAAATAAGATGAGGTGAGAAACATGAAAAAGTGTAAGCCCTGTCTTTGTTCATTCATTTATCCAATATTCTCTTTTCCAGTTTAGTATTGATTGACATGTTGAAGGATGGTTATTTGTGATTACTACATGTACGTTGGATCTGCAAATGTTCCAGAACTTGCAGACGGTTACACATTAAAAAAATATCCATGTCCTTTATTTTTAATGAGAAGACTGCTGGAAGAACCACAGTGTCTCGAATGCACCTAACGGCTGTGTCGAATCAGTGGTATGTCACTGCTAGTATACTGGATATAGGAATCTCTGCACACATATACTGTATATGATAAATAAATATTAACATGATCGAATTCTGCAATAAAATTCATAGGAGGTTAGAGATGCTTGAATTATTATTGGAAATCTAAAATGTGAATAAAATAATTTTATTTTCATATAAAAAAAATAAATGTGTGGTAGAGAGAGTAAGAGAGAAATTACAGAGGCAAGGAGGTAAGGATGGAGGAAAGAGAGAAAACAGGAAACTGGTGGAGCGGCGCTGTGCAGGCTGCCTAACAGCTGGAAGCTGACAAGTGTGTAGAACTACAGCACAAGCTGGGCGCTAAATCCCAGGAGGCCCCCGTGAAGCGACCCTGACCCAGCTTGCTGCCTGTACAGGGCATGAAACATGCTTACGTACACAAAATTAACAGCACAGGTGAGAGCAGCAAATACAGTCGGCCTCCCTACAATGCTCATCCCTTCTGTAAAGCTGTATCACTGACACCACAGGTCCAAGTAATGGATGAGTTTTTGAATAGAGCAGACGTGCTTTTGTTTGGCTTTTTTTTCTTCTTCAAAACACAATCTTAAGACAGATCACCTTACCGGAATCTGTAGCCTGTAAATACGGTGAATATTTGTCTACTGTCAGCTGTCCAGTTGCCATGAGCCTGTGCCAGTGTAGTATCAGATTCCTGTTGATAGCTAACAGGAGAAGAACCTAAAGTCTTCTACTGTTGTAAATCATTCTCCTTAAATGTTCTGCATGTTGTGAATTGGGTAGCTTACAGTTAATGTCTTAGACTACTAATCAGGAGGTTAGGAAGTTAGGTTCGCATCCCAGGGCTACCAAGCTGCCACTACCTGGCTCCTGAGCAAGGTCTTTAACTGTCAATCACTCAGTTGTATAAAATGCAAACAAAAAAAGAGTCACTCTGTATAAGAGCATCTGACAAATGCTGTAAATGTATGAAACGTATGTGTATTGTGTGTGTTCTGAAATGCTTTTCTGCTCGGCATGACAGTAGAGTGTTCAACTGGTCAACGAAAATCTGTTCATTCCCCTATGACTGCTCATATCTGTAAGGTGCTCCAGCATGCAGACCTGGTGATCACTGTATTTTTTTTTTTTTTCACTGTTGTTTTTGCACCATACTATATATAGCACTTTAAATTCATAGTGACCACATTAATTAGAACTGTGGGATATCTGCATAATTTTATGTATTGTGTGCTACATGATTGGCTGATAATTATAGATAATTGCATGAATGAGGATTTTGTTTACGATTAGAGAAATGCAAAACGTTGAGGACCAAAATGAATCTAAGCAAGTGAAAAATCAATCCAGCTAAGGTTGATTAATATCCTTCGAAGTTTTTTTTTTGTTCTGTAGTGTATGTGGTGCATACAGTACAGTTCTTTCATAAGCCATGCTGAGCTCTATGTACGTCTAAATAAACAACAATTAGCCATGATGGTACTCTATTTACGGTAATTTATGGCTTTAAAGCATGTCTGAATTCTGTTTAGCCTAAATCATCTACTTCAGGCCTGGCCAACCCGAGGCTCTTTGCCCGGGTTCATGCGGCTCTTACGTTCATATCGAAGTTTGTATTTGTGTCTTTTTAATGTGCATGTTCGCTTCGCTTGAGTTAAATGCGGTATTTTCGTCAAACGCGCATGTGAGTGGGATGAAAATACCTCAAAGTTTCCCAGTAAGAGCAAGATCATTTAAGTAAACAATCTGTGTCAAGTTCGCTCTCAGAATGGCAGGGTAATGTTCATGTGTGCCCATGTGTATGATGTGGCTCTTTGCAGTAACACAGTGAAACATGTGACTCTTGGTCTCTGATTGGTTGGCCACCCCGAACTACTTTCCACTACAACTATTTTCAAAAAGTTATACCATGAGGTAAATCAACTGGAAGAAAGAATTGTCCAGTCAAGAAGTAAGGAAGAGTTCATTCCGACCATAAATACTGCTGTACTGTACATGGTGAAATAAATACAACTTTCCTCTAGGACTCTGGTGCTACATAAAGACACAGAGGAACATAAGACAACACAGAACTTAGAATACCCAGTATTTTTAGGGCTTTTGAAATATACAGTAGATATACTAACATTGCCTATTTTCCCCTAATTATTCCTGTTCTAATATAATTCATTTATTATAAAATGACTTTTGTTTAATGAACTTGTGTAACATGCATTAAAGCAGAAGCCTTTATTTTGTTACATATACAGTACATTACAGAACATAAGTTTGCATATCCCTTTTGCATATCACTTTTTAGCCATGATACAGCGTCCCTGGAGCAGGGAGGGCTAAGGGCCTTGCTCAATGCAGCTTGACAGTGCTGGAGCTTGAACTCCAATCCTCTGATCAACAACCCAGTTCCTAAACCACTTGAGCCACCACTGCCCCAGGCAATATCACATCTTTGTTATCCTACATGAATTCTCATTAAGACATTGTCTATATCTCTGTAATAAACCCCATGTTCCTACAAAAGAACAGCTAAATACTGCAAACCACAATGAGTATTCTGTATCCATGGCCAAACTCATCATGCAGCTAGTTTTTTTTTTTAAGTAGTATTCTGTCCAAACATCTCTATTTTATTTCTGAAGAAGATGGTGGGTAAAATGAACTAAGGTGATTCTCATTGTCAGTTTAAAAAGGTCCTCACAATGTGACTGTGGAGGGTCATGGAGTCCTTAAGGAAGAAAACAACAACAACAACAACAACAACAACAACAACAAGAAATGAAAACACTCAGTGAGCTGTACTCACCTTGTCCTGAAGTTAGCTGGATGAGGATGTCCATCATAGAGGGATAAAAAATCATATTCCTCCTCCACTGCAAAAGACTGAAAGACTATCTGAATTCGGTTGCCTTCCTCTGCTACAATAACCCATGTACAGTTTGCCCCATTTGGGTAACCGTATGGAAAACCAGGGCTTTCAATGGTCCCATTCCTTCCTTTTAAAGTCCCACCACATGTATATATGAAACCTGTAAGCAGAAAACAAAAGAGACACAGAAACAAACATAAACCATATGAAAGTGCATTTTCAAAGACATTGAAGTAAATAATACATATGACCACAATCACACATTCAGACAAAAATATTTATTTAAATTCAATAGCAAAAGTCTTAGGCTACAGTTTTAGAAAGTACACCGAGATGCTGCAGAAAGTAAATTAGCTTCAAGTGCTATTTTTAAACGCTCTAATTAATGCAGGCTATATGGTGAACAAAATCATTACACCACTGTGATGATTATAACACCACAAAAAAGTTATAAATCAACACGTCATTACACAACATTACACAAGCTCACTTTTGCATTACACAAGCTCACTTTTCATTCCTGACTGATGTTTGTTGCCTTTTTTTTTAACCTTAGTTGGACATCCAGTTATATTTAAAACCTCTAAGACAGACTGTTTTGTTTTTACTGCTACTGTACAGTAGTTTTTTTAAGTAGTAAGAAAGCAGCATCACATCGATTACAGCTATTTAAGAGGAAAAACATTTTTAGATTCATACTAAAGGTGTCTGGCTCACATCTTCATGAAGAACTTAACGTCTGTTCATGTGATAAAACTATTAAAAGATTGAGTTATACAAGTAATATATCTGAAGAGGTCTTTGTATATATCTGGAATCAATTTATCACATTTCAAGACCTTAGAAAAGAATACCAGTTACAGTGTCATTTTATAACAGAGTCGATTAATATTCCATCTCAGTAAAGACGACAACTAAACAGATAATCCTCTTCACATGTGCTTCCAATAATCAATCTAAATGAAAATTCTGATTTGGCTCAAATCCAGTGCAACCAAAAGTAGGCATCAAGCAATTATCTCTGTTGAAAATGAATTAATTAGGTAAATTAGGCAAGTTTTAACAACAAAGTTACTGACAGATTTTTTTTTGGAACAAAAGCTGTTGTAACTTGAGACCGTAATCAGTGAATTGGGAAATTTATTATCCCCCATTAATTCATTCAGATGTGGGTTTCCTGGCCTACAGAGAACAAATATTTTTCATTAAACACTTATGCATGACCAGATGGCCTGTAAAGTTCTACATAATTTTAACATCCTTGGCTGATTTATTAGCTGTTGATAAACAGTGAGTCATTACCAAAGGGAATTCCTTGTTGTAATGGAATGCATCATGAGATATATATATATATATATATATATATATATATATATATATATATATATATATATATATATATATATATATATATATATATTAAAAAAACATAGTTTTACACCAAATAACACTATGGGCTATTCGGATGTGAAGCGCAGTCAGTGTGTGACTGTATGTTTATAAATCCTTACTAAAAATTCAACTGTTGTAAAGAGGTAAAGTTTATTCGGAACTTGTGATCTAACCTCTAACTAAATTCAGTTCAGCTAAAGATTTAGTTTGTTAATATTATATCTTGGTGTCATCGCTATTTAATTTTTCTGATTAGTTAGATGGCTTAAGTGCTTTGGCAAAATGGCTCTAACTACTCACTTATGCAAGCTTTAAATGAATCAAAGATATTTACAAAAAAAGAGAGAGTCCTGTTTGCCAAAACAAAGTTTTATTTAATTTTTATCTAGCACCCTATAAACCCTATAAAACTCCATCATTGTGTCTTGTAAAATAGATTCAACTCAGCCATGGTTTCTATACCGGATTAGACTGATAAACTAATAAACTCTATATATATCGAGAAAATAAAAATAAGTGCTTCATTCCGTCGCACAACCGTGAACATGACTGATCACGAGCGGTAAAAGTTAAAACTTAATTTGTTTTCCTGGATCTGCCTCCAGGCATGAGTGACATTATTATATTTTCTAGACAGGAGGAGGGAGTGGTTTAAGGCCATTGTATTGTTTAGAAAAAACACTGATGGATAATAAAAATGTACAAGCTTTGAGTAAGAGTAAAAAACAGAGTGAGCAAAGAGAAAGTAGAAAAGTGGGAATAATGTTAACTTTAATCTGAAGTACAAAAGGAAAAAAAAAACATTCAAAGATTTCTCTCTCTGTTGCAAATGTAATTAATATACAGACAATTTTTGTTGGCCCGAGCAGGAGAAACAATGCCGTCTCACAAGTCCCTAATTTGACTCTGGGCCCAGGTTATTGTCTTTCTGTGTTCTCTCCATATCTGTGTGGGTTTCCTCCAGGTTCCCTGGTTTCCTCCTACCTCCAAAAACATGCTGGTTGGTGGTACAGGTCTGTATGTGGCAATGCCCTGTAATGGAGCAGCATCCCATTCACTGTGGATTTCTGCCCTCCACACAGAAATCATGATTTTATTAATCATGTTCATGACTTTATTGTCTGGTGATTTCTCTCTACACCAAAGTATTACAGAAGATGAATGAATAAACTGTTAAACAAAACAAAAAAAAATTTAATAAATAAAAAATATATATATTTTAAAATGTACATATCAAGATCATTTCTCTTTATTTTGTTCTAGTATTAAATCTCTTTTATTCAGTCCTTCCAGGATTTGATGATTTTGTGGCCAAACACACTCTGAACTCATAGTAGCTTGCAGTTTTTTAAAACTACCACAAATTTTCCACAGATTTCAGCCAAAATGGGTCATGTGACATCACCACAACGCACATTCAATCAAAAACCTCTTCAATTTATGTTTGTCGAACATGTCCTCGATTATCATAGAAAGTGTCTCTCCACTGAAAGGAGTTTAAAAGAAGAATCCTTTGTTTCCACTTTTAGCACTTTAAGAAATTTTCTGCAAAAAAAAAAGAAGAAGAAGAAAAAAACTCAAATAAATTGCATTGCAAATTTAAAAAAACTGCAGCAAAATCAAGCATATTTGGCAGCAATAATCACACAGAAAAATACGCTGGAGGGACTGATTGTTTACTTTACTTGACTGACTCCATCACGAAGATTTTATCCCGGCTCATTTTTGTGTCTCATTCATGATTCAAACAGGGTATTTAAATATGTTTTGTGCATCACTTAACAAATTTGTTCAGGACAAGTCGAGCACTTTAGGCATGTATACGAGCTGCTGCCTGCCACTCCTTATCGCTCAAATGCTCCAACTTGATTTGCTCTGAAGCCTGATGACACTTCAGGCCCTAATTGCCCTGCAAGCTGCCGTGACAAATTAGCACCTACATGGTGTGAAATGAGAGCACAAGTCTCGAATACATACTTATACACACAAATACAGTTTGATGAGATTAGAAATCTGGAAGTAGAAATGAATGAAGGTATAGTAAACATTAAGATTCGGCTGAACTGAACTGGGGAAAGAATAGCAACACCTGGCCATGCACAACAAAAAATAGATGCACTGCTGGAGCTAAGTCATTTTGGGGCATGATGACACACACACACATGGTGACAGGAAAGGATGATGTTAACATGAGTCAGAATTCAACAGTGTGTGCCTCTGGTGTTTTGGCATTCATACCCTCTGAAGTAAAAATGATCCACTTTATTTCAGTGGGTTCCATTCATTTCCTTAGTGTGACCACAACCAGGTAAAAAAGAATGTACAGTACATGTACAAACGTTTAAGGACAATTGACAATAACACTCGTGTGCTTTTTTGATCGTGTGCTTTTTGCCGTTATAATGACCCTCACTCTTCTGTGAAGGCTTTCCATTAGATTTAGTAGTATGGCTATGGGGATTTGTGCTCATTCAGCCACAAAAGCATTAGTGAGATCAGGCCCCAAATGTCAGTGGTGCAGTCGGGGTGAGATATGATGCACTTGATACAAATTAAAAACACTTCAGAAATATTTTCAATGCTGATTGACGTGTTCTCATTGATCATGCAAGATTAATTGTAACTACACTATGTGGCCAGAGGTTTGCCAAAGTCTCCCCAAAGGTGTTCAGTGGGGTTGAGTTCGGGGCTCTGTGCAGGACACTCAAGTTCTTATACTCCATCTTTGGCAAACCATGTTTTCATGAAGCTCACTTTGTCCAGGTGCATTGTCATGCTGGAGCAAGTTTGTGTTCATGCTTGAACATGTCAGTGAGTGCAAACTGTAATAATAAAGACATACTATGCAATTGTGTGCTTCCAACTTTGTGGAAAGAACCACATATGGGTATGATGCTCAGGTATACACATAAACATTTGGCCATATACTGTATACTGTACTTTACTCTATGGGGGATGTGGTAGCCTAGTGGTTAAGGTATTGTCTAGCAATCGGAAGGTTGTGAGTTCTATCCCAGGACCACCAAGCGACCACTGCTGGGCCCTCATTTGTAGTGCCCTCACTTATCCCTCATTTGCTCAGTTGTATAAAATGGGATAAAAATTTAAGTTGCTCTGGATAACGGTGTCTGCCAAATGCTGAAAATGTAAATGTAATCGTGATTAGACGTAACAATGACTTCATGAGGAATTACTGTAAAAATAAAGGAATGGTTTCTATGAATTTGGACCAGAGTTCTGAATACAGTAGCTTCTGCTGTATACCATAGAAGATGCTGCACTGATACTAAAAAAAGGACTGCTTGAGAGCAGAAACACTTAAGGAGCAAACTTGTTGGCTGTAAAATGGCCACTGGGTCATAATGAAGTTTTTTAAACAAGTCAGACAATAAAGTTTTGAGAGTACCTAAGCTATAGGGAACCATTTTAGATTTAGTGCACTACATATAAATTTCAAGACAACTAGATAGTGTACTACATACAAACTGTATGTAGTGTAGTACAAAATGGATGCCTTTATTTAATAAAGCAAATGTAAGCAACATAACACATGCTAAGCATTGGTTAAGACAGTGATTTTTGAAGTTTTCTATCAGAACAGTGATATGTATTCTCACTTAGGCACTGAGCTTGAAAATAGTTCATTTTGTGTCATGTGTAAAAAGTAATATCAATCTTATTTCCAAAGAAGCGTAATGGAGCATACTTACTGTAAACTCACAAACACAGCATGAGCGATGCATGTTAACAAGCAATTGCTTACTCCTGCAGTTAAATATTGTAGCGATAAGAAAATAAGGCTAAGACAGAGCAATTGATTATGCTGCAGCCCCTGAGAGAGATCCCGTCTAAATTACCATCTTGACCTCAGCAATGAGATTAATGTGGAGATTTAACAGCTTGTGCCCACTTCCCTGGGTGATCTGCCCACAGCAGTGAGCCCTGAATCCTCATATAAAAAACAGAGACACAGCGAGCCCAGTGTAAAAGGATAAAGCCCATAATGGACAATCTGCTTAATTAGAATTTGCTATTTATCACCCACACATCCATTAAAGAACTAATTACCTGAAAGGGAGAAGAGTGATGCTGCCCACAAATTTTAGCAAGGATAGAGAAGAGACTCGTAGAGATCTATTAAGATTTTAAGAACTTGTTTGTTTTGGAGATCAGAGAGGGTGATCAGCTTAGTAAAGAGAATCCATCAATGTCCAACTCACCCCAGACAATTACTTTAGTTATAGATTTGTATTAGAGAGTGTTATATGAAAAATATTCAGCAGTTCAATGAGGGGAAGTGTTTGTTAACATGGTACTTGTAATGTAAAGGAAGCAAAGGATTTACTTTTTCATTATCATTATTTCAGTAGCTCTGGATTTTTATTCATAGTATAATATAGCCTCTAAAATGCTTGTTTGTAAATGAACCCCGCTGTTGGTCCACAATCTTTGTCTAGTTAATTAGTCAGACAGGCCAACCTTTTAAACCCAGCAACAAAAACAATGCTGCATGTATCACATAAGATCCAAACACCCACCATAGTCAGTTATTTCTCAAGGCTAAGAGCTCAGTGGTGCCTCAGTATTCTCTCATTTCCTCCCTCATCCCTCTCTCCAGCTGCCTTTGTGCTTCTCGCATTAAAATGCAGCTTTAAATAATTTCTTTTCATTTACATACTATACGTTTCTCCCTTAGTATTTTACTGTGTTCTCTCTCTCTCTCTCTCTCTCTCTCTCTCTCTCTCTCTCTCTCTCTCTCTCTCTCTCTCTCTCTCTCTCTCTCTCACTCAGATCATCTCCATTTTTTCTGCATTTTCTACCAACTATCTTGCATTACTTTGCATTATAGTCCTGAGAGTTTCTCCACAGAATATGTAAAGCGATATCTAAGCTAGAGGCCTTCTTGGGTCTAAAAAAAAAAATGTACCCGACCTAGAATGACCCGAATCACTTTTTACCCGAACCCAATGTGCATAATTTTTAATTTTTTTAAGAAAGACCCGACCAGAGACAAACCCGAAAAAAATAGACCCGAGTCCGACCCGACGGCTTTTTTTTTAACCCAACTGGACCTGAATGTTGCGTAACTCTACACTAAAGTAACCGCTACAGCGTGGATTCAAAATTGATTGACAGGTCTGTTTAAACAATAATTAGCTTACCGCCAGCCAGACATCACCAGCCACATGTTGCAAGCGGTCTTGGCAAACAGAGGAGAGGTTGAAAAAGGACTCGAGTCGATGCACACACGTGAGATACAGTAGTTCGGGTCTTCTCTGCTCCGTTCAGTAAAAACACATTCATTTTAAATTACCCAAGACCCGATGCCCCTATTATTATACCCGACCCGTGTCCGAGGTACACATGGAACTTTTAGACCCGAACCCGCTCGAGTCTCGGGTCAGACCTCGGGTTTTCGGATCTGTGGAATCGTGAAGACCTCTAATATAAGCAACTAAAGTCACTATTCAGAAAAGGCCGAAGTCATATCTACTGTGATATTGGAAAGAAAATCTCTAAAATGATATTTTTTCCATTTGCAGCCACAATTATAACACGTTTTGTGAGTATCGCACAAAATAACGCAACACTCTACACAATAATTAGATCTCACATGTATATAAATTAACACTCTGTCATTCTTACATATTTTTCTATTTCTACTAATTTCTAACAACAGCACCTTCAAGAATAAATGTTGACGGTGGACTTTGGAGCTGGATGACAGCTTTTCGGTTTGGGACTCGATCATGTTCAAGTAACACTTGTAAAGGATTGTCTTCACTCTAGGGTGAAAACAGTGCTGAAAACAACAAAAAGTACAACTTTGGAAACACCACTGGCTAACTTTCTCTGATGTTAGAGTTAGAGCAAGTGCCTTTAAGTGTTTAAAACACAGAACAGGAAAGCTGGGGATGAGCATGGGCTAAACACAAAAGCTTATAGTTTAATGCAACTTGCAATAACATACAGAGCTTGGGAAGCTTAGTATGGCTGCCTTACCTACAGAATCAGACCCTGACTATTATTCCCTAAAGCTTTAGGTCTAACTCAGTGCAGAGTGCAAATAATCCAGCAATGAAGCAATCTGAAGATCAGAGTGTAAGGCAGAAATAGATCATGGTGGCAGCATAGAATATGACAGAGATCAGTATTAAAGCTGGATCCTTTTTTTTTTTAACAAAAACCAGCAAAAACCTAATATATTTCATAGTACATGCAGATGACTCAGCTATATGTAACAATTTTATTAATGGCTAAGATATAGGTAATGTTAGATGCAGAAATCAATTCTCTGGCAATGAGACCACTAGCCTTACTAGTCATAACATAATTCTGCTTTGTCTACAGCCCATATATAAGAGAGCTGACATGCTGGGTGCCCGAGTATATCACTGCATGGCAGAAGGTTGCATTAAAACCCAATTCATTTCTGACCAAACAAGGTTAAAAAGCCCTAAACATAAGTAAGCAGAGAACCACTAATTATTTCAGGAAAGAGTAACCAGTAACCAGTGTTGGGCAATACGATTATTACAATTACTATAACGCAGTTACTTTTGACAGTAACTAATACTCTAACGTGTTACTTTTTAAATAAAGTAGCTCCATTACCGTTACCATATGGTGCGTTTGTCCGTTACTTTTTAAATTAATTAATTTTAACTGAAGTGTTGCCTACAGACTAACCTGTTTACAGCACCGACGCAGTGTAGAATTGGTGGATGCACGGTGGGCGTTTCCGTTTATTCACGCAGGGCTGTCAAGTGTCACGCATTGTGAGTGACAGTCACGCATTTCGGTCTTTTGTCACGCTCGCTCTCCCGCCAAACATTGTATTTCTCATGCAGAAAAACATACTATTTATCATATATTTAATTTGCCGCAGCACCCAAAATGTATCAGTCCGCACCGCTGTCTCTATGGAACCGGGCAGGAATGTGGCCGCGTCCTCCCTGGAGTGCTTAGGCGAGCCTGACACTTATCAGCCAATCAAAAAAAGAGCCTACACATTACAATAGCCAATCAGAAAATAGCACTATCTGGGTAAGAAAATGGCAGGGCTTCGGCCGAATTGTTTTATATGGGAGCAACATTACAAATGATAAAGGAGTCCAAAAAGGCAACAAACACTCACAAGAAACAACACCAGTCATAATCTCTCTCTCTCTCTCTCTCTCTCTCTCTCTCTCTCTCTCTCTCACACACACACACACACACACACACACACACACACACACACACGGGTTTTATTTATTTATCTATTTATTTATTTAAATTATTTGTTTGTTTGTTTGTTTGTTTATTTATGGGGGGGTCACTGGGGGTTTGGAGATGACTCTTGCCTGTCTTCAAAACTTGAGAGCCATGTTCAAGTATGTGCAGCAGTAATGGCTAGTCAAGGCGAAAGTAAGACAAGTTTCTCAAAGTGGAAAATGCTCATCATGTCTCTTTGGTTGAGCATAAAGACAAAAACCTTTTAGTCAAATGTAAGCTGTGTGTTTCTGGTTTGAAGGTCCTATCTACTGCAATAAACAGCAACTCCAATCTGTCAATGCACCTCCAGAAACTACATGCCACGGCGAAGCTAGGAGCTAACCCGGTGTCGGTGGACACACTCGGTTAGTCAAGCCCCTCCAGCCAAACAACAGCGACTAGATTTTAACCGGACTGTTAGCCAGGGACAGATCAACAAAGCTATTGCATGGTATGTTGTTGAAAACATGCAGCCTGTCTCTACTGTGGAGTCACCGGCTTTCAGGCAGCTCGTTAGCATAATAACATGTTCAGGCGGCACAGAGCAAATGAGACGAAAAACCTTTTCCAACTACTTGGATAAAGAATATTTAAAAATGGAAAGTGAGCTGAAGACAACATTTGAGGGGCTAGACTATATCGCCACCACTGCAGACGTTTGGTCTGTCCACGACAAAATATATTATTCAGCTTGTTTTGTTATTTATTTTGGAAATCCTTGTGCTGGTCTGACTGAATTAAAATAGTGTTTAAATATTGCTTTATGTTTAAGTCAGTTTTGTGTTTAAGTCAGTTTTGTGTTTAAGTCAGTTTTGTGTTTGTATAAAAAACTAAAAATTTACTTTTAACAGTAATGCATTACTTTTTGGTGTAAGTAATCAACAAGGTAATTGAGTTACTTTTTGAATGAAGTAACTATTAACTGTAACTAGTTACTCTTTCGTAGTAACTAGCACAACACTGCCAGTAAGTGTGTAGGAAAATCTGCACACCTGCACATTCATGCAGTTATCTAATGTGGCAAGAGCTTCAGTTAATGTTCACATCAAACTGCAGAATGGTGGTAAAGGTGTGAACTCTTGACTTTAACCGTATTATGGTTGCTGATTCCAAAGTATTTAAGATACTGCTGATCTGAGATTTTACACAGCATGGTGCAAAAAACAAATAACATCCTGTAAGAAGAGGATCTGCACCTTGTTGCTGAGATTTGAGAGGGAAGTGATCAAACTGACAGTAGGTCTAAAATAATTAAAATCAGAACACTTTACAATCATAGTGAACAGAAAAGCATTTCATATTTCACAACACATCGCACCTCGAGGTGGATAAGCTACAACAGCAGAAGACCACATAAGGATCCACTCCTGTCAGCCAAGAGCAAAGATCTGAGGCTATGATGGACACAGTGAACCTGATGTAGATGTTGTAGCTAGATGCTAACGCATGCTGTAGTATGGTGAGCATGCTGAGATGCTTTTCAGATCAAAACAGTTATAAAGAGTGATTGTTTTGAGTCACTGTGTCCCAAATATCAGGCAAAAAGTCCACTAACGCTTTACCACTTACGATGGGAAAATCTATATAGTGCATATAAAACCAAGATAAAGGATTTCCCCAGTGTTCAGGTTTGATGCATTGTGTATTCTGAGATGTTTTTCTGCTCTTCACATTTATAACAAGTGGTTAAGTGAGCCACAGTAGTCCTTGTGTCAGCTCAAATTTGTCTAGCCAATCACCTCTGGCTCTTCTCTTAAACGAGGCATTTCTACACGCACACACAAAGGACTTTTTTTTAATATGTATGCTTTTGTATACTATTAATGCACCAAACACTGAAGCAGTAAGAGAATGTACATGAACTTACATGAAACCACACAGATAGACTTAATGACAGGGTCTCTGCATAAATGCTCTATTATTATTCTATTATTCTTGACCCTATATGAAACTAGTATATACTGGATTACCTGACAAAATAACTGTTTTATTAATTGTTTTAGATTTTATTGTCAGTGATGAGGAATGGCAGACGTTGTTCATTGCACTTGCATTCCTCATGCTGTGCATGGATGCTGACATGCTGCAGATGTATACTGATTCTCCTGGTGTGAGCTGACAGCTGAAGTGGTGCTACTCCGTCCTCCACGACCCTCCACGTTCAGATGGAAGAAGTGTGTGTGTCGTTTTCACCTTGGCACATGGCCAGCCCTCTGCGCACTTCCTATGAGCACTGCCATCTAGCATCTACTATTTAATATAAAGTCTTCTTCCATCCTCAGTTCACATATGAACAATGCAATTTCTTACTGCTGAAAATTCAGGTGAATATTTTACAGATCAAGCATAAACTGGAAAGCACATTTATTGAAGCCTTTGTCTTGTTCCACTGTCACCTTGGTTTTTGAAAATTCCATCAATATTTAAATTCAGAGATCTGAGAAGCAGCTAAATGTGAATGATCCACTGATGCTGAGCATTGCAAATCAAAATAACGAATGCGTTTTCAATCGTTTCCATGCTGTAGTCTACAATCCCAAAGACAACAAGGAAGTGTGTTTGCAATCATATGTGGCCATAGTATATATGTGTGTGTGTGTGTGTGTGTGTGTGTGTGTGTGTGTGTGTGTGTGTGTGTGTGTGTGTGTGTGTGTGTGTGCGTGCGTGCCCTGGAAATTTGTAAAAATGTCTTGTTTGGTCAGTGTTTTACTTTTTCATTCAAAGCATTATACGTTTTTATTAGTTATATATTTCAATTGTATATAAGTATATAAATTGTATATACACACACACACACACACACACACACACACACACACACACACACACACACACACACACACACACACACACACACACAAACCTACACAGACTACTGTATATATATATGCTATTGTGTAAGCTGATGATTTTATTTAACACTTAGGGAAGGACACTCTAGTGTGTATATTTTCAGCAAAGAGAGAAAAACACTAACTACAAGGGGGAACATTAACTTTAGTCAAACAGGATAAAAAAAATTATGTGCTGTTTTCAGATAATTAAGAATGTGCATTTTTTTTAATTTGGTATAAGTGGAATTAAACATTCCAGGAAGTGCTGCTGTAGGAAAATAGTCACATCTGTTGAAGTAATTCCACCATCCAACCATTTATAAATTCTCTATAAAAGCACATCCATCATGTTTTAGTCCTTGAGTGATACACGGTTTGTTGGAATAAATAGTTCTGATCGGTCAACATCTGAATGACATTTGAATCTGAATCATTTCTGAATAACGGACCTGAATAAATAAAATTACAAGGTACAGTTCTATTCAAAAGTCAAGGTCCTTGGAGATATTCAAGTGTATTGTTACTCTGCATAGCCAGTTATTATTGACATTCCAAACAAAGTCCATTCATGCTTAGTTATTTTAAGCTGTTAATGAACAAGCACTAACCTTTTTTTGCATCACTCCGGTCTACACTGATACACAGCACTATGAAAGTCTCTAAGCAATGCATAGCATATATTCAGCCCCAGCTGTCTCAGAGCAAGGACAGCCAAATTAGATGGACATACAGAAAACGAGCAGGAAGCAAAACTGCGGTCTCTCTGACAACAAAATATAAGCATGGGGGGAATCAGAGAAAGAGAGAACAATCAAACTGTCTATCAAAATGCCAGTAATGCTCCTAAAGTGTAGACACATGGCAGCACGAGGACATAAAGTAAGTGTGTCACATTTGCACAGAATACTAGGGAGAAATATTATATAAACCTTCATTCTGTACTTAACACCCACACACAACATAAGCAAAAAGTTCATTTGTCCCATTCTGCTGATTACAGTAAAATAATCATTTGATAGCGAGTGCATGTGGAGTATTTTAATTAGATTTTAGATTAAAGCTTTAAAGGCTGTTCTAATGTATATATATTTAGTAGTATTTTTAGAGGTGAAATATATAAACCTATTTTTCATATGAGTATAAAATATAAGGATTGTTTAAATGAAATATTTCTCCATTAATGCTCATTCTGACATGTTAAAGAACCCTGCATGTGTTTACACACAGTGTACTGAGCACCATCCGGTCCAAACCTGATAGTGTCATGTGGTTGCCAGAAGCTTACTAATGCTGCACAACTTGTCCAATGTTAGCTCAACATACAGTACTTTGTTGTGATGGTTAGTCATGTATTGTAAAACATATATCTTACATCTTATTGCAAACAAAATATACAGTGAGAACTGAATATAACCATTGGAATTGTAATAGGTTTGTTATTTATCTTAGAAATATAATGTATGCTGTTTGGTTCGATTAGTGTTTAAACTTTTAAACTTTCAGAAGATGTTGGGTCCAGATTTCTTCTCATCCTTCATTCATTTGATTCAGCTTCCTTAAGTATGTTATTCTGATCAAGGTTACAGGGGATCCAGAACTCATCCCAGGCTCAATGGCTATACGGTGAGATAGACATCATAGACTTTGATCCTATGATGGATCGAGCAACGTGCATGCATACATTCACAAATTCTTGCACACCTAGAGGCAATTTAGTGTAGCCAGCCCACCTATTGGCATGACTCCATAGAAAAATCACTTGCAAAAAGGAAAATATGCTAAGAAACACCACACAGATAGTAAACTGAATCAGACTCTCGAGCTGTGAGGCAGCAATGTTACCTGCTGCACCTTTGTCACCCTTACAGAATATTTCTATTCTTTTTATTCTAGTTACTGGTTGAGCTAGAGTAGTTACTAGCCCATGAGTGTGGGGAAGTGGACAAAGATATTTGGATATCTGTTCTGATACTGTGGTCCCAATGTGGAGTGCCTGTTCACCCCAAAAAACTAGAGCTAAATGTTGGAACACCTTTTGGTTGCTAAGGTTAGATGGATTAATAATTGCATCAGAGGATGCTCCTCAAAAAGAACAGTAAAACAAACATGTGCATGTACGTTTACATGTGTGTGTGTGTGTGTGTGTGTGTGTGTGTGTGAACTGACTGGCTTAGAGATGAGTATTAATTAAAGGGGCATCAGTTACATGCTGTGCATCTTTGGCAGCACTGATCGATCCTCAAGCCTCCTTGATCACCTAAAAACCCAAACAAGAAGTCATCCAGCTGGCTTCCACAACCACACATTCACACATGCAGGTGTACACACACATACACCACACCTCCAAACACCCCCATTTAATCAGCTCTCGTGTGTACACATACCCATCACCTTCACCCCATGCTCTCTCTCTCGCTCTCTCTCTCACACACACACACACACACACACACACACACACACACACACACACACACACACACACACACACACACACACACACACACACACACACGCACTCTGCTATAAGGCTTATGGTTGACAGCAGTTTTCAAACAGCAGGTCCTCAGAAGGTCTTTGTAAGGTGTTACAGTGATTACAAAGATAATGACACAATTAAATTTAAACACACAACACACAGCTGCATTTGCCTGCTTTGTCTGGAGTAAGCATGTGACTACAACAGTCACAATGGAAAAAACATATACAAATTTTATTTATCTTTTCCACCAAATTTTATTTTTCTAAATGGGAAGTGAATGCCTGTCGACTGGGAAACTGACTCTTACGGCATTAAATGTATATATGATATACAGTACCATCTGGATTAAAAGGAAAATACTGTAGGTGATATGTTCTCTCTCTCTCTCTTAATTTAAATCTTTATTGTCATAAATGCATTGTAATTACCTGGATTAGGTTTTAGGACTCTCTCTTGTGATCTCTCTCTCTCTCTCTCTCTCTCTCTCTCTCTCTCTCTCTCTCTCTCTCTCTCGATTTAACCCCTTTAGAAAGTGATCGTTCCGTTCTCTTTATGGTTGTGTGGCTTACAGTTATCTCCCCTTTTTGCCTCTTCTACTCAAACATATAAGGCTGAATAGAGTCAGGAGGAGACAAATGGAGATGGAAAAAAGGCTGCACTTACAGCAGCATGTAATGCTCATAGCACAGTTTCTCTGCTGTGTTTAGACAGCTTAAGTGCTCAAATTATGTCTTCTAAATCATATATGCCACATATATATGTGTCTCGGGTTAGGATATTTAACCTACCATTCTAAGTGTAGGCTAAGAATTTCTAGTTTTGTAGAAAAGGTTTAAGTGACCTATAGCTGAAAACACCACTACTGTATATAATATGTTTGCATTTAATGCAGATGTGGGTGTAGTGAGTAGCGTTGCTGCCTCACAGCTCTAGGATCCAGAGTTCGATCCTGAGGTCAGGTCTGTGTGGAGTTTTGAATGCTCTCTGTGTGATTGTGTGGGTTCTTAGGTTTCCTGCCCATCTCCATAAAACATGTCAGTAGGTGGATTTCCTAATCTAAATTAACCCTAGCTGTGAATGTGTGTGTGAATGAGTGTGTGAATGAGTGTGTGAATGGTGTCCTGTGAGAGATTTTCTACATGGAAGGACCTACACCTACACTGATCAGCCATCACATTAAAATCACCCGTCCAATGTTGTGTACGTTCTTCTTATACTGTCAAAACAGCTCTGACCCATCATGGAATAAACTCCACAAGACATACTATGGTATTTGGCACCAAGATGTTAGCAGCAGATCTTTTAAATCCTGTTAGTTGTCACATGGGGCCTGCATGGATCAGTCTTGTTTGTTCAGCACATCCCATAGCTTCTTGTTCAAATTGAGATCTGGGGAATTTGGAGGCCAAGTCAACACTTTTGTCAAGTTCCTCAAACCATTCCTGAAAATTTTTTGCAGCATGACGGAGTATTATCCTACTGAAAGAGGCCACTGTCGTTAGGGAATACCATTGCCATGGACAAGAGTCAGCATGGGCACTGGACCAGTCTGCAGTTACTCAGCCTCATGCCCAGCGAGCTGTGATAAACTGAGTTCTGACACCTTTCTATAATATCCAAGATCAACTTTTTCAGCAATTTGTGATACAGTCACTCTTCTGTGTCATCGGACCAGATGGACTAGCCTTCGCTTACCACATGCATCAGTAAGCCTCAGGGGACCCATGGTGTTTGTCCTTACCAGTACATACCAGAAAGAGCCCACAAGACCTGCTGTCTTTGGAGAAGCTTTGACCCAGTCGTGTAGCCATCACAATTTGGACCAAAAAAAAGTCACTCAGATCCATACACTTGCTCATTTTTCCTGCTTCTGCCACAACAACTTTGATTACAGACTGTTCACTTTCAGCCTAATATATCACAGTATTTGACGGGGGAGCGAGATAATCAATATCACTTCCGCTGTCAGTGGATTTATTGGAATTTTATGATTCATCAATGTATATATTAATGCAAACTCTGTTTTCCTGTGTTTCAAGCGGTGTGATGCTGTGTTGGTGTGACAAAAACTCCCAGAGATGACATAAGGAACAAACATACAGAAGAACCAGAACCATTACTTATATTCTGGGTTACACCAGATAAATTGCTATAAATGTAAATGTAACATATATGCAATAGTACTTCACTTAGCAGTTCCTCATCTAGTTCTCTCTCTCCCCCACTCAATGATTTCCCTCAATGTACTGTAATATCGACCACAGTAAAAACTACAATATGAACTAAGGACCCTGCTTTATAATTATGTCTTTCTGCACAATAAATAAGTATTTTTTTTGTTTCGTTTGTTCAGCACTCCAACTAATGAATTTTTTTTCAATATATATTTTTTAGTATTTTAATTAACCACTTCTGGGTCTTGATCGTTGTGATGAGTTATTTATGAATCACGTTATATTTTTTTCAGCCGATATCTGACCCTTGCTGGTGAATATTGAGCTTCATTCTGGTTTTAGTGGAAGTAATAAAGTGCCATGACAAGATTGGACAGGATTAGGAACGAGTACATCAGAGGGACAGCTCATGTTGGACGTTTGGGGGACGAAGTTAGGAAGGACAGATTAAGATGGTTTGGACATGTTCAGAGGAGGGAGAGTGAGTATATTGGTAGGAGAATGTTGGACATGGAGCTGCCAGGCAGGAGGCAAAGAGGAAGGCCAAAGAGGAGGTATATGGATGTAATTAATGAGGATTTGAAGCTAGTGAATGCAAATGTTAGGGATGCAGAAGATAGGGATAGGTGGAGAGAGATGATTCGCTGTGGCGACCCCTGAAGGGAAAAGCCGAAAGAAGAAGAAGAAGAAAGTGCACTGCCACAAACAATCCATACAGCAATTAAACAGTCATTAAAATGCAATGGGGGGGCACGTTTGCTTAGTGGGTACACACACCTCCAGGGTCGGGGTTCGATTCCCGCCTCCGCCTTGTGTGTGCGGAGTTTGCATGTTCTACTCCGGTACTCCGGTTTCCTCCCCCAGTCCAAAGACATGCATGGTAGGTTGATTGGCATCTCTGTAAAATTGTCCGTAGTGTGTGTGATTGTGTGAGTGAATGAGAGTGTGCGTGTGTACTGCGATGGGTTGGCATTCCGTCCAGGGTGTATCCTGCCTTGATGCCCGATGACGCCTGAGATAGGCACAGGCTCCCCGTGACCCGAGGTAGTTCGGGTAAAGCTGTAGAAAATGAATGAATAAACTGCAATGGTATCATAAAATATTATGAATATATATATATATATGTATATATGTGTATATATATATATATATACATATATATATATATATGTGTGTGTATATATATATATATATATATATATATATATATATATATATATATATATATATATATATATTCATAATATTTTATGATACCATTGCAGTAAATTCGTACATTTTCAACCACATTAACCGCTTTATAAATATATATAAATATATATATCTATATATATATATATATATATATATATATATATATATATATTCATTTTATATATGTTATACTTCAATAAATACACACAAGTAATTAAGGCAGGGCCTGAATTGAATTGTATACTTTATTAATATTAATTACAAATAAATGTGCATAAAGGTGCCAGGAGTTGACAAAGCAATAGGGAGTCTACGGTATCTTTCAAGTTTAACCTGCAATTTAGAGCGACTGACTCACCTCTAAATATTCATTGTGGTTTTCAGATAGAAAGAAAATAATAAATAATAAATAATAAATAACAGGTGATGGAGGATGATGAAGAAAATGAAAAGGGAAAAGAAAGAACAGAAATGTAATTACAGCATTGAATGAATTACTGTACCTGTTTTTTTCCATTATATTTTCAGGTTATGCCTGCAGTACTTTAATATAAGCATCAACGTGTGGAAGCTGACCTTGGATAGCCATTAATGTAGTGATGAATTATCAGATATTAATCCCGGAATTATTAAGCTGCAAAGTTTGTTTAACTAGTGGGATTTAGGAGCTTCTCTAAAATCACTCCTTATTATGTCTCTCTTCTGAGATGGTACATTCATATATTCTGTATTCTGTGTGCATGTGTGTGTGTCTGTGTGTGTAGGAGGATAGTTCTAAATCTTTTCCACTTATAGTAGATATAAAGTGTTCATACCATTGTTAAAATTGCAGTTTTTTGTGAAGTAAAAAAGTCAGTTTTTTTTCCATATACGCTTTGTAAGCTCTTTGTGAACCATAGTTTGAGCAATTGGATGAAACCAATATGTCAAGAAAATCTCACAGAAACATCTGATTTTTATTTGTGGTTAATCAGAATCGCCAGTATACATGCGATTGATTGCAGTTGGTTCATTCTGCACACAGTCACATGCCTGTTAATAAAGCGGGTGAAGCCAGGATAACTCTAAGTTCATCTAATCCACCCAACAAAGCTGTGGGTTCTTCTGCTGTTCTCTTGAACCCATCTTCCACAAAGATTGACAATCTGTGCAGTCGAAGATGCTTTTCTCTTCATCACAGTTATAAAAAGTACAGTAGCTATTTGACTCACTGTAGACTTCCTGTTGTCTTCCAGATGGGTTTGGTGATTCTTCCTTTGAGCTCTCTCATCAATGTGGCACTCATGTCCCTAAATACTTTAACTGATAAATTCTAACAAATACAACTATAAAGAAAGCCACAATTAGCTCACCAGAACAATCAGAACCCCAGAACATAAATAGGATCATTGACCAATGATAAGACAGGTTACTCACATGCGACTTGAGTAAACACATTTTGGAATGCTTTGAAAGTGAGCAGCGTGAAAGTGAACTGAATCAACGAGAAAATACAACAGTGTAAAAATTTGAGGTTTCTTGTCTTGGATCAAAGTACAGATCTACCAGTCGGGAAAAAAAAAAAAATCTGGTGACCCGGTGGCCCTGTCACTCCTGTCTTATAGACCGCTGTGTTTCAAACAGCCTCAACATTAAAGAGTTATAGTGACTGAAGGAGTGTGTCACATTCTCTATGAACACCACAATGCCCTGTTAAGTACTTCTTGCACCTCTCAGGCACCAGTTTACCAGCATGCTAATCATACAGTACCTACCCAGTAATACATATAATCTCATACAGAATAATTACTTCTTTATCCCTATATTTAGTTCACTACTAAGTCTTATGTTACTTAGATATATAAGTTTCCTGAATGTTTGGCTTGACCTGCTATAATAAAAAAAATCACAATAATTGTTTAACCAGCCTACTTCTCTGATTATTCTCAGTAGTTGGCAACCTTAGTTACAATAGATGTAAAAGGAATACACCAATAAAAGTCCAGTGTGAGTTTTACAAAAGTAACACAGCTCTTTGAGATCATTTAAAAGAGAGCTGATGCATTTGCTTTTTTTTGGTCCTCCTCATTTACCAGTATATCAGGGGAACTGACAGGAGCAGTGGTTTTCCAGAGAGAAACAGATGAGAAAAAAAAAAGCAGAACATCTGAAGACTGGAGGAGCTCTTAGATCTCAGAGTCTGCATTAAAATAATGACACCCTGATGATGTCTGCTGACATTATAGAGGGCCACTGTGCTCTACTCTGACCTTTGTGCACACACAGATGTGATCGGTCCCTTAATCACACGGCTGCACTGTGAAATTCACTTGTGGTAGGGACGAGCACTGCATTCAAGGCCACATCATGTTGAATGAAATAAACAAAACATTTCTTTTCAAACAGTTATTCTTACACAAAAGTACTACAGGTGCACTAATGAGCAGCATTCACAGGGGGGGGGGGATTATCCACCTTTTTTCTTACAACACAATTTCTTGTTCAAGGTCATCAGTACAAATCAGGAGAATAATCGCTGCTTTATTTTTTTTATCATTTCTGTGTTTGTGTGTAGCGTAGTGTAGTGAGGTGTAGTGTAGTGTAAAGTATAGTGAGGTGTATAGTAGTGAGGTGTATAGTAGTGAGGTGTATAGTATTGAGGTGTAGTGTAGTGAGGTGTAGTGTAGTGTAGTGCATAGTAGTGAGGTGTAGTGTAGTGTAGTGAGGTGTAGTGTATTGAGGTGTAGTGTAGTGAGGTGTAGTGTATTGAGGTGTAGTGTAGTGAGGTGTAGTGTAGTTAGGTGTAGTGTAGTGTAGTGTATAGTAGTGAGGTGTAGTGTAGTGTAGTGTATAGTAGTGAGGTGTAGTGTAGTGTATTGAGGTGTAGTGTAGTGTAAAGTGTAGTGAGGTGTATAGTAGTGAGGTGTAGTGTAGTGTATTGAGGTGTAGTGTAGTGAGGTGTATAGTAGTGAGGTGTAGTGTAGTGAGGTGTAGTGTAGTGTATTGTAGTGAGGTGTAGTGTATTGTAGTGAGGTGTAGTGTAGTGTAGTGAGGTGTAGTGTAGTGTAGTGAGGTGTAGCGTATTGTAGTGTCTTGAGGTGTAGTGTAGTGTAGTGAGGTGTAGTGTAGTGTATTGTAGTGTAGTGTAGTGAGGTGTAGTGTAGTGTAGTGAGGTGTAGTGAGGTGTAGTGAGGTGTAGTGTAGTGTAGTGAGGTGTAGTGAGGTGTAGTGTATTGTAGTGAGGTGTAGTGTAGTGTAGTGTAGTGTAGTGTAGTGTAGTGTAGTGTAGTGTAGTGTAGTGAGGTGTAGTGTAGTGTAGTGAGGTGTAGTGTAGTGTAGTGAGGTGTAGTGTAGTGTAGTGAGGTGTAGTGTATTGTAGTAAGGTGTAGTGTATTGTAGTGTAGTGTAGTGAGGTGTAGTGTAGTGTGGTGTAGTGTAGTGAGGTGTAGTGTAGTGTAGTGTAGTGTAGTGAGGTGTAGTGTATTGTAGTGTAGTGAGGTGTAGTGTAGTGAGGTGTAGTGTATTGTAGTGAGGTGTAGTGTAGTGTAGTGTAGTGAGGTGTAGTGTATTGTAGTGAGGTGTAGTGTAGTGTAGTGTAGTGAGGTGTAGTGTATTGTAGTGAGGTGTAGTGTAGTGTAGTGAGGTGTAGTGTAGTGTAGTGTAGTGTAGTGAGGTGTAGTGTATTGTAGTGAGGTGTAGTGTATTGTAGTGTAGTGTAGTGAGGTGTAGTGTATTGTACTGTAGTGTAGTGAGGTGTAGTGTAGTGTGGTGTAGTGTAGTGAGGTGTAGTGTAGTGTAGTGTAGTGAGGTGTAGTGTATTGTAGTGAGGTGTAGTGTATTGTAGTGTAGTGTAGTGAGGTGTAGTGTATTGTAGTGAGGTGTAGTGTAGTGTAGTGTAGTGAGGTGTAGTGTATTGTAGTGAGGTGTAGTGTAGTGTAGTGTAGTGAGGTGTAGTGTATTGTAGTGAGGTGTAGTGTAGTGTAGTGTAGTGAGGTGTAGTGTTGTGAGGTGTAGTGTAGTGTAGTGAGGTGTAGTGTAGTGTAGTGAGGTGTAGTGTAGTGTAGTGTAGTGAGGTGTAGTGTTGTGAGGTGTAGTGTAGTGTAGTGAGGTGTAGTGTATTGTAGTGAGGTGTAGTGTAGTGTAGTGTATTGTAGTGAGGTGTAGTGTAGTGTAGTGAGGTGTAGTGTTGTGAGGTGTAGTGTAGTGTAGTGAGGTGTAGTGTATTGTAGTGAGGTGTAGTGTATTGTAGTGAGGTGTAGTGTAGTGTAGTGAGGTGTAGTGTATTGTAGTGAGGTGTAGTGTAGTGTAGTGAGGTGTAGCGTATTGTAGTGTAGTGAGGTGTAGTGTATTGTAATGTAGCGTTAGACAAACCAATCTTAAAAAGTAAGATAAGGGAATTCTACAACTTTTCCATGACTCCCTGATTAAATGAATACTGTGTAGAGCATTTGCATTTAAAAAGAAAAAAAAAAATCATTCGATTTGTGGTTTCTTGAGTTGCTGCAGAAGGATTTGCTCTCATGTATTCATGCATTGCTTAGGCTCATACTGGACACACGGCTTCACTGTTTTAGGCCAATATGGCCATAATACTTATGGGAATTAACCATGGTTCATTTTTCATACTGTGCCTACAATACATTTGGGGAGGGAAAGGGGTGACATTACTCA
This sequence comes from Tachysurus fulvidraco, assembly GCF_022655615.1. NCBI lineage: Eukaryota > Metazoa > Chordata > Actinopteri > Siluriformes > Bagridae > Tachysurus > Tachysurus fulvidraco. Next base: position 12,534,101 of record NC_062541.1, read on the forward strand.
GAGTCTGTGCAAAATACACAAAATTTACAGGTGGTTATTAGCTCTAGATAACATATGGTGCAGTCACTATTGCTAAATGGGCCTTTTAAAACCAAAGGATCTGACTAGTAAAGATTCCACATATTACTTCTCAACTCGTTTTCATCTGTCTGAGAACAAAGGTGAAAATAGATTTAATCTTCTCCATTGGGTCTTTTTTTCAACGAGCTGACTTCTAATTATATATAGAAGAAAAAAAAACAGTACTGTGAACATATTGCGTATAATTACTTTTCCGTGAGCACACATTAATATTAATCTTCTGTTATTATGGAGTTTTTAGGCTCTACGGCTTCGTCTCAGCTGCAAATTGAAGCCTGTAATATGTTCAAATGTTTATAGAGAGAAAAGCCCACCATAACTGTCACTGTAACTGACACCTATGTCCAGATCTTTAAACCAGCTCTTTCTCTATGTGCGTTAGTATATGTGTGTGTTAAAGAGAACTGGGAATTCATTATTCAGACCTTACCCCCACAACCCCACCGCCCCATCCCCACCTCACATGCACACGAATACACATGCACACCCTGGTTTCTATGGCAACCAAGGGTTAGTGATTCTCTGTCTGAGCCAGTCTGCCTTGTTCTTGTGGAAGAAAGAAAAAAGAAAGAAAGATGCTAAAGGGAGGTAATGATATAAACACTAGAGGAGTGTGTAAAGGGCACTGACGTGAAGAAAAAGAAGAAGAAGAATGACTAGAAGAAGCAGAAGAAACGGAGTGAGAGAACGGAGGCTGTGGCACCGCTTCTACACCAACCAAACACCCAATTAGCAACTATGTGAAGATGCCATAATAAGGAGCATCATTATTTCCGTGAGCTTATATGACACATCTAAATGTCTATTTTTCAGCTACTGATGCTTATTGTCTGCACATTTGACTGTTCAAAGACTTAAAAAAAAAACCTAATCATTTGTCGATTTCAGGATGAATTCTAAGAGTGTTATTATGCAGTGCAACAATTGCCTAATAAACTCAATGCAACTGTGGTCATAGAACAGAACAGATTCAAATCCATTTTCAATTCCAAGGCTGTGAGCAAGGCAAGTGAGGCTTTTCTGTGTGCTCGCTGTTTTCAGATTTCTGTCAGGCAGCAATGTCATAATCCCGACCTGCAAGATTCTAGTGATGTGACAGAAAATTCACACCACTGCAGAGAAACTGGGCTCAGCGAGTTAGAGGGTAAGCCAGTGGGATGTCAGAGAGGTGAGCAGACATATCTTGATCTACTAAAAAGTGTTTTCTTTGCTGTGATGGTTATTAAAGGAAACACACTTCTCAGGTACAGCGCCTTGGACACCCAGTAATATCACCTACCGCTGACGTCAAATTCCATGGCTATTGGTTGACAATAGAATAAGGTAGAATAAGGACAGCAGGAGCTCAGTTAAATATGCAAACCTTCCTAAAAAGACATCAATATATACTGTAAGACTTTCCTCATATTACCTAATTACATGAAAACTATTAAATAACCAATTTATGCACTTGTTTATTTAAACATGTGCTCAGTGTGCTTGTTGCTAAACGTAGCCGTAAGTTAATGAAGAAATAAAGTGACCTCTAAGTCAATGATTCTTTAGTTGCACTTGATCTCACACTCCAAAGAGCTGTGCTCACACTCGGATGTGAGCCCCTTTGTGTAGTAAGCAAAGCTCTGCCAGCTAATTCCACGCATACATTAACACCAGCAGGGAAAAAAATACACATCTTTTTTTAACGTTTTCTTTCATGTTTTTCCCTTTTCGCAAGGGCCTTATATTAGGTAAATGTTAGCGATGCTTTTCTGCTGTAATATTTTCCATTACAATTATTATACAATTATTATTAGTGATATTAGTCAGTCATTTAACAAATTAGTACAATGAATCCTTTTTATTATATTCTGAGCTCTGGGCTCTGGGATCCTGCTCTGTGGTAAACTAATTAGATCTGCAATTACCCTGCTATGAAATATGGGTTTTAACCTTCACTGTACTGAAGAATAGAACTATCGCTGCAAGTTCTTTGTCTCATAGGAAACTGGGATGATCCAAACTCAGATCAAGGCCAAGCACTTGAACAGAGCACCAACACCAATGCAAATACAAATGGTAAAGCAGGTCAGAAGCAAAGAAGACCCTGAGAGGAGGCAGCAAATGCTACCCACCATATGCTACGTACTGTATGTGGGAGAAATATACAGTGAGGCACTAAACATTCAGTGAGTTATGGTGTTTTATGAGGCTGTTGGGAAAGATGAGGGGGCCATTTTTTATTCCATGCTATTCAATATACGCTTATTACCCCTGCCTACACCTGAAGCTATGCATGGTGAAGTGAAATGAACCTTTCTCTCATCTCCTTCTACAATGACTTATTGACTGAAATCTTTTCATTGTAATGGGTTTTAACCCCATTTTTCAAACAAGTCCAATACAATCTGATGGAAAATAATATATTAAAATAATTAGAATATCTGCTAGGAAAAAAAAAATGAAAAAAAAAAGCTCATTAAATTGACTGGGAGTTGAATATTTTGTATGACAGTTATCCATGTGTTTAGGATATGTTTACCTTATACAAAACATAAAAACAACAATATCAAGCCAATAAGCGCAGTGTTGCAAGTTATTTGCTAGAGAATCAAATACATTTTGTCAATAAATGTGGCCAAGAACCATTTACTTCAACAGAAAGATGAAATTAATGTGGCAGATGACCAACCACAGACCTTTTCCTGTAGTCCGTCAGTAAACAGACATGATTTATAACTGATCAAACAAAACTCTTTAATAAATATTAAAGATAAGGCTCTATGAGCTTTTTTTTTTCAACCAGTGCCTATATATTGATAAAAACCAACTGCAAAGATCTTCAAAAGTATGTATTCCCTCAAGAGAATTGAACAAAAGATTTCAATGTATAAAACATTGTACAAAATATTTCAGTGTATAAAACATTGTACAAGAGATTTCAGACCCCCAATGGCACCTGGGCATCTAAAAGACACTAACACACACCAATCCAACCTTAACTTTAACCTACAAGAAATATACTGGAGATTTCCTTACGGAGACCAGCAAAATGTCGAAACAGCCAAATATTCCAAACTTCGTGAGGACATTCAGTCCTAATCAAGATATAAGAACATGTACAATTATTTGTATATTTTTGGTCAACCTACTGTACATACAGGTGCTGCAAGGGATCAGCACTAATGCACCTTCCCTTCTCTGTGTTTTGTGACACACACACACACTCACACACTCACACTCACACTCACACACACACACACACACACACACACACACACACACACACACACACACACACACAGAGAGTTATTGATTTAGTTACTTCTTGCTATGTGTCGCAGTTCTTACAAACTACTTCAAATCGGTGAGTGATTTGCTCTACAGTCTACACAACCATAAGTAAATTCACTCTCCTGGGAACTAAAAAAATATGCCTAGAAATATGTGTGAATATATAGATATGACGGATATGGTACACAGTGTCTAGATTATAAACTACACCCTGAGTCCAGTTTCTGGGATTCAGACAATTTTACATTGAAGCAAAAGTCCTGGTAAAAGTTTCCTGGAGTACATGGAGGAAACCCCCGAGGCACGGGGAGAACATGCAAACTCCACACACACAAGGCAGAGGCGGGAATCGAACCCCCAACCCTGGAGGTATGAGGCGAACGTGCTAACCACTAAGCCACAGTGCCCAACTTCAATTCTAATTATTAAATATAATAATTAATTAATCCACTGTTCATAAATGTTAGAATTCAGAGTCAGGTAACTTTGGTGTAAATACCAGAAGATGACTGAATAGATAGACTGTATTAAGTTACACACATAGTGAATCCTCTTGCATCTATTTGAGATGAAACAGGTTGATTCTACTTTT